>NC_059168.1:104347328-104661925 GCF_019923935.1 Bubalus bubalis
CGGCCCACCCTGCCTCGTGCCCGGGGACCCAGGGCTCTGCCTGCCCAGATGGCCTCCGTCTGCCTCTTCACCCACCTCCGCCTCCTCCTTTCCCGGGGCCCCCGCCCTGTGCAGGTGGGTAAGGACCGGGTTCTGCCAGGGTTGCTTACACAAGCGGGCACCCAGCCCCAGCGCGGCAGGTCCTCAGTGCCTTAGCCCACACCGTGAGGCCGGGTGCGCAAGGCCCAGACGCCCAGACGCCCGCCGGGCCGCCTTCTCCATGCCCCGCCCCGGCTCCGCGCCTTCACGTTGCTCTCAGCTGTTCGCAGGAAGGTTTTCTCTTTTAAAATTGCCCTGTGGCTCCCCAGAAAGGCAGCCGCTTTGGTGGGTGCCGGGCAGGGGCCGGAGGGTCTTGGGACACTCCCAGCCCCCCGTGCCCCCTGGGATGGGCGCCGAGGCTCTGCTCTCTTCTTCCCGGACGGTCCGGCTGTCCAGGTGCCCCCTGCCCCGTCCCCCGGAGTGTGGTGTGGCTCTGGCCTGTCCCGGGAGCAGGGCGCTGGCCTGCCCAGCTCCAGGGCCCCCGGTCAGTGTCGGTCCTGGAGGGAGGGCAGGACTTCTGAGCGAGGGGCTGATGTCTGTGGGGGACCGGCACCCACCCGAACCCACTGGCTGCTCCTCCGGGCTGGGGCGTGGGGACCGCACGGTGTCAATTTGGGGAGCCTGGGGCCTTGGGGCTGGGGTGTGGGGCCACAGGGGGCTGCTCCCTGTGCCTCGGTTTCCTTCCTGGAGGGGCAGCAACCACCCAGCGGGGCCCAGGATGGGGGCAGGCACTCAGAGGAGGCCCAGCTGAAGACTCCAGCAACGCCTTGCTGGCGAGGCCGACAGGCTTCCTCCTTGGAGGTAGAGGACACGAGAGGGCACAGCCCACCCGCAGGCGGCAGGCCCGCAGCCGCCCGTGTCTGGGGCTCCAGGGCCAGCGGGAGGAGCAGCGGTTCTGCAGCAGGCGTCCTTCCCGGCCAGAGGCAGCCCCGGGGGTCACGGCTGCCCTCCCCTCAGGGCCCCCGCACCCAGCACGCAGATCCCTTTGGGGCCTGTAGAGAACTGGAAAAGCAGGACCCCTGCGGACCCTTCCCCACCCCCAGGGCCTCTCATGGAGTGGGGGTCCCATCCAGGGCAGGAGGGCTCCATCCCCCCTGCCCAGTGACCCTGGTGCCCCCCAAAACGAGTGTCAAGGAGGAAGGGTCCCCTGAATGCTGACCGCTTGGCCTCCTCAGCTCTGCCCCGAGGACCCATCGGCTCTGGTGATCACTCACCTTTGGCGGTCCCTTCCTGTCCTTCCCACTGCAGCCCGCAGATCCGACCTCAGGGCCTCCATTCTGCCCCCCGCCCTCTGAGGACGCGCAGAGGCCCCTGGGACCCAGCTGGGCCGCACCCCCCACCTCCTTTAGCACCTCGGTGCCCCGAGGCCCACTGCCCACACCTCTGCCCTGGGCGTGACCCCCGAGGGGGCATCTGCCTCCCCCACCCAGCGGACCCTGTGTCCCCCTCCTCGCCTGGCTCCGTGGGCTCCTGCCCAGAGTGCCCGTCCTGAGAGGCCCTACCCTGTCCCAGCCGCCGCTCACCTCTAGGGCACCCGGTCGGGGCTCACTCCCGGGACCGCCCCACACTGGCTCCCGCACTGCAGCCTGGTCTCTCTGCATGTGGCCCTGGGCGAGGGACAGAGGCAGGGTCGGGGGGCCTCAGGCCAAAGTCGTGGGGGACCTGGGGCTCAGTGCTCCCCAGAGGAGCCCTGGGGCGTGACGTGGAGCTGGAGCCTGGGCCCAAGGGGGCCCCGGGGCGTCCAGGGCTGAGGTCAGGCAGCGCTTAATGAGCCACGTGCTGGGTCCACACGTGAGCGCCACCTTGATCCGGCTTCCAGAGGCCCCGGGACGGTGGAAAATCCTCCAGAGGCCCCGCATTCCGGGGCCTGGGCCCTGCACGAGGCCCACTGAAGCCTCTGGCTGCCATTCTCATCAGTCTTAGAGGTGGGGCTGAGAACTGGCCACAGATGAGAGGCCAGCCCGCTGCGAGGTGCTGAGGGCCCATGTGGCCCTTTCCCCTCGCGGCCCTGCCCCCCCACATGGCCCTGCCCCTGCAAGAGGGCCTCCCAGGCCCCGGAAACGGGCAGGGCCCTCGGTGATGGTCACTCTTGGGCCAGGGTGGGCACTGTCTTCCCAGCACTTGGGATCCACTTGTTGCTTATCTCAGTGGGCTCTTTACAGCCTGCTCTCGATGTCTGTCTGTCCCTGTTTCTGTGATGGGTCCTGGGACGTTCTGGGACGGCCTGGGCTCCCCACTCCTGGGCTGTAGCTCTCCTCTCCCATGCCTCTCCTTGGCACCAGGGGGCCTGGGGCCTGGGCTGAGGTCGGGAGTGTGCCCAGTGCCCCGAGGGATGGGCTATGGTTCTGGGCCGGACTCTGGCCCTGCTCTTGGTGTCTTGACCCCGTTTTCTTGACTGCACAGCCCCCTGGACCTGCCCCCGGCTCTCACCCCGACTCCCCAGCACCCTCTGCCCTCACCCCTCTCTGTACTCCCCTCCGTCTTGCCCACCTGCCTGGTGCCCCGGACACGCCCCCGCCCCAGCCTGTGCATGGCTGCGGGACCAGTGACCTGAAGCAGGGGGCCCGTCTCGGCCAGGCCGGGGGCGTGCGTGTTCCACCGGCCTTGCGCTTGCCCTGCCGGCTGGTGCAGGAAGAGGCATGAGGGTTGGGCACCCAGGAGGATCGAGGGTGTCCCCTCTTGGCAATGCCGACAAAGGCAGCCCCAACGGCGGGGTTTCCGAGTCACTGACTCACCGTGACGGAGGAGAGACAGGCTCTTGTCCAGTCCACGGGGCCGGGAGCTGTGAGCAACCGACCTGCGAAGGTCAGTGACACTGAGCAAGACGCCCATACTTCTGAGGCTGGCCTCCTGCGCCCCCGGGCTGTTCCAGCAACTGCTGGTGCTCCTACTGGACAGTCAGGTAAACCGAGGCCCGGCACTCTCCCAGGAGAGGGTGTGGGCTGTAGCCGCCCCAGCCTTGGCTCGGGCCTCGAGTGCCCGCGTGGCCCCTACAGGTGACTCATGCCATGGGCACCTTGGGCCTCATTGGCTGCCCACCCTCCCGCCTTGGCCTCCGCCTGCAGGCTGCTGAGTCCCCAGAATGAGTTCAGGCTGTGGGGTGCCCGGGGAGCTTTGCTCCAGAACCAGAGTCGGCCCTGGTTTGTCTTGCCCTTCACACATTTCCCCCAAATGCCCGTACCCTGGCATCATGGCGAGACTGTGGGGGTGTTTCCTCCGCCTGCTTCTGGTTTATTCACATGAGGCTCCTCCGGGCTGGCGCTGCTGCTGCGGGGATGGGCCTCTCAGAGGCTTGTATCTTGGAAACAGGAAGCTGTGAATTTTGCCAGAAGAAAATGAAGGAAGGCACCTCAGGCCCTGACCCGCGATGCTGACCTCCGGGTTCACGCGGCCTTGAGGTCAGACTCGGGGCCTCTGCTGCCCCAGCTCCCCAGAAGCGGGGGCTCAAGGAGTGGGGGTGTGCCCAGGGCAGGTCAGAGCCCGGGCTCGGAGGAGGCCAGGCTTCTCCGGGCTGGAGCCCTTGCTGGGCCTCGGTTCCCCATCCGTACGAGGCGAGGGGGATGGGGTCACCGGGCCCCAAGCAGGACAAAGCCTGGGGCCTCACTCGCTCGGCAGGTCGTGCACCTTGGCGCTGGGGCCGCATCCTTCTGTCTGGTGGGTTCACTCGGTGTTGCCATGCGCGCCCCCAGAGCAGGGCCTCAAGGGGGGCCAGGGGCGGGGGTCCTCGGGTCTCAGCCCACTGGTGCGGAGCCGGGGAGCAGAAACGAGTGTTATCTGCGCGTGGCAGGTGGGGGATGGAAGTCTGGGGCAGCGAGGTGGCCTGAACCAGGCTCCAGCGTGGGCTCCAGTGTCAGCCCATGCTTGTCCCGCAGGACTGCCCCTCCCAGGAGAGGGGCCATGTGCCGGAGGGACTCCTGGGGGCTGGGGACATCCCCGCGGGGGGAGGTTCTGGGGCTGCCCTCTGGTGGGGACCAGGAAGGGGGCTGTCCTGGTCTCACTTCCTGCCCCCACACCCCTCCGCGACTCGCGGCCACTCTGCCCCAGGGGGCCACACCCTGAACTTGGGACTAAAATCCACTGGACTTTTCTGCCAGCGCCCACGGACTGGCTGGCTGCTGCTTCCCTTCTGCGAAAGGATGTGGGCTCAGAGAGGCTGGGGGTCTGGCGCCGGGCCCCCGCAGCCCATGGTGGGCGTGGGCTCGCCCCGCCCAGAGCACTGCCGGCCACCTCCTCTCCCATCTTGCCCCCTCAGGCCCAGACTCCCTGACTGACAGCGGCCACTGAGACACTCTGCGGCCCATGGGCGTCCAGGAGACACGCGGGCTGCAGTGTGACTCGGACCCTGGGGGTCAGCAAGCGGCTGCGGTTCTGGCCAGGCCTCCCCCCGGGGGAGCCCTCCCCCGCCCCATCCCACTGGGCAGCCTGCCCCTCCCTGTGCCCTCCTAGAGCAGGCCGCTCCAGGCAGGCCCCCACGGAGCCTGGCTCCAGGCTGTCAGCCACGGGATGCAGCCGGTCTGGACAGTCCTCGGGTGTGGGGCTCCGCTTCTGTGTGCTGCTGGGGTTACCTCCTCCTCCTGGGGGGCAGAGCCCAAGGGTCACTCTGGGCTCGGCTCTGGGCTGGACAGATGTGGACAACTTACCAACTGGGTTCTCTCTCTGCCTCAGTTTCCCCTGTAACATGGGGTCACCATCTGAGCTGCCTTCAGTCACCTGCAGCGGGCCACGGCCACGGCTCAGCACCGGCCCTGTTTTGGAGGAACATATCTTTAAAACTCACAGTGACCACGATGGTCACAGTGTGCAAGCTTTAGGGGCAGGACCTGCGGCAGTAATGGGAGCCCCCTCAGTGGGGTGGAGAGGTTGGGGTTCCTGCGGCAGTAATGGGAGCCCCCCAGCGGGGTGGAGAGGTTAGGGGTACCTGCGGCAGTAACGGGAGCCCCCAGCGGGGTGGCCCGGCAGAAGGCACTGCAGGTGTGACGGAGTGGAGGCAGCATCACCCCAGGTGGGGTCATCAGGGGGCCTTGGGCAGCCCTCGTGTACCTGCTGGGCCGTGTCAGAATCTCCTGGGGCACTAGGGAGCCATTGAAGGTGAAGGCGGGCAGGACTGGGGTATTGTCAGCACCCCTCTTTGCCCCTCTCCTTCTATGGGTGAGGCTGGCTGGTGTCCCCTGAACTGTGCCCTCAAAGAGGCCCCCCTGCAGCTCATGAAACAAGAGCATTCAAGGAGACCCCCACCCAGGCAGAGCCCCACCCCTCTCCCGGCCTGGAGGAGTGGATTGGGGGCTTCTGTCCAAACCACCTGAGGGAGGCCCCTCCCATGCTGCTTAGGGCAAGCCCATCCCTGTTCTCTGAGCGGTCAAGAACCGCCTGTGATGCAGGAGATGCAGGCTTGATCGCTGGATTGGGAAGATCCCTCGAGAAGCAAATAGCAACCCACTCCAGCATTCCTACCTGGAAAATCCCATGGACGGAGGAGCCTGGAGGGCTACAGTCCCTGGGGCCGCAAATGAGTTGGATACAGATGCTAAACAATGACACCCCCCGCCACCCCCCGCCTGGACCCGCCCCACACCAGGATGCCCAGCTCACCAGAACTGGCAAAGCCCCTCCCACTTTCTACCTGAACGTGTTCTGGCTTCTGCTTGGTTATGGAAATGAGGGGGTTCCCCACTCGCTGGGCGGGGCCGGTGTCCCCCTGTGCAGGTGGGCCTTGGCTCAGGCTCTGCCCCTCTCTGAACCTCTGTGGTCACTGGGGAGGGGGTTTGTGTGCGGCTGGGGCTCACCGCAGACTCACAGGCTGCGCTGATGGACCTTTGTGGACCCCAGGCCACGGAAAACAGAGCCAGCCAGAGTAGGGCTAGGGGCTCCAGAGTCCCCAGGGCCCCGGGGCTGCGGGGGCGGAGTGGGGGCGGTTCCGGCCACGGGCACTGCCCCTCAGTGGTTTAGCGGTCATTGTGGATCTTTGTGCAGGGCCAACTTTGAGGTTTACGTGGGGTTAAGAACAGGGCGTCTGTGGGCGAGCCGGATGCCCCTGAGCTGGGGGTGTGCTTCTCCTGGGTGGGCAGAGGCTGGGAGTGGGGGACCTTGGGAGCTCCCCAAGTCGTGGGCAAGCCGAGCCAAAGAGACAGGCTCGAGGGAGCAGCTGAGCCTAATTAGACCGCAAGCCGAGAGGGACTTCAATCAAGGATCAAGGGAAAACTTCATTCCTAATGAGGCCAACAGCGTGGGTTTCATCTCCCCTCGCCATTCAGTTCAGAGACGGTTAATTAGGCACCTACTGTGTGCCAGGCTCGAACGGGCTTGGCATTGCCGAAGTGCACAGTTCCATATGGGTGGCCCCAGGACAGGGGCCCGGGGGTCAAAGTGCAGAACGGAGGGGAGAGGACCCTGCAGGGGAGGCGTGACCTCTGCCCGGGGCCAAGGTCACGAGTCCCGGCGGCAGCAGGTGCCCCTGGAGGACAGCCGAAATGGGCACCGCACCCCTGCGGTCTTCCTCCCCAAGCCCACCACCCACCCCAGTCTCACCACGAGACACCCAGTTAAGGGACATTCTACAAAAATCTGAGCAGCCCCCCTCAAAACTGCTAAATTCATGAAAACAAGGCAAGTCCGAGAAGCTGTCCCGGCCCAGAGGAGCCCAGGGAGACGTGATGGCCCTGTGGGGTCCCTGATGGGGTCCTGGGGCAGAGACGGGTGTCTGGGGAAATAGGAAAGCCGGATAAAGACTGATTCTTATTAACAACGCGTCAGTATTAGTTGATTAATTGTAGCCAACGCCCCACACAGATGTAAGAGGCCAACAGGAAAACTGGGGGCAGGGAGATGGGAGCTCTACAAACGTCTCAGCTTTGCAAATCTTCAGTTCAGTTCAGTCGCTCGGTCGTGTCCTACTCTTTGCGACTCCATGAACCACAGCACACCAGGCCTCCCCGTCCATCACCAACTCCCAGAGTCCACTCAAACCCATGTCCATTGAGTTGGTGAGGCCATCCAACCATCTCATCCTCTGTCGTCCCCTTTTCCTCCTGCCTTAAATCTTTCCCAGCATCAGGGTCTTTTCAAATGAGTCAGCTCTTCGCATCAGGTGGCCAAAGTATTGGAGTTTCAGCTTCAACATCAGTCCTTCCAATGAACACTCAGGACTGATCTCCTTTAGAATGGACTGGTTGGATCTCCTTGCAGTCCAAGGGACTCTCAAGAGTCTTCTCCAACACCACAGTTCAAAAGCATCAATTCTTCGGCGCTCAGCTTTCTTCACAGCCCAACTCTCACATCCATACATGACCACAGGAAAAACCATAGCCTTGACTAGACGAATCTTTGTTGACAAAGTGATGTCTCTACTTTTTAATATGCTGTCTAGGTTGATCATAACTTTCCTTTCAAGAAGTAAGCGTCTTTTAATTTCATGGCTGCAGTCACCATCTGCAGTGATTTTGGAGCCCAGAAAAATAAAGTTAGCCACTGTTTCCACTGTTTCCCCATCTATTTGCCATGAAGTGAGGGGACCAGATGCCATGATCTAAGTTTTCTGAATGCTGAGTTTTAAGCCAACTTTTTTACTCTCCTCTTTCACTTTCATCAAGAGGCTTTTTAGTTCTTCTTCACTTTCTGCCATAAGGGTGGTGTCACCTGCATATCTGAGGTTATTGATATTTCTCCCAGCAATCTTGATTACAGCCTGTGCTTCTCCCAGCCCAGCGTTTCTCATGATGTACTCTGCATGTAAGTTAAATAAGCAGGGTGACAATATACAGCCTTGACGAACTCCTTTTCCTATTTGTACCCAGTCTGTTGTTCCATGTCCAGTTCTAACTGTTTCTTCCTGACCTGCATACAGGTTTCTCAAGAGGCAGGTCAGGTGGTCTGGTATTCCCATCTCTTTCAGAATTTCCCACAGTTTGTGGTGACCCACACAGTCAGATCGTAAACTGCTCTAAAAAAAGGCGGATCCAGAGTGAGCACAGAGGCATGGAGGTGAGGTGCTGAGGCCCGGCGGGGCTCTGTGGGGAAGGCCCAGTTTCACTTTGCCCGACGCCCGAGTCCCCCCCGCATTCGCCTGTGGGACACCTTCCCCACGCGGGACCTCTGTGCCGACAGATAGCCAGTTCTCTGAGCCGTGATCTGTGAGGAGCCCTGGACTGGGCGCTGAAGCCTCATGATCGGTGGGGCCCCCCCAGGCCCAAACCTTCCCAGGTGGGCAGAAGGATGAACCGCCCCCTCAGGCGTCAACCCTGCCCCTCGACTCCCTCCTCTGCACTCCTGGGCACGACAGACGAGGTGGGGTCAGGATGGAGGGTTTTGGACTTGTACTGGAATCTCAGAAGAGACCTTGGCACGTGCCCAGCTCTCTGTTTAGCATTTTAGCTGTATCCACACACTGAATGAAATTAAAAGACGCTTGCTTCCTGGAAGGAAAGCCATGACAAACCTAGACAGCATATTAAAAAGCAGAGACATCACTTTGCCCACAAGATTCCGTCTAGTCAAAGCTATGGTTTTCCCAGTAGTCGTGTGTGGATGTAAAAAGTGGACCATAAAGAAGGTTGAGGGTCAAAGAATTGATGCTTTTGAACTGTGGTGTTAGAGAAGACTCTTAAGAGTCCTTTGGACTGCAAGGAGATCCAACCAATCCATCTTAAAGGAAATCAACTCTGAATATTCGTTGGAAGGACTGATCCTGAAGCTGAAACTCCTATACTTTGGCAGCCTGATGGGAAGAGCCGATTCACTGGAAAACACCTTGGTTCTGGGAAAGATTGAAGGTGGGAGTAGAAGGGGACGACAGAGGATGAGATGGTTGGATGGCGTTGTTGACTCAGTGATCATGAGTTTGAGCAAACTCTGGGAGATCGTGAAGGACAGGGAAGACTGGTGTGCTACAGTCCATGGGGTTGCAAAGAGTTGGATGTGACTTTGCAACCGAACAGCACTAACACTTTAGATTCTCGTGCTCTCCCCAGGCTGGTGTGACTGTCTTTACCTTACAGGGGTGCAAAGGCATGGAAGTGGTGGCAGGGCCGGGAGTCCCAGGCAGGTCCTCCCACTCGAAAGCCCGGGTTCTTACTCAGCTCTCCCCGCCCCCCTTGGCAGCCACAGGCGGCTGCAGAAACAGCCTCTTTTCAGGCGCAGTGAAAACCTTGGTGGCCACATGCCCGTGTGTTAACTGGATCCTCTGCAGAGCTTGGGGCTTGGTGGGGCAGTGACACTCTGTAATTCACACACCATGACTTGCTCAAACTTACTTGTTTATATTTTCACAGGGAGCATGAATTTCCTTTATCATGTGAAGAAGTCGTTCCACTGAGGGAAGGATGTTTGAGTCAGCCCAGGGCAGTGGGGAGAGAGGGAGGGAGGTCTCTTTCCACCTCCCTCCCTGCAGGAGGGTTTCAGAAGTCCGCCCCCTGGAATTTCTGTCCTTTGGGGGAAGCTTGAAACCCAACAAGGGCATCTTTGTCCCTCCAGGCTGGCCGCCAGTGCAGCCTCTCTGGGGCACGGGGCTGCGGGTGTGATTCCCACACACCCATCCAAGAGGGATAAAGAAGGATAAAGCCACCTCGCCGTCAGGCGTCAGCTCCTCTCTGCACACTGCTCTTGACAGTCCAAGGGTTTAAATGTGGTGTCTCCAGGCCATCAGATGCCCCAGTGGCACATGAAGGTCTGCACTGGCGACCTTCCTCAGGGGCCGAGGAAGCCAGGACAAGGCAAGAGAGCCCCCAGGCTGGGGGCAGGAGGCCTGGGCTCTAATCTCATCCTGCTGTAAACTTGCGGGGTGACGCTGCGTAAACATATCCGTGTTGACGGGGGACTGAGCCGTGGACTTAGCTGTGACCTGGTAACGGGCAGGGCCCAGGTCAGGATGGCTCAGCACACAGAGTTTAGAATGGGGAACAAGTCCCAGGGGTGCTGGAAGGGCAGAGAGCCCAGACAGGAGGGGGAAGCAATGCAGAGAGCAGCACTGGTGCGGGCCGAGGGTGTCCTGGGGTTCCCCAGGGCCCCTGCGGAAGAAGGGGCCGCCTGGCAGCGGCTGAACTGCGGAGAGGGTGCTCTGATGCACGTCCAGACCTGCACCTCAGAAAGAGTTCCTGTTCTTCACGCTGCTGGCAACGGTGCCGCTGATGCTTTGCCGCTAAGTATGTCTCCAGAATTGCCTCGCCCGAAGCAGGCTGCCTCACCCCAGCTTAGGTCTGCATCCAAGCCTGGTGGGCGTGGGAGCATGGAGTCCCAGCCTCTGGCCTTGACCGTGGACATCTCTAAAGGGGCTATCCCCGCCCCATAGCCTCCCACGAGGTCAGCCGAGGCCTCTGTTGCACCCTGCTCTCTGCCCCGTCCCGCGTCCCTCACTCTCTCAGAGGTCTTCTCCCCTGCGTGCAAATCTCCACTTCGGAGTCTGTCTCCTGGAGAACCCGACTGAAGGCCGTTGGTACTGAGAACGGTGCCAGGGAGAAAATTGTAAATTGGGGTTTTGGAGCCGGGCAGCAGGTGGTGGGTGAAGACGCTGGCAGCTGACTGTGGCAACCGTGAAAACGGTAGCCGGTGGGGAGCCGGGCCGGCCCTGCGCTGGTGTGCACAGTAGCCCAAGTGGTTGCCGCCCGGGGGGACAGTCAGTGTAAGGGCCACGGAATTGGGTGCTGTTCCTGGCTGTGGTCAGTGGGTGGGAGAAAGAGTGGCAGCCTGATTGCTCATCGATTTAAGACCAAGTGTGGGGTGGTGGCAGCAGAAGCTGTGGCCGAGGAGCTCCAAATCCTGTAACACAATGAAAAAGGGGCAAAAATTGTTAACGTCTACTTTTCCCTCCCCCAAGAACTCTGGAAATTAACCAAAGGCTTACAGCAATTGACGGATTTACTTAAGAAAAACAGCTGATTCTCAGTAAAATCAGTTAATTTGATTGTCCCCGCCCCCCTCTTCTTCAGCTCCGTGGTTGCTCGCAATACTGGTAAATGCGGAACAGAGCTCATTCCCAAAGAATCGTGATTAGTTATTTGTTCTGACTTGTCCTGTGTTCTCTGGAAGGCCGGCCCAAATGTTTGTTTGTGTTTCGTTTAACTCAGAGTTGGCCTAGAGCGCAAGCAGCACCCGGGGTGTGTGCCGAAAGCGTTAGCTGACTGCCGCGAGAGGTGTTAGCCGCTGGGAAAGCAGTAGACTAATCACAAAGTTTGGGAGGAAAGGGGAGAAATGAGATCCTTGCTGTCCAGACACTAAGTTGTGTCCCACTCTTTGTGACCATGGACTGCAGCACGCCTGGCTTCCCTGCCCTTCCCCGTCTCCCGGAGTTGGTGCAGACTCACGTCCTGGCTTCCCTGCCCTTCTCCATCTCCCGGAGTTGGCGCAAACTCACGTCCACTGAGCCTTCCAACCACCTCACCCTCTGCTGCCCCTGCTCCTCCTGCCCTCAGTCTTTCACAGCAGCAGGGTCTTTCCCAGTGAGATGCCCTCAGGGCTTTGGAAAGCTTGGAAGTATTCCCACGAGTCTAAAGGGCTGAGCGCACATCCTCCAGAGACTGAGCAGGCCCTGAGCCCTCGCCTGCCGATGCTGCCTGGGCGGCAGCAGGAAGCAAAAGCTAAGGCAGAGCTGGAAGCCGCCTGGCTCGGCACTGAAGGCTTGGCCTGAAACACACAGAGCCCTTTAGCAAAGACTGGAATATTTTTTTGCTCTTCCAATCCTTCAGGGAAATCTCTGTCCAATCAATACCTGACCATAAGCCAACAAAACAGAGATTTCAGGGTCTACATATGACAAATAATATAGACTCTACAGAAAGTTACTTAAAAAGATCCCAACTACAAGAAGGAACAGCAACAACAAATCTTGGGGACGGGAGAGAATCTGGTTTCCAGAGTTGCCACATGATAACACTCCGAATGTCCAGTTTTCATCTAAAAACTACAAGGCCTGCAAAGAGAAAAGAAAGTATGGCTCATACAGAGGAAAAAATGACATCATTATACTCTATCGCTGAGTAAGTCTAGATGTGAGACTTTTTAGACAAAGACTCTATATCGGCAATTTAAATATGTTTGATCAGCTAAAGGAAACTGTGTCTAAAGAGCAGAGGACAGGGACTTCCCTGGCGGCCCAGTGGTAAAGAATCTGCCTTGCACCGAAGGGGGTGTGGGTTCAGTCCCTGGTCGGGAACTAAGATCCCACATGTTCTGCAGCAACTAAGCTGGTGTCGCTGCCACTGAGCAGGTGCTCCAGAGCCCGTATCCCACAGCCAGAGAGTCCGTGTTGTCCTGTTCCTAAGTTGTGTCCGACTCTTTGCAACCCCATGGTCTGCAACATGTCAGGCTTCCCTGTCCTCCTCTATCTCCCAGCGTTTGCTCTGACTCATGTCCGTTGAGTTGGTGATGCCATCCGACCATCTCATCCTCTGTCGTCCCCTTCTCCTCCTGCCCTCAGTCTTTCCGAGCATCAGGGTCTTTTCCAATGAGTCAGCTCTTCGCATCAGGTGGCCAAAGTATTAGAGCTTCAGCTTCAGCATCAGTCCTTCCAATGAATATTCAGGGCTGATTTCCTCTAGGATGGACTGGTTGGATCTCCTTGCAGAAACAAGGGACTCTCAGGAGTCTTCTCCAATAGCACAGTTCAAAAGCATCAATTCTTCAGCACTCAGCTTTCTTTACAGCCCAACTCTCACATCCATACATGACCACGGGAAAAACCATAACTTTGACTAGACGGACCTTTGATAGAGGCAAAGAAGAACAACTTTAGTACACTGTCGAAAATAAATTGTTATTAATCCAAACCGGTGTGTTATAAATTAAGATACTGATTGTAATCCATAGGGCAACCACAAGAAAATAACTCAAAAATAAAGTAAAATAAATTACAATGGCATTAAAATAATACTTTAGAAAATATTTAACATAAAAGTAAGCCGCGATGGAGGAGCTGAGGAACAAAAAGGACGCTGGAAAACAAATCGCAAAATGATGGAAGTTGGGTCTTTCTTATAAGTAATGATTAAATGTTAACAGATTCAAACTCTTCAATTAAAAGACAGGGATTAGCAAACTGGATAAAATAACATGGCCAATGAGGTGCTGTCTCTGAGAGACTCATTTTATTTCTTTATTTATGGTGGTGAAGCAGAGAATAGCTTTATTGTTTTACCAGGCAAAAGGGGGCCACAGCAGGCTAATGCCCTCAGAACTCTGTGTCCCAACCTAGAGAGAGAAGTGCGAAGTTTTATAGTAATTGTTCTAAGAGGCTGTTTTCAGCGCCTGGACATTCTTCTGATGGGTTGGTGGCGAAGTAAGTAGGAGTTGAAGGTGAAAGTGAAAGTCGTTCAGTTATGTCCAACTCTTTGCGACCCTATAGACTATACAGTCCATAGACTCCTCCAGGCCAGGATACTGGAGTGGGTAGCCTTTCTCTTCTCCAGGGGATCTTCCCAACCCAGGAATCGAACCAGGGTCTCCTGCATTGCAGGCGGATTCTTTACCAACTGGGCTCTCAGAGAGTTACCATCATTAATCTTCGGGTTCCAACCAGTCTGGAGTCTACATGTGTGTGGGCAGCAAACAGTTAACATCCCCTGCCTGGTGGGCGTCTCAGTGAGCAGACTGGCTGTAGAACCAGACACAAATTGGCTGAAATGAAAAGGAGGGACACGGGGAGTTCATGCGAGCTGTACTCAAAAGAGGGTTGGCGCGGCTGCACCGGCATCAGGCAAAAGGGACGTTATTACAGACGAAGAAGGAGATAAAGTGGCGAAAGGGCCGACCCATGAAAAAGAGTCAACAATTGCAGATACATATGTGCCTGAAAACAGAGCCCGGAAAACATGAAGCAAAAAAGAAAAGACCAAATTGAGAGAAGTAGAGACTTCAACCATAATAGCTGGAAACTTCGATACTCCACTTTCAATAATGGACATAACAGTTAGGCAGAAAATCAGCAAGGAAATTAAAAACTTCAAGAAAACTATCTACCAAAGCAGCCGAACAGATGTGTACAGAACACGCCATCCAAGAGCAGCAGAGGACACGTTCTTCTCAAGGGCATGGGGAACACTCTCCGGGGCAGACCATGGACTGCACCATGCATATGCCACAGTCCATTTAAGAAGACTGAAATCAAACAGAATATGTGCTCCGACCACAATGGAATGAAATTAGAAATTAATACGTAACAAAAGGAAATTCGGAAAAGTCACAGATTTGTGGGCATTAAATAAAACACTCTTAAATAGCCAATGGGTCAAAGAAGAACAAGGGAAATTAGAAATCGCTTTGAGGAGAATGGAGACAAAAACATGACAAAGCAGAACCATGAGGGATGTAATTAAAGCAATGCTGGGGGTGGGGTGGGCGGTGAATAGCTGCCAATGTCTGCCTTAAAAGGATCGCAAGTCGATAACCTCACCTTCCACCTTAAGAAACCAGGAAAAGAGAACAAACTTTATGACAAAAGAGGTCTGGCAGCTGATGGCCCGGGGGGCGGGGGGAGGAGGGGGACAGGCACAGCTGGTCCTGGCCTGGGGATGCTACCTGTGAAGATGAAGGGCATCTTCTAGGGTGATCCTGGGCCCCAGCCAGGCAGTCCTGGGTCTGGGATCACCACTACTCCCACTGACCTACTTGGGAAATTTGTGTTCTCCAGCCCCACCATTCCAGGATCTGTGGTCCACGAGTCCTGCCTCCCAGAGGGAGCACTTCCCCCGGGGGAACCGTAATAATCTCATTAAACATAAGTCCTGTCTGCCACTCAGTCCCTTCAGGCTCCTTTTTTGCCAAGAGACCCTCCTGACAGGGGTAGCTGATCTGGAGCCTCCGGAGGCAGTGGGGCTGCTTTGACACGCTTGCTGCTGTTCGGTTGCTTAGTCGTGTCCGACTCTTTGCCACCCCGTGGACTGGAGCACACCAGGCTTCCCTGTCCTTCACCGCCTCCCGGAGTTTGCTCAAACTCATGTCCATCAAGTCTGTGATGTCATCCAACCATCTCATCCTCTGTCACCCCCTTCCCCTCCTGCCCTCAATCTTGCCCAGCATCAGGGTCTTTTCCAGCATCAGGGTCTTTTCCAGTGAGTTGGCTCTTTGCATCAGGTGGCCAAAGTACAGGAGTTTCAGCTTTCAGCTTCGGCCTCAGTCTTTCCAATGAATATTCAGGGTTGATCTCCTTTAGGATTGACAGGAAAAATACCTTTAGCACTGGAGGCATCTCTTTGTATTTCTCTGCCTAATTCTGACAGCAAGTAGACAAAACCAGCAGTCACAGCAGGAGGACACAGCAACTAGGAGCTCAAAACAACCAGGAGCTCAGAGTGCTCGGGGATGTTCTGAGAGGCGGGGGCAGCAGAGGAGCTAGTCTGGGATGCAGGAACCTGGAGAGTGCCTGGGGATGTTCTGAGAGGCTGGATCAGCCCAACAAGTAAGTTGCCTGGGTCAGCAGAGGGGCTAGCCTGGGGTGCAGGAACCTGGAGAGTGTTTGGGGATGTTCTGAGAGGCTGGATCAGCCCAACAAGTAAGCTGCCTGGGTCAGCAGAGGGGCTAGCCTGGGATTCAGGAAACTGGAGAATGCTCGGGGATGTTCTGAGAGGCTGGGTCAGCAGAGGGGCTAGCCTGGGGTGCAGGAACCTGGAGAGTGCTCAGGGATGTTCTGAGAGGCTGGATCAGCAGAAGAGCTAGCCTGGGATTCAGGAACCTGGGGAGTGCCTGGGGATGTTCTGAGAGGCTGGGTCAGCAGAGGGGCCAGTCTGGGGTGCAGGAACCTGGAGGGTACAGGAGGTGAGCCTCACCATGTGGCTTTGAGACCAGCCTTTGGACAGGGGCTAGAGGGAAACAGTGATAGAATAGATTCTCTTAAAATGAAGAATCCTATTCATCAAAAGACACAACTGGGGGACAAAACGGCAAGCCACAGAGTTGCAGAAGGTATTTGCCATATATTCATCCAACTTATGACCCACATCCAGGACACTCCTAAAATCAATAAGATAAAGACAACCAGTGGAAGAGGGGGGCGGAATTCTTGAACAGGCCTTGTTTAAAATAGGATTTCCAAGTAGCCCCTAAGTGGATGAAAAGCTCCCCAACCTCATGATTCATGCGGGAAATGCAAATAAAACTCCAGTCAGGCACTACTTGACTCCCACCAGCATGGCTACAATTCAAGACCCTGACAATCGTTCATGCTGGCAAGGATGTGAAGCAACTGGAACGCTCTCCATGCTGGTGGGAGTGTGTTCACCCACCTTGGAAAACCGTTTGGTTTTATCTCCAAAGCTGGGTACCCTTGTTGCCTGCGTGTGTGCTCAGCCACTCAGTCGTGTCCGACTCTTTGCGACCCCAGGGCCTGTAGCCTCCAGGCTCCTCCGGTCATTGAATTTTCAAGGCAAGAATATTAGAGTGGGTTGCCATTTCCTTCTTCAGGGCATCTTCCCGACCCAGGGATCCAACCCTTGTCTCCTGCGTTTCTGGTGTTGGCAGGCAGATTCTTCACCACTGAGCCGCCCGGGAAGCGCACGTCTGTTCCACAGACCCCAGCAATTCTACCACCGAGTGTGTGAGCCACCCACAGAGATACACAAGAGTGATCCGCTTTGCTGTTTGAACAACAAACAGCTGCCCGAATGTCCGTTGTAGGTAGAAAGGGTAAGCCAACCGTGTGGGTCCACGCCACATATAGAGCCCTGATGGTATCAATAACAGACTGCGAGCTACAAGCCACAACGTGGGCGCCTCTCAGGGTGCTGAGCCCAAGGAGCCAGACAAGAAAGAGCACATTCCATTCCTATGGATTTCAAAACAAGCGAACCTAACCCGTGATTCTGGAAGTCAGGGCTGTGGTTACCAGGTGGCGGGGTGGTGGGGAGAGGTTAGTGGCTGGAGGTTGTGGGGGCTTGATGCCTGGGGGCTTGATTGGTGTTGGATCTCCATGCAAGACCCCACGGAGGTGTGTGCTTTGGGGCCACACCGGTAAGGGGTGGTCGGGTTATCTGGTCAGTGGTTAGTGATCTCTGTGCTTCTGCACTTGGTCACTTGGTTCTGTCCAGCCCTGGTCACCCACCTGTCTGTAATCCATCCACGTGGTCCTGGGTCTGGCCGGTCTGGTTGGGCCTAATGTGTGGTTGCTGGCTTCTGGTCGGGGGTTTCCTGGCCTCAGAGTCTCGTGATGAATGACCCTGGTGGTCGAGACTCCTCACCTCCTGTTCAGCAGTGTCTTCCCTGATGTTCTGGGTCTGGACTGTGTCCCCCTAAATCCACATACTGTAGTCCTGGGCAGCCCCTGAGCGATCGTATTTGGAGATACAGCCTTTAGGGGGGTAATAAGGCTAGAGAGGTGTAAAGGTGGGGCCCTGGTCTGATTGATTGCTGTCCCTACAGGAAGAGAGAGACCCCTGTGCTTTCGGCCCCCACAGATAAGAGGCCGTGTGGGGACGGGGACAGAAGGCGACCACCTCCAAGCCACAAGGAGCTCTCTCACCAGATCCCACCCCAATGGACGGCACCTTGATCTTGGAGCTCTGGCCTCCAAAACTGAGAAAATACATTTCTATTATTTAAGCCACCCAGGGTGCTGTGGTTTGTTATGGACACCCAAGCCGCCTGAGACACCACCACTCAGGGCTTCCCCTGCCCCGCAGGGCTGGGTGGACGCCCTCTGCTCCCTCTGTGGCCTGGGGTAAGCAGCCCCCGCCCCTCAAGGGCGGAGGGCAGCGGGTACCAGGTGAGACCGAAGGTGCTGGGCTTGAAGCCTGGTTCCCCCACTTGCTGGCCTTGCTACTCAGCCTCCTGGAGATTCAGTCTTCCCTTCTGCCGAGGGATGGAGGTGAGGATCCGCCCCTGGAGAGCGCCAAGGACATGGGAAAGCCTCAGCAAGGGCACACAGCAGTCCGAGCCCTCCGCAGAGGCCCCAGGACGGGCGGGCGTTGGTCTGGAGGACCTCATCGCAAGATCTAAGCGGTGGTCAGCTTCTGCAGCGGAGAGGGCAGTCAGGAAATCTGCCTGCTTGGGTGAGAGAGCAAAAGCTGTCCCGGGCAGAGCTACCGAGGCGCCGGGCAGACCTTTCCTATCTCTCCATCTTTCTGAAAGGGAGCGTTGGCCGCACTGTTGCTGTTTAATTAGGGGGAGCAGTTAAAGCATGATGGAGGCTCCGTCTCCCTGGTACGAGGGTGGTGCTCTCTGACCTGGCAGGACCCCAGGCCCCCAGCTCAGCGCCCACCGTCCGCACACCTTCCTTCCTGGTGTGGAGTTCTCCCCAACCCGGACTCCCGTCTCCCCCTTGCTGCCCACCTCTCCTGGTCCTGACCCTGCAGGGCCCGTGTCCCCATCCTTGCCCTCTGACCCCGGGCCCACAAACGCTAACCCTGCTTCTCTTCTCTGCAGGTTGCTGGGAAGCGTCTGGATTTTTAGGCTTGGTAACCACAAATCTGGGTTCGGGGGACTGGCTGCACAGACCCCGTTCTGGACCTTTTCTGCCTCTGTATTTGAAGCCCAGACCACGACGGGCTACCGGCTCCATATCTTCCAACAGCAAATAAATACATTGATTAGAGTCACAACTCTCGGGGAGGTTGACACAGATTATATTTGTGCACTGGGTAGAAGAGCTTTCTCGAAATTTAATTATAACTTGAGTGTAAAATATGCCTCTTCTGCGGGAGTTTCGTGCCTCGTGCATAATTACCTCCCCGCTCTCTCCCAATCACCCTCTTACGACGCCTCTGTGTGCTGTGAGCGATTAATTTATAGGCTGGTAATAGGCTAAAACAATATTTAAAGTCATTTTGCCCAATGTAGCTTTTAAGGCGGGATTGAGATAATAATTACTTAAAGACCCGTTTTATCACCCTGGAGTCGTTGCCGCGGGGCTCCTCGCCGGCCCGGGCAGCCTCCTCCCGCCCTGGGACCCATGTGGTCCTCAGCAGGTGTGCGGGCCCCCGGCCACGGCCCTCGCCTGGCAGTGACCACACGAGATAACACGTGGGCCCCGGTCGGGAGTCGGGGCGACCCCAGAAGATGGAAGCCGGGCTCTACCGGCTTCTCGTTAGCAGAGTCAGGGCAGAACTTATCGGCCACTCAGGAGACCAGGACTCTGCGGCCCAGGTGGCTGGAGAAGATGCCCTGGTGCCCACTCTAGGGGTACGTGGACGCAGGGGTGGCAGTGGGGACTAGACAGAAGATGGAGGGCTGGGCTTGGGGCGAGCCCATGCTGCGAGCGTCCTCTCTGATATGGCTCAGCCGTGGAGGGGAGAGAATGGTCCCCATCTTCTCAGGGAATCCACGCATGACTACACAAAACCATCCCACCACGGGCAGGCGGGCGGGCACCTGCTGCTGGGCCTCTCTCGCCCCTGAGGCGCAGAGACAGCTCAAGGAAGGGGCTCTGAAGGAGGGGGTGTCAGGGGAGGTAGCCGGGACAAAGGGGAGCTGCTTTATCTGGTGAGCACCCGCATTGCTTCCTAGGGAGCCCCTTCGCTGCCCTGACCCCCGCCCAGGCTGTCTGTGGGTGCCTGGCAGGGGGTGCGCGGGCAGCCTCCCAGGGGCAGGACCTGGACTTTGGGGTCAGATGGAGCTGGGGCCGGATTCCAGCTTTGACTCTCAGCAAGAGACCCACTGGGGTGAGCCAGGCTCTACCTGCAGCCAGAGAAGCCCGGGGCATGCTCAGTGGGCCCTGCAGGGTGCACAGCCCCCAACACCACCCACGCTGCCGAGGGGGACCCGTGACTTCGCCGGGTCCTCAAAGAAACGAGGGCACCCGTGCTACAGAGGGCTGGGTCAGGGTGGACTGGGAGTCCCCAGCCCCCAGGGAGTTGGGTGAGGTCCTCACCCTCTGGGGGGCCTCTGGAAGCCGCACTACCCACCCCCGACCCCCGGTGGATGTGGGCACTGGATTCACCGCCGGGGAGCGCTCGCCCGCACTGTGCTTCTTAAGGGCCGAAGTGTTCATGGCCTTAAAATCATTATAAAATGACTGGCTCTGTCGTATTTAATGTTCTGGCCCTTGTTGGGCACTTCCGGTGCCAGGGTTTGATGAATTCTTCAAATAGTCTATGAACGGCTAAGGGAAGGAATGAATGAATTCCCGGCATTATGTCATTTGCAAGAAATTGTCTGGAGACAAAGGATAATCTGAACTTTAGCCTTTTCTAGAATCTGAAGCAGTGAGTTCTGGAGGGGGAGGGAGGGGGCCACCCTGCCGCCATCAGGAGGCCAGCCTGGGGGGAGTGGGCTTGGAGGTAGGGGGCAGCACTTTGAAGCCTGTAAGGTAGGGGATTCCACGGAAAGATGTCCCGGGATGCCATCCTGCTCCCGTCCGGCCATTGGCAGGACATGCGGTCCGCTCAGAGAGCAGCAGAGGGGAGCAAGTGACCCTGGGAAAGTCACCTCCCTTCTCTGGGCCTCAGTTTCCCCATTGGTACAGGGGTTGATTGAGATCGTCCCTAACTCGTCTCTGCATTGTCGGATTGTCCTCCACCTCTGATGTTCCAGGATCCTATGACCGGGCACATCATAGGTGATCAGAAACACCTGTGGTCAGTCATGCATTCAACAAGCCTGTGTGAGTGCAAACACCAGGCTGGGAGCTCAGGGGGAGACCCCGGCTTCTCTGCCTGTCCCATTGGTGGGCACACCCCGGGCTGCAGCGGGTAGGAGCCCAGAGCAGGGTCTCACCGACCCTGAGAATTCTGGAAGAAATGGGGGTGGGGGAGTCGGGGCTCCGTGTGGGCAGGGGAGGGGCCTGGGGTTGGGGAGAGCCCAGCAGGCTCGTGGGGCGGGGCCCTGGGGTGGGGTTGGGGGGCTAGAGTGGGGAGGTGGGTGTGGGGTCACAGAGGCAAAGCAGGCCTTTTAGGGCCTGTGCTCCCCGGATGAACGAGGGTCGCCCCGCCCCGTTGTTGGCCCTGGGCGGTGGGCAGAGTGGAAGCGCTCCCGTCCCAGGGCCGTCCACCCTGCCCCTCTCCTCTCTTCCTCACCCTGTCTTCCCCGTTGTCCCCCATGATTTTTGCAGACCTGGCCCAGGGAGGGGGCCGGTCCCCAGAAAGTGGTGGACTGCGTCCATGCATCTTCTGCAAAGAGCGTCATAAAAGGGGCCCAGACTGGAAATCAATTCTCTAAAGCTGAAATCAATAACAATAACTAATATTAATACTGATTATCCTTCCTTTATTGCACGTTGCAGTTGGGTTGGGGATGGATTGTGTTTGAGGACCGGGGAGGGGCAGGGGGCAGGCTGCACCAGGGAGCCCACGGTGGCCGCATGTGGGGTCCGGGGAAGTGGAGAAGAGCCAGCCGGGGCCGGGCGTGGGGTGGTGGGTTGTGGCGCGGAAGCCTCGGCTCCTGCCTCTTGGGTTGAACTTGTCCCAGGCCTGGTTTCCCCATCACAGTCCCCACGTGACTGGGCTCATCAGGTGCCCAGATTTGGGGAGGGCAGCCTGCCCCCACGCTTGGGGCACCCGAGTCTGGAGGGGAGACGGAGGAAGTGCATTGTGTAGGAAACAGTCAGTCTCCTGGAAGCGCCCAGAACTGGGCCGACTTTTTGTGCGGTTCTCTCCGGGGTCAGCCCAGGGCTTCCGTCAGAGTCCACAGAGAGGGAGCCCAGGGCCAGGAGGAGTGTGCCTCCCTGGAAGGGGGTCAGGCGTGGCACTCGGGGTCTGGGCAGTAAGTTCCCCCTCCCCTCGGAGAGGAGCAGTCACCAACTCCCATGTTCCAGCTGTGTAACTGCGGGCTGGGAGGGGCCCCCAAGTCTTCCCTTTCATGGGGGTAAAGCAGGATCCAGGCCCAGGGCTTCTGCTTGCCAAGCCCCTCCCCAAGCCCCAGCAGGATGCGGTGGGTGCTGAAAGCAGGGTAGCAGGGGTGAGTGTGATACACGCATCTTTAGAGACAGTGAATCCAGGAGAGGGGGCTCAGAGGGCTCTGAAGACTGCGTATGTGCACGTCTGTGTGCGCACGTCCATGTGCATGTCTCTGTGTGTGCACATCCGTGTGTGTGTACATCCGTGGGTGTGTGCACATCTGTGTGAGTGTGTACACGTCTCTGTGTGCATGTCCATGTGCATGTCCGTGTGCGTGTGTGCATGTCTGTGTGTACATGTCCATGTGCATATGTGCATGTCCATGTGTGTGCACACGTCCATGTGCATGTCCCTGTGTGTGCACATCTGTGTGTGTACATCCATGTGTGTGCACGTCTGTGTGTGTGCATGTCTGTGTGCACATCCGTGTGCGTGTGCACATCTGTGTGCATGTGCCAATGTTTTGAGGACACAATTGGAAATTATTTATTCTACGATGTTAAGTGTCTAGGTGTATACACAATTATATGTATTCTGTGTATTCATTGGGAATCTTCTGCAAAAAACACATACTGAAACTAGAACTTAAACACAGAAATGGAAGGAAAAGGTCAGGAATTCTCCAGAGGGAAAGGAAAGAGAATTGTGTCTCAGGAACCAGACAGACGGTCACTGGTCAGGCGACATGAGCCTGAGCTTCCTGGCAGCCACAGCAAGGAAAGAAAGAAGATGCGTCTGCCCTTCTGGCCAATGGGAGGAAGTGTTTATCTGGGGTGGGGGCTGGAGTCCAACACTGGTTTATCAGAAGTTTCCTTATGAAAGGGGAAGAGGGTAGTCCACGTCTTCCAAAGGCTTTTTCTGGACTTGCCGCGTGGTCCAGTAGTTAAGATTCTGAGCTTCTGCTGCAGGGGCATGGATTTGATCCCGGTCAGGGAAGTTCCACCTGCTGTGCAGTGTGGCCAAAAAAAAGGCCTTTCCTTCTACAGTCCCTCAGCAGAGGCCGAGGGATTCCGTGAGCTCTGGAATCCACGTGGATTTGGACAGAGAGTAGCCCCCACCCCAGACAGGACGGGCTCGGTGGCCGCACCAGCCACCTCAGGTGGAGGAAAGGGCGCTCACTTAGTCCCACAGGGGTGGTGGGGTCCTGGGGTAAGGGGCTGGGGGGAGCCGGGAGCGGGGCTGGGGGTCTTCAGGCAGGTCTGTAACTGGCTGGGCTGGGTTTCTGTTGGTCTGTGACCCTGGTGGGGGGCAGCCCTGGAGGAGGGGGCGGGCTCTTTCCTGCAGCTGGCTCGGCTCCCGGACTCCAGGCCCGACCCCATGCTGTCCCCAGCTTCTCCTGCCTGTCCCTCGCTGTCCCTCGCTGCCCCCGCTGCCTCTCAGCAGGTCAGCCTGCTGGGGCCGCGTTTACCTGCCGTCCATCGCCTTGATGTGGGCAAACAGGATGGACGGGAGGGACAGGAGATAAGGCTGGGCCTCTGGATCAAAGGTGGTGGTGCTCGCCTTACTTGACCTGTGAGTTTATTTACCGTCCCTGAACTTTCACCTGCCCTCCATGGGGCACAGAGACCGAACCATGGGGTGCTTCAGAGGGCCCCGGTCTTGTTCTGGGGCCCTGTGCAGTCAATAGGGCCACAGGAGGAGTGCACGCTGAAAACTGCACCAGTGAAAATGTGTGAGCCTCCCCTCAGGTGGGCCCCTCAGCAAGCTGGGGCCGTTGTCCCCAATTCACAGATGAACAAACTGAGGCTCAGAGAGGCCAAATCGCCCATCCCGGGTGCCCTCTTAGTCAAACATCGGGATTGTTTTTTTCTCTTTTAAAAAGATTTTTTGATGTGGGCCATTTTTAAAGTCTTTATTGAATTTGTTACAATATTGCTTCTGCTTTATGTTTTCCTTTTTTTTTGCCCAGGCAAGCTCCACCTTAGCTTCCCAACCAAAGACCCAACCAGCCACTGGAGGTGAAGTCTTAGTTCCTGGACTGCCAGGAAGGCCCCAGGACCGGGGCTTTAACTCACACGGCTCTGACTCTTTAGTGGGAGCTCCGTGCTGTCTCTGAGTCTAGAGGGAGTCAGGGGCGGCAGGTGGCAGTGCCCTGCCAGCACAGGTGAGATGAGGGGACAGCCCCCGGGCCCCGCCCGCACCCCACAGGGCTCGTCCATACCTTCAGCAAAGCACCCACTGTGTGCCAGCCTGTCGAGGGCGCAGACGCGGAGCCGAGAGAGTGGCCCTGCCCGGTGGGCCCTCGTCGAGTACAGGAAGTAAACCTCGGAGATGGAAGGAGCTGGGGCACAGCTTGCAGATGGCTTGCTCCAGGCTCTGGGACCCGTTCTTGGTCCTCTTTCTTCTCTGCGTGTCACATACACTCGGCTTGATTCCACTCTCTTGACCCCATCCACGAGGCAGAAACCAGGCCGGATGTGAGGCTCTGCTGTGGGGCACTACCTCTGGCCCTTCTTCCTTCCAGAGCTGCAGCAGGGAGGGTGGGCTCAGGAAACAGGATTTCAGACGCTTCCGAGAGCATCCGCTGTGGTTGACACCCGGAGAGCAACAACTGGAAGAAGCTCCTGGCAGAGAGAGGGTCTACCTGGAGCTGTCCCATGACTCCCCGGAGGGTAAGGAAACCCCAGACTGCAGAGGATTTGGGACCGACTTCACCGCCAGCTCTGGAAACCCTCCCTTTCCAGGAGCAGGGATGGAGCTCGGCCTTGGCCCACATTCCAGCAGCTCATCACACCCCCGCCACAGAGGGCCCACCATCAGGGGACTAAGAGGCTCTCACAGGGTCCTGCTGACCCTGCCCACTCCTGAGCATCTCTGTGACTGACCCTGCCAGGAGGCCTCTTCTGAAACACTTCTCCCTGGCTAAATTTGGTCCTGGTTTAGGCACTGCCTCCTCCAGGCAGTCCTCCCTGGTTTCCTGGGTCATTTATGTCTTTATCTGTGTATGCCAGCAGCATCTGGATTGTCTTCTCCTCTGACACTCCCAACACATGCACATCTTGCATCTTCCCCAGTGTGGCCCCTGAGGGCTCAAGGTATGCTTCCTGCAGGAGGTCAGTATACACGTGATCAGTCGTGTCTGACTCTGCAACCCCATGGGCTGTAGCCTGCCAGGCTCCTCTGCTCATGGAATTTTCCAGGCAAGAATACTGGAGGGGGTTGCCATTTCCTAACCACGGGATGTTCCTGACCCAGGCATCACACCCTGGGCAGGTGGGTCCTTTACTGCTCGTGCCACCTGGGAGTTGAGTTCAGTTCAGCTGCTCAGTCGTGTCCGACCCTTTGCAACCCCAAGCAGGAGCTCAGAGAAGGGAGTCTGGGAGAGGCCTGTTGGAATCAGGGTCGGGGTCTGCGCTCACACAGCCCTCTCCCGGACCAGGAGCGCCTGGAGTCTTCCCCTCTGCGGCGTCCTCTGGTCTGGCTGACGTAGTAGGTACCCAGTAAAGCTTGATGGGCTGATGTCAAGATTCCTGGGTGACCCGCACCCTGCCCCCAGCAGCCCCGTGGATCACAGCTCCGAACCAAAGGGCCAGCATCTAACCTCCGCACCCTGACTTGGGCATGCCCACGCTTCCCTCGGGGGCTGGCCGGCCCATTTCTGGGGCTTTTACAAATGCAGGGACAGTTGACACAGGGGTTTTTGGAGACAGGAGGTGGATGTCCCTCCAGAAATGATCCCCGGGCCGCAGAGCTGGGAAGGGGAGCAGAGGGCTGGTCTCCCTTTGCACACTGTCCTCCCACTCGAAGCAGTGCACAGAGGGGTCAACCCCGGGGTGGCTATGGGGAGCATTTCCTTCCCAGGACTCCCCAGCTAAGCCTGGTTGCGGGGGAGTGGGAGAGAGGAGAGCACCCAGACCTGGGCGCAGCCCGGGCTGAGGCTCACCGCCCGCCACTGGGAGCGTCTTCACTGACCCCAGTGGAGTTTCTCATGAGCCAAGGATGGTACTTTCCATCTAGTGAAGGCTCTCGAGGGACTCCGATGGTGGCCCAATGCTTAAGGCTCCATGTTCCCGATGTGCTGGGCTCGAGTTTGATCCCTGGTCAGGGAACTAAATCCTGCTTGCTGCAACAAAACAGATCCTGATGGCGCAACTGAAAAAAATAGAGAGAGGGATCCCGCATGAGGCAACAAAGATCAAAGATGCCACGTGCTGCTGCTAAGACCCGGAGGAGCCAAAAAAAAAAGACTTCAGAGAATCTGGTCAGCCCAGCTGTGCTCAGGAATGTTCTCTGAGCTTCCGTGTGGGTCTGTGATTGCATCCATCAGCCCTGCACCCTCTCCTTCCATCTAGGATGGGGAGAGGGAGGGATTCCACACTGGCTGAGGGACCCTGGCAGCAGGAGGCAGACTGGACACAGCCTGGGGGAAGGTGGCCTCCTTGACTGCGTCCTGCCCCTGGGCTCCGGGGCCCTCGCACGGCCGGGCCTCGCACGGCCGGAGACTCAGGGAATGTGGTCCAAGTTCAGAGCATGTTGTGCAGCCAGCGGTCAGAACAAGTCCAGCTCTCCCACCACTGGCGCTGCCACTGGGCAAGACCCCGTGCCCAGTCTGGCCCCCGTCTCCTAGTCTCTAAGACGGGGTGGTCACCTTTCCTGGCAGGGCCATCCCCCATCGTCAGGGCTAACCCAGGAGCCGAGGGGAGCGCGGGCACAGCGCCTGGCCCACGTGGGTCCACAGTGGGCGGCAGTCGGGGGCCGTCCCACGTCCCTGACCGATGCCCTGCCTTCCTTTGGTTGCAGGCGAGCCCTGAGGGAGGTGCTGGGGACTTAAGGTCCCAGGAGCGATCTTCAAGCGGGATGCTGGTGGGTGTTGTCCTTCAGAAGGGGGAAATTCTGGGGTGCTCTCCATATCCTCATAGAGGCTCCCAGGGGACTGAGCCCCACTGCCTGCCGCAGACCACCCCCCATCCCCGAGTAAGCAACTATCTTCTTTCCCCACTCCCTGCTGTGCTTCCAGGAATCCCTGCCTGCATACACAGTCCTGTCTCCTGTCTGCTTCAAGTAGGGACCTGGCCAGGAAAGAGGTCCCTAGCCAGGAAAGAGGAGCCGGCTCATCACCCTGATCTGCAGGCGAGTGGAGACCAGCTCAATAAGTGTGATTCTGGTGGGACAGTGGTGGGCTTCCTGGGGGAGGCACCCTCCGAGCAGAATCTAGAAAACAACGGCATTGGGGAAGCCAGAACAGAGCTCTGCGTCCCTGAGATGGCCTCCCCACACCCGCACCCCACAATGACCCCAGCCGCTGGCTGCCCAGCCATGACCCTTGTGGCCAGAGGGGATGCGGCAGCCTGGCCAACGCTCGATGGGCTCCAGGTCGGCTCCTCTGAACCTTCCTGTTTGTGCAGAGTTAATGTCCTGTCATTAGCGGTCAGAAAGCTTGCGGGAGTTAAACATTAAGCGGTGTGTGTGCTGGGAAACACAGTCTCTTGTGCCCGGGGTTGATGGTCAAGGCCGGGGCCCTTGCTCTTGCTTTGGAGTTCTCCAACAGACAGGCTTTCCAAGTTGTTGAAAGAGGGTAACTCAGGAATCCTACGTCCCATGGTCTCCGTGGGCCCAGAGATGGGCCAGTTCCTCCAGGAACCTCCCAAGTGCCGTGGTGGGCTGGGACCTCTGGGGTGGGAACTGCCAGGGGCTGGGACCTCTCCCCCAGGGCCTAGGAGAACAGTCCTCAAGGCACGTGCCAGGCACCCCACGAGGGTCCCTGGATGGGTGGGAAGGCAGCCCCAAGGCCCAGACAGACAAGCCGCCTGAAGACTCTGGGTGGGGGAGTGGGTCACAAAGGAGGAGTCGGGCCATTCCTCCCTGGCCCCCGACCCCTGCACCTCCATCTCTCCCCGCCACTTCCCTCCTTTCCTCCACAAACTCATCTCAAAAGCATCAGCTCTGGGCCCGATGCAGCCTGCACAGAGGCCAGTCTCTGCCCCTCCAGGGAGCCCCCGTCTTGGGGGCAGGGAGCAGACAAGCAGGCTGGACGCAGTGTTAGCGCTCAGAGAGGCACACACGGGAGGCCATGCCTCTGAGCTGGGCCTTGAGCGCAGGGAGGGTGGGGTGTTGAGACAAGGTGCAGGGTGTGGCCTCTGGAACATGCAAAGGTCAGGGAGTGGGGAGCGGCAGAGTGGGCTGAGAGGGTCTCGGCGGGACGCCTCTGGGAGAAGGGACAGGGCCAGCGCGCTGCATGGGTCTGTGAGCTGAGCTCCGTCCACGGACAGTGCCTGCACCCCTGACGCGTCTCAGAAGCACCTGTTTTTGGGTCTGTCGGCCCCAGAGGCAGGCACCAGTTGGCGTATGCGGACCCCCTGGGACTAGTGGACAGTAAGACCAGTGGGGGGAGCTGAGTGAATTCTGAATAAGCAGACGGACAGCTGAGGGGCAGGTGGATGGGTGAGCTGGTGGGCGGTGGGGGCCGCGGGGTGGATGGATGGATGGGTGGGTGGATACGTGGATGGGTGTGCTGGTGGTATGGTGGGTGGAGGGACAGATGGGTGGGTGGGTGGCTGCGTGGACTGACGGGCGTGTGGACAGTAGTGGGGGTGGGTGGATGGATCCATCTCTCTCACCATTTCAGTTCCAATCAGAACTTGCAGGCTTCCACAGGGAGCCCTACAGACCCACCTAGCGAGCCACCCACCTCTGCTGGCCGGTCAGTTAACAAACTCTCTCTGCCTTGAGCAGAGCTGCACAGGGGCTGATCTCCAGCTGCTGCTGAGAGTCTAGGGTCTCTGGACAGAGTCTCTGGTCTCTGCCAGAGTCCAGGGTCGGACTCACCATGCGGGTAGGAGCCCTCTCCTTGTGGGTAATGGAGTGAGGAGGGGGTGGATGGGAGCTCTCTTCCCCTGAGAGGTGCAGAGGCTGGACAGCTCCTTGACCCCCCCACCCCACTCACAGCCCGCAGTCTAACCCGAAGCTTGTGAACCCTGCAGGCTGGGGCTTCCCCGGCACATTAGGAATCAGAGACGCATCTGTGCTCTTGTCAGTGGGACCTCCTGGAACGTCAGGAGAGGGGCCCCCTTCAGGAGGAGGAGACCCCAGAGCTGGGCCCCCCGGAGGAAGAGGAGGCCTTGCAGGTGTGCGAGCCAGCCTGGGGCTGCGCTTCCAGGCCCGGAGGGGCGGCTGGGGGCCTCTCTCCAGAAACAGCCTCCCCACCCCGGGATGGGAGGGGGCTCAGTCCTTCCACCAGGGCCGGCCGCCTCTCAGACCCCTCTGTCCTGCTGCCTCACACGTGGCAGAGCCAGGGGTCGGAAGTGAGCCTGACTCAGCCCCACCAGCTGAAGCTGGGCTGCTGGGGGGCAGGCAGAGGGGCAGGAAGAGGGGGCTTCGGGTCCTTTGGGAAGAACAGGGCCGCGGGGAGCACAGGCTTGGGTGTCCTGGATTTGCCGCGTGCACGTGAGCCGGTCTGGGGGCCCCATCGCCCCACCTGCGGAGGGAGGATCCCCTGCCTCCCGGAACGGGGCCAGGGTGGAGAGCGCCCGCGGAGCCCAGCGCGGGAGCTGCTGTCGTGAGCTCTTCATCAGGACCGCCAGCTGGGGTCAAGGTCAGCCGCCCGGTCGTGACCTCGGCGACCAGCTCGCCCTGCGTATCTGAGCTCGTGGGACTTGACGTTGTAAACAGGAGGCTGCAGACAGTCCTCATCGGCCCAGCCCCGCGGGAGGCCAGTCGCCTCCCAGTCCCGCCCGGATGGTGGATGTTGGGGCTGGGAGAGCCGAGGGTGACGGCGCACGTGGGGCGCACGTGAGGTGAGAGGGGCCGGGGCCTCATGGGACTGTTAATAAACACATGGAAACTATCTTCAAAGCTCACGTTGCTTCTTGCAAACTGGAAACATCCCAGATGTCAACTTTGAGATGCTGGAGGGCAGCATCAGCCGTCTTGGAGTTGCTTGGGTAGCAGCGCACCACCCCCCCCAAGGGAATCTGGGGTGTCGTGGCCATGGGGCCCAGCCATGGGAGGACTGGGGACTTGGGGGCCCTCCCGGGGTGATGACGGGAAGCTAAGGCAGGTATCCCTGCTGCTGTCAGGAAGCTTAGGTCAGCAGCGCTCCTGCGCACGGGCGGCCCCTTTGCGGCCCCTCAGGCCTGGGTGGTCCCTGCGGCTGTCCCCTGCACAGCTGAGGGCTCAGTGACCCCAAGCGACACCTGGGCCAGCAGCTCGGCCTCGACCGCGGGCCCCACAGGGGACACGGGTGAATCGGCCTGGTTTGGGCTCTCTCTGACCTGGAGCGGCAGGCAGAGGAGAAAGCTCTCCAGACCCCTTCCCCGAAAGGAGCCTCAGCACGGTGGCCTGGGGGCTCAGTTTCAAGACAGATTTACAATTCAATTGTGAAATGGGATAAAATTAGGCATCCCCCTTTGGGCATCTCAAGTTTTCCTCTTTTAAAAGTTCTGTTCCTCTTAGCAAATTTATTTACTTCTAGATTAACTTTTATGTTGTGTTGACAGGTGGGAGGGCAGGGTGGGGGGGTGTCTGCCAGAGGACCCAGCGACCGCAGGAGCCGTGCCGGCTCCGGGTGGGGAGGCCATCCGGGTTGACTCCCAGCTTCACCGTTGGTGAGCTGTGTGGTTCTCAGCAACTCTGAGCCTGCCTCCCTCAAGTTGAAGTGGGAATTCAGAACACAGCAGGCAGGCTGGGGAAGGAGAGGTGTCAGAACAGACCGAGGCCAGGGTTCAAGGCCGGGTGCGTGCATGTGCACGCCAGCATGTGTGGTCCTGTGTCCTGGTGAGCACGTGTGTGCATGTGCGTGTGTGTGTGAGAGTGTAGGGGGATCCAGGACACACGGGTGGGGAGTGTGGACTTGCTCCAGGAAGAGAGCCATCCGTGCTTTAGGGGAGACAGGTGGCCAGCACGTGGACATTCAGGACTAGAGAGCCTGGTCTGGGGAGGGGCGGCCTGGCTACGGCCGTGCTGGGGGAGGAGGCGGCAGAGACTACAGACCCCCGGAGGGAAACGACGCGTGGAGCAGAGGAGCAGGGCAGGCAGGGGCCAGTCCGCCCGGCCCCCCATACGAGCTCCGGAAGGCTTCCTGGAGGAGGAAGGCGCTGTCAGCGGCCCTGGATTGGTCAGCAGGTTGTCGCCACGCCCCTCACTGGCCACAGCAGATGCCATCGAGAAGGAGCATGGATGTCCAGGGAAGACCCTCTGGCGGGGCACCCTCACGGGCAGGAGGGGAAAACCAGACCCCTGCCCCAGTCCCCTGCTTCCGCTCCCTACTTCCAGGCCTCCGGCTGGATTTAGGGCCCAGAGCAACATTGCCTTTGCCTGGAAGGAGGAGAGGGAGAGGGTCCCCGATTTCCTCCAACACATTTCCCTCCAGATGGATCTTCCATAAACCCTGTCCCACCTCGGTGGGGTCAAGGTGCCTGGTGAAATGCTTTCCAGTGGGTTCTGTTCGGGTCCAGTGGAAGGCGCTTCCCAGTGGTGCTTGTGGAGAAGAATCTGCCTGCAGTGTAGGGGCAGAAGAGGCCCGGGTTTGATCCCTGGGTTGGGACGATCCCCTGGAGAAGGAAATGGTAGCCCCACTCTGTTCTTGCCTGGAGAATCCCACGGATAGAAGAGCCTGGCAGGCTACAGTCCATAGGGTCGCAGAGTTGGACATGACTGAAGGGACTTGGCACGCACACCACACACAGTGGAAGGGGCGATGGCATGTGGGCGTGGGGGCTGGGGAAGACCCCTTGGCACCCATGCCCATCCTTGGGCTGCAGGCCCCTAGGACACCTTGGCTGTGATTCAGTCCAGCCCTGTCCCGGGTCTTGGCCCCGATTCACCGAGAGTCAGCACGCCCTGGCTGGTGGTGCCTCTGGGGCCTGAACGTCTCGGCACCCACGGCCGCAGACGGGTCGGCACGGCCTCCAGACGCCAGGCATCTCTGCCAGCGTGCGCCGGCGCCCGGCCCTCCTGGGGGTCTGAAGCGAGCCCCGCCCCGAAGCTGGCTTGCATTTCCTTCACTCCTTTGCTGCTCCAGCTCCCTGAATCTGTTCAATGGCTCATCCCCTCTCCTGGGCCCTCACAGGCCTGGACTCAGACCCCCACTCCCTGGGGGCTGTGGGGGCACAGCTGACATCTAGAGATCTCAGCCCCAGGCCTGGTGCGGAGGGACGCCATGGGCCCTCAGGACAGAGTCCACACTCCTCGCCTAGGACATTCCCTGAGCACTTATGGCTCTGGCCATGCTGGGTACCGTCGGGCCTGAGGACAGGATCCCCCCTCTTTCTGCCTGTGCCCAGTATTCCCCTCCCCTTCTCCCCTGCCCCATGTGGACAGTTCCTCCCTTCTTTGCAGTCTTAGCTTGGATGAGACTTCTTCCAGGAAGCCCTCCCTGGTTTCCCCCATCTGGATTGAGCCTCCAAACAAGTACACTCTGAGCTTGGCCTGCCCAAGGCCCTGCCATGCAGAGTTAAGCTGCCTGGTGAGGGCCTGGGGCCAGGGCCCCTTCACGTGCCCTGAGGCCCCGCTGAGTCCAGAGAGGCCTATGTCAAATGCTCAAGGAGTCAGTGCAGGACTGAGGGAACCGGGAGGGCTGAACCGTGGCCGTAGGGCTTCCTTCTGGATGCTGCTGAACTGCCCTACCTGGGAGTCGGGGTGGTTGCCCCCATGTCTGTGTGGCCTCTGGGCTGGGGAGGGACAGCGGGCACTTGGAGAGGTCCTGGCGCCCTGGGGAGAGACTCGTGAAGGAGGCTGGACTGTCCACCCTGACCGAGGGCTGCTCAGGGGCCTCCCGCGGCCTCCAGGGTCCTGGTTCTCACTGCAGCCTGGTCCAAGGTCGTCAGACGGCCCTGGCGCCCGCCACCAGGGCCAGGCTATCTGCAACCCACTGGTGTCCAGATGGGCGCTTCTAGGACAGACAAGGGGGCTCCCCTAGACAAGGCACCCCTCAACCCTCCTCAGCAGAGACCCCCTGACATGTGCCCCGGGTGGGGCTGTTGGTTTGACCCTGTGAGGCTGGGTCTAGCTCTGGACCAGAGTCTAGAAGCCCAGGGGCTAGCCCAGCCTGCCCTCTCACCGTGTGATCTTGTTCAATTCCCCTCTCCGGCCTCCGCCTCCCTGTCTGAGAGGGGCCCCCCAGGCTCCCGCTACTTCCTTAAAGGAAGGTTGTCCCGAGTGGAGGCACGAACCCAGGCTCAGGACGCAGGCAGACCTGGGTTCACATCCTGCCTTGGCTGCCTCCTGCTGTGTGAGCCTGGGTAGCTGGCGGAGCCTCTCTGAGCCTCTGCTCTGTGCCTGGGGTGAGGGCTGTTGAATGATCAGTGTGGGGCCTGGGCCACGTGGCTTCTGGCCCTGCAGGCCTTTAGTGACCACACCCCAGGCTCCTTGGCTGGACGAGAGGGCCCCTGACGTGGGGGAGCCTCTCTGCAGAGCCCGCAGGTTGCAGTGGCCGCTCAGCCCTGGGCAGCCGGCCCTGGCCTCTACACGAGCAAACTCGCTCATCTTGAAAGTAAGACAAGCCCACGCAGGGTAAGAATCGGGGGCAGAAACGCAGCGGACGCGTGGCTGAGGGGCGTCCTGGGCCACCTTGGAGGGGACACGGGGTTTGCATGTCCAGGAGTTACTGTGGAGGGCCCCGGACACTGGACACCCACAGCAGGGCTATGGAGGGGGTGCCTGACCCCGGGCCCCTCGCCTCCTCACTGCAGCCGTGCAGTAACCCCCGTGTTGTGGAGGGGTCTTCTGACCTGGCAAGGGGGTGCTGAGCACCCCTCACGCTCAGGGGCTGCTTTCAAGGAGAAGGAGCTCTCACCAGTCCACACCCCCTTCCCTCCCTGGAGGGGAGCCCAACGTTCAGGAGTGTAGCCCCGCCTCCCGCTCGGGGTTGGGGGGGGGGCTGGGGGCCGGGGTGAAGAGCCCTGCCCTTCCCTCTCTCCACCCCAGTCACTGTGAGCGGTCAGTGAGACCTTCAGTGGGGCTGGCCACTCGAACCCTTTCAACATCCAAGGCCAAAGCTCACCCGAAATAAAACCACGTGGGCACAATGTAGTTCCCCTTCCCTGCCCTCCCCTCGGCCAAGGAGCCTCTCAGGGGGTCCTAGCTTCCTGGGGGTCACATGCAGGCTCCCAGCCCCACCACGGGGAATGCTGTGTGCCCCAAGGACAGAGGGGTGGAGCTATGGGGCGGTGCTGGAAGAAGACTCGGGGCAGCATTGGAAACAGAGCCAGCCCGATATGGACCAGCTGTGACAGGTAGTGAGCTTCCTGCCAGGAGCGGTAACCAAGCCGAGATTAGAAGGCTCTGTCTCAGGGGTGACACGTCAGAGTCAAGGAGAGCACAGGATGACCTGGAGACCCACAGCCTGGGTGCCGAGCTCTGGCCCTGGGGAAGGCGGGCAGGCCCACGTGTATACCCAGCCGCCTCCCTGCCTCCTCCACTCTAGGAAACCTGACCCTCTGGTTGCTTGAAAGATGAGAGGAACTTGGGTTTGATGTTTTGAAGAAGTGGCTTTTTATCAGAAAGTCCTCTGGGAGTCTGGGCCGCAACCAGTGAAATTATATCTGTTGTTTCAAGGAGGGGAGAAAACTTGGGCTGATGGTTATTGAGATTTATGGCTTCCCCTGAGCCTAATTGCCTCAGAATCTTTTTAACAATTGTGCTAAGTGGTACTCAGACCGGACAACGGAGCAGGCGGCAGCTCGCCCCCACCACCATCTCCCGTCCCTCCCTCTCCTGCCTCTCTGCTCTCGTTCCCCGCTGCCCTCCCTCCCCGATCCTGTCTACACTGGGAGCTCCCTGGATGCACCTCCAGGCAGGTGCCAGGACCTCACGGCTCATCTCAGGAGAGAGCAGGTGTGAAAAGCCGCTGGAGTTCACTCCTCTGGATGAGCTTTGCTCCTCCTGCCGCTGCGTGGGGGCCCCGGAGGGGAAGAGGGGCTCGGGGGAGGTGGCGAGCCTGGCAGACAGCCAGGCGGCCCCTGTGCCTCTGCCCCTCTGAGCCTCCCCAGGTGGGCGATGGTGTCCGCTCTGTGGGCTGTGCCAGCCAGGGTGGTACTGCATCCAGCAGGTGCTCAGCACATGCTAAAGACCCAGGGGCAGAAGTGGGACCTTGGAGCACAGCTCAGATCAAATACGGAAGAGCTCTCTCAGCGGCGGCCTCAGTGGGAGCGAGGCGCCCATTTCTGGGGGTGTATAAGGGGAGCTGTGTGACTCTGGGCCAGGATGCAGGAGGGGAGTCTTCTGCATCGAGATGAGGCTGATCCAGGCTGATCCCCCTGACTGGGCACGGGGGTCCCCCTCCTTCTGCGAGGCTGCCACGCCCCTGCCTCCCTCCCTGTTCATCCCGCAGGCAGGTTGAAAGGGCAGGGCCTCTTTCCCTGGTTGCCTCTGGGGCTGCCTCCCCAGGCCCCCAGCTGGGGGTCTAGAGCATTTACAGGAGGGGGCACGGATGACTGAAGTTGTTGGGTAGCTCCCCGGGGTGGTGAGGCAGGAACACCCTCCTCCTGGAGGCTGGTTTGAGCTCAAGGTCATGACTCCAGAGGTGAAGGCTGGCAGGGCTGGGGGGCCGCACAGACCTCTGGACAGTAGAGAGTCACCCTTGGGCCGGGTCCCCTGGGCTGCCTGCCAGTCAAGGGCTCTCCTGCCGGGAGGGTTGGGGTCTCAGGCTCCAGAGGGTGTCAGACCACCTTCCCAGCCCCACGGGCACATGGAAGAGCCAGCCATGTCCTTCTGGGCAGGGCAGGCTGGGGTCTGCTCCTCTGCCAAGGCCGCAGAGCCTCTGTGTTTGGAAGATGGTGTGGGAGCTGCACAGCCTGTCTCTCTGTTCCTCCCAACGCCCAGGGATGAGGGTGGGGCCTGGACGGGGCAGCCAGTCCCTCACGCCCTCTAATGGGATTAGGGCCCCACCCAGGCCTCCCCAGAGGTGGAGGTACTTTCCTGCTCACTGCAGCTGGGCTGGGTCTGGGCCTGGCTCGGGCCGAAGGCATGCTGGTGGAGGTGAGTGGGGCACCTTCTGTGTGCTTGGCCTGCCTGCTCTCTCGTGCCCTGGGGATCTGCCACGCCAGGAGCCGGCCCTCTGGTTCAGAGAATGCAGCCTGCCCGCCCACCAGAGCCAACCGACCCACTGAGCCACAGGCAAGGAAACCACTGTTGGCTGTGGTAACTGAATTCTGGGCGGCTTGTTACACAGCACGAGCTGACTCATACACATAAGTACAAGTATTATCTTCTGATGCCGCTGATGAAGAAGCTGAGGCTCAGAGAGGTTGGGTCACTTGCTTGAAGCCACCCAGCTTGAGGAGGCGATGGAGAGTCAAGTCCAACTGCCTTTTAGGCCTGGTGGGCAGCGTCAGGCAGGTGAGGGGCTTGACAGCTCTCGGGGTGCTGGGCTCAGACCCTGAGTCTGGGGGGACACCTGGATTCGGGGGCCACAACCATCTCCTGTTCCCTCTCTTGACTTGCATGTTTTCTGGCCAGACACCAGGATCCAGCACATTTATCTGCTAGATGCCTTGCGGATGGACCTGGCCAGGACTGCTCCGTCCATCCTGTACCACTGTGGTGGCCTCCAGCTGGTACCTCAGCCACTTCGAGCCTCTACCCAGCAGCTGGAGGGATAAGCCTCGATCATCCACCTGACCCTACTACCCTCCCTGGCTCCCCAGTGCCCTGAGGATCGACTCCCGATTCATTATCACCTTGTTATGGCCTGAGAGGCCCTGGTGACCGGCCCTGTGTGCAGCAGACCTAACTCACACTCACCACACACCCCACACACTCACAACACCCTTGCACACTCAGGTTCATCCTCACCAACCCGCTCATCCACATATGGTCAGCCTCACTCGCACACACTCAGATCCACACACACCCACCCTCGTAGCCACACTCACACGCACGCTCAGTCTCCGGCCTTCTGGCCTCTGACCTGCTCTTCCTCTGCCAAGAACACCTCTCCCTGGCTGCCCTCCCCAGCTCGGCCACATGGCCTCCTCCAGGAAGCCCTCCCTGCCTGCACTTGGCCAGCCCCGTCTTCCTGGGTCGCAGCCCATGTCCCATGCACTTTGTCTTTGGCGACAGATCCTATGCGGGCACGGAGCAGGTGCTCATTCAGCATTTACCTGCTGCTGCTTACCGCAGGGGGCTGCTGGGAGGGTGTGCAGGGCCCTCCCAGCCCCAGGAGTGATGGGTGGTCTCTCTGCGGGCGTGGGGGTCTCCCCAGGCCCAGCCTCCTAGCCTTCCCTGGATCCTCTAGGCTTCTGGGCCCAAGGACTCACTGTGGCCCGGGCCCGGGGCTGTGACTGTGTGGGGTCTGACCTTGGGGTCTCTGGCCCCACCAGCCCCGTTTGTGACCCACCCCGTGCACCCCCCTCCCCCTCCCCACGAGATCCTGAAACTGGCGAATGGACGGAGCCAGGACACCCCGGCCATTGCCCTGCGGCCAGCTGTGAACCTGATAAGCTAACAGTCAGCTTGGCCGCTGAGAGCCCAGGTCTGTGCAATGGGGGGACCAGGGCCATTCCCACAGAGATCATGGAACACAAGATGCTGTCCATGAGGTACCCGTCCAGGGCTAGTTAAACCTTCCGTGCAGGGATCCAACCCCCTTCTTCCTGGAGACGTTGTCTAGGCCTGGACCCCCCACCCCCAGTGCTGAGCTGCTTCCGGGAAGCCCCACGGATGCCCCCACCCAACACGGAGGCGCCGAGCCACCTTCGTTCCCCAGCCCCAACCTGCGGCAAGGTGCAGGGGGCCCCCCTGGGGCGGGCAGGGTGCCGTCTCAGGGAGCAGGCTCGGGGCGGGGCACGGAGAGCCCCAGGGATGGGCGGGTTGCCTTTCCTTGAAGCCTGAGTCACCAGTCTCGGAATCCTGGCCTGACCTTGGGTGCTGGGGTCAGGCCTCCTTGTTTGGGGGGCCCCACCCTCCCAGCCAGACAACTTGCAGGGCCCCCGGGGGCCATCTTCGTGAGGATGCTAGCCGGCTGGGGCGGGCGGTGACGTGAACTCTGGATGGATGGCAGCGGAGCCGGGTGCAGGGGAGCCGAGCTCCCGAGGACTTGGGGTTCCCACGTGTTGTGTGGATCCTGCAAATCTACCCTCTCCCCAAGTGCGTGTCGACCCGGCGCTGATGGTGAAACCGAGCGGGACCCTGTAGGGCCCCCGGCTGTGCAAGTCTTTCCGTGCCCCCCATCTCTCGTTTGTAGGGAACAGGCTCCAGCTCCCGGAACCTCCCCTGAGCCCCAAAGGGCAGATTCAGACGGTTGTTGATCAGGGGAGAGCAGACGCAGAGGCAAGAGGGACCACCTGCAGCCAGATCAGAGGACTGCAGGCCTGGAAACCCTGATCCTGCTGGCAAATGCGTCCCTGGACCACGGCTATGAAAGTGAAGTGAAAAGTGAAGCTGCTCAGTCGTGTCCGACTCTTTGTGATTCCCATGGACTGCAGCCCACCGGGCTCCTCCGTCCATGGAATTTTCCAGGCAAGAGTACTGGAGTCGGTTGCCGTTTCCTGCTCCAGGGGATCTTCCCGACCCAGGGACCAAAACTGAGTCCCCTACATTGCTGGCAGATGCTTTACTGTCTGAGCCGCCAGGGAATTTAAAACTCCTCGCCGAACCCCGTGCGTCCCTGTTGGGACTCACAGGTTTTCACTGTGCCCCTCTTTGTCTGGCAAAGCAATGAAGCTCTTTGTTTCCACGCACCCAGAACTCTGTCTCCGAGATTCCATTTGGCACGGGCACATGTAGGCCGAGGTGTCAGGCCACCGGAGGGGCAGGGAGACACGGCTTTTCACCAAACACGCGTGTACCTGGTCCAAGACACTAGGGCCTCACTCTGAGCGGAGGCCCCGAGGAGGGCAGGCTCTTGGGGTGAGAGAGCGTGTCCAGGCGGAGCTGCGGGGCTGAGGATGGGGCGGTGCTGCACCCTTGAGACGCAGGGTGCCCCCAGCGCGCCGTGTGGCCTGGATGTGACCACGGTCGTGCTGGGACCAGCACTCTCTCTCAGGGGGCCCCTGGTCCGTGCCCAGCCTTGCGCTGGGTGCAGGGGACATGGGTGAGCAGGTGGTGAGAGGGGCTGGGCCAGCAGCAGGTCCAGCGTCACCTTCCAGAAAGCATAGCTCTGATGTGGCCCAGGGGAACGGACTGCAGGAGGGGACCAGGCATCCCTGTGCCCGTGGTCACAGGATGCGTCAGCCTCCCCTGCCCACATGCGGCTGGTCTCATCGGGGAGCAAGTGACAGCAGCCGGATCCAAACCAGCAGAGGAGCCCATGGCCAAAAGCCCAGCCGGGCGAGAGAAAGCTAGGGGACTAGGCGTCACGACGGTGGTTCTTTCGGGGGCCCGGGGGCGATGAGTGGGAGCGTGCTAGGGGTTTGGGGCCGTTTCCGGCCGGGGAAGTTCTGGACCTTTCTGAGCTGGCGGTTATGCAGAGCGGCACTCTGGGATGAGTCATCCTCACGAGCACACTTTCTGTGAGTTTGTTACACTTTTTTGTTTTTAGCAGGCGGCACAGCTTGCTGGGATCCTAGCTCCCCTCCCGGAGACTGAACCTGGACCCTTGCTGGGGAAGTTTGTTACACTTTAAGAACATTAAGGAGTTACATTTTGTGATTTAGGTGATCCCCCAGGGGAGCTCCCAGTTACCCCCAAGGCCCGGCACCCCTCAGGGGCTTTGGAAGGCTGGAAACTTCCCTGTCAGTCACAGAGCCACCGGCTTGTCTCCCTGGAGACCGGGGTCAGGGTCTCGCCAGGCTGGTCCGGGCCTCCACCATCTCCAGGCGGGGTCCAGGAGACTCCAGGTGGGCTCAGGTGAAGGGGAGATGGGGCGTGGAGGAGAACACGCTTCTCTGTGGAAGCGGCCAGATGGGGAAGGGCCTTGGCACAGCAGGCGGCATCTCGGGGCAGGGGTCGCTGCCCAGCCTCTCACTGGCTGCCCCACCTGCTGCCTGCGGCCCCTCCGGGATGGGAGCCAGGCAGCTGCAGGAAGAGAGAACGTTCTAAGGCTGTTCGTGTCCTAGTTACCATGGCAAACACCGGGGAAAATAAAAATCCACCCAAACCATGCTGGTGCCGGACAAGCACGCACGCCGTTCAGGTGAGGCTCGGCGCCTGCACCCATGTGTGCGTGTGGGCACGTGTGTGTGCACGTGTGGGCACGCGTGTGCTCCCGTGCACGGTTTGCACAATGTACAAATTGCCTCTAAAGAAACAGACGGCTTCTTTAGAAAAAGGACGGTTTTTTGAATTTCAATTGGCTGTCTCAACAATGTCCGTTTAATTAGCGTGTTTTGAAGGGGAAATGAAAGAAAATTATAATTCATCCGAGAAAATGGTTGTACGTGCTCAGCTCTTCTGGTGGGTTCCAGAGGAGCGCTCCAGGTCTGCAGAGCCCGAGCCCAGAGCGTCCAGGCCGGAGGAGGGAGGGATGACCCTCACGGCCAGGGCGGGGGCCTCTGAGAGCCGGTCAGGCGAGCACAGGGAACCAGGACATGGAATGGGGCGCAGGCTGAGGGTCCCCGCTGTGGACTTTGTCATCCAGGAGCCACGGGTGTGGAGCTGTGGCTGTTGTTCAGTTGCTAAGTTGTGTCTGACTCTTTGTGGCCCCATGAACTGCAGCACGCCAGGCTTCTCTGTCCTCCGCTGCCTCCTGGAATTGGCTCAATCTCAAGTCCATTGAGTCAGTGATGTTATCTAACCAACCTCATCCTCTGCCACCCCCTTCTCCTTTTGCCCTCCATCTTTCCCAGCATCAGGGTCTTTGCCAATGAGTCAGTTCTTCTCATCAGGTGGAAAGTATTCAGCTTCAGAATCAGTCCTTCCAATGAATATTCAGGGTTGATTTCCTTTAGGATTGACTGGTTAGATCTCCTTGCAGTCCAAGGGACCTCTCAAGAGTCTTCTCCAGCACTGTAGTTCTAAAGCATCAATTCTTCGGCGCTCAGCCTTCTTTATGGTCCAGCTCTCACATCCATACATGATACTGGAAAATGATAGTCTTGACTATATGGATCTTTGTGGGCAAAGTGATGTCTCTGCTTTTTAAAACACTCTGTAGTTGGTCATAGCTCTTCTTTCAAGGCGCAAGTGTCTTCTAATTTCATGGTTGCGGTAACCGTCTACAGTGATTTTGGAGCCGAAGAAAATAAAATCTATCACTGCTTCTTGGGTTTAAATTCTCACTTTGCCAGAACTCACCCAAACTGGGCTCCCCTACTTGTGAAATTTGCCAAAGGGTGATGACCGTGGAGCAAATAAAATGATGATCGAAAAAGGCCTCTATAAATTGTTGAGTCCTGGAAGAACTGGCCCTGATACGTCTTGAAGGACCCTGGGGCAGCTCTCTGTCCCACACGAGGGCTGAGTCCTGATCAAGCTTCTCTCCAAACGAGAGCATCCTTCCGGTGGCCTGGGCTTAGCGGTGCAGGGGACCAGGGCCTCACCTTGTGGGTGCTCCCGGGCGCCTCCGGACGGCTCCAGGCTGTGGCACTGGGAGGTCTCACCGCCCCACCCAGGCTCCTGCTCTGCACCAGGGCCCCTGCCCTGCGGCTGAGCCCCCTTCGGGGCTCCCGCTGCGGCCAGCCACATGCCTCCCCTCACCCACCAGGCTCCTGAGCCTCCCCGCGGCCTGCGCGCCCCTGTGGGGGTCCCCCACAGAGAGGGCTGGGGCCTGGACTGGGGGCGGGGAGTCCTGGGCTCCCCTCTGCTCCGTGGGTGCCAGGCTGCACCAGCGTGCCATAGGTCTGCGGGCAAGTCTTACCCAAGACGCTAGGAGATCAGCTGTGTTACAGAGGGAACCTGGGTGAAAGGTGTGGCCCCATTTCCAGAGGAGCGGGGCGCCTTCAACAGGAGGTGCCAGGCAGCCTGCGTTTCTGGGGTCCGCAAGGAACCCGTCCGCCTTCCTGAACGCGCAGCCGTCGGGCGGGAGCCGGGCCCTGTCCTCTGGCTGAGCCGGGGGCTGTTCTCAGCCCACTGGGAGGTGAGGTAGCGGAGGCGCCAGCCCGCACAGGCCCGCTGGTAACGACCGGCTGCCTCTCATCCCCGACTCCAAAGGGACTCCAAAGTGGAGCCTTGGGGCGAGGAGACCCCACGCATCTGCCTGCGCCCTCTGCACACCGACCTCGGGCAGCGGGATGTGGCGGCCACTGTGCCCACTCGCCGGTCCTGCCCACCCCCAGTCTCCGCGTTGCGTCCAGCGTGTCACGTGTGCGTGAACTCACGAGGTGAGGATCAGCGTCCCATTTCACAGAGGCGAAAACCGAGGCCGAGAGGGGCTACACGCACATGGGGACAGTCAGAGGGAGCTGAGTCCGACCCGGGTCACTCTGGGTGGAGGCCAGCGCTCCCTCCAGGACGCCCTCTGCACACCATGTCCACGTGTCGCCCCAGGGTCCACTCCATGCCCCTCATGTGTCCTGCGCCCCCAGGAAGCCCAGTGGCCGCGCCAGCCTGTGCCGCCCCCAGGCCCACCCCCCAATGCCTTTTCCTCCGCAGGTCTCAGCTGGAGTTAAAGGGACAGATGGATGGAAGGGCAGAGGGACAGGCGACTAGCAGGCATGCAGGGGGCCCTGTCACAGAAGCCGCGGGCTGTGCCTTAGCACAGGGAGGCACGCAAGGCCGCATCCGAGGTGGGGAAGGCACAGCTCCCACTCGCGGGCCGTGCTTCGCAGGGGGCAGGGCTGCTCCGGGATGGAACCTCGCCTCTGGGAAGGACATGAACCTAGATGCCCCCCACCAGGCCCCTCTCTGGTACCCAGGCAGACATGACTAATCGAGCAGCGCCCCTTCTTCCGCAGAGCCTGGCTCCCAGCCCTCCCTGTACAGCCAAGACCAGCTGATTGCAGCTGGCACCAGAGACTGTGCTGGCCACACCAGCTGTAAGTTATTATTAAAACTAACTGAAGCCCAAATCTGCCAGCGTCCCAGCCTGAGGGCACCGCAGAGCACCTGGGGGAGGGCAGCTCAGACTTACTCTCTGCTGGCCTTACCCTACCGCCTGGCCAGCATCAGCCAGGGGTGCCCAGAGCCAGCTGCCCCAAGGAGCTCTGCGGTCCACCCCAAAGGCTCCAGGCCAGAGTTGAGGCCCAGCCCTGCCCAGCCACTGCCCTCTGGGACCAGGCAGAACTCCCCGGGCCTCAGCAGCCCTCGGTTCCGGGTTCCACGCCCAGTGATGGGTGGCAGTGGGTCTTGGCTGGGGGCAGGCTGGAAAGCTGCATTTTCCACAAGCAGGTGAAAGGTTCCAGGACCCCAGCAGAGCGCACTGCATGCTCCCTTCTTTGTGGACGGCCGGGCGCTGATGCCCCTGGGACAGCCCTCCCCTGAGAGAGGGGCAGGCTGCCCGCGTGCCCTGGGGCTGGGTGCCCCACTCTAACCATCACCCTGCCCTCTTGCGGTTCTCAAGGGGCGTCCCCCGGGTTGGGGGGGTCTCACATGCTCTCGCTCTGCTTCTTGCTCAGTGGAGCCAGGCTGGTCCTCGCCAGAACCTCCCTCCCGCCACCCGCCCAGCTCCAGGCTAGCCTGAACAGACTGCTGCCCTCCTGGGCCTGAGTGGCCTCCTGGAGCCCTCGGTCACGGAGCCTCCTCAGCTCCGCCTGGGCCCTGGCATCTGTCACCCGTTTCCAAACAGCTTTGCCGGTGACGGGCCCAGACTCCCTACCGGGTGTCCCCAGGACCCTGGGCTCCCGGGACCCTCTGGGTGAGGGTCCTCAGCGCTTGAACAACTGGCTCGAAGCCTCCGTCTGCAGCGGGAGTCCTGGTTCCGGCCCTTGGAGTTGTGTGACTTTGGCGGTTCCTCGCCTCTCTGAGCATTGCTCCCGTCCCTGTGAAATGGAGTTATGCACCTGCCCCCGGGCCGTGTGGAGTCACGGGGGAAGGAAAGAGAACAGGTCCCATATGGTGACCCTTTGCCCCGCTCGGGGACTATGCCGTCTGAGGAGAGAGGGTCTGATGTAACGAGATGGGGTGTGCGGTGCCTGGCACGGGCGGTGGGCGCTGCTAAGGGTGGTGCCCCCGCGCTCCTTGGTGGGGGGACAGCCGCCTGTGGGCTGCAGGGCCGGGAGCCACCTGACCTCCGCACAGACACACAGGGAGCCCTCTGTGCTCAGAGCCACCACCCGCCGCCTGACTGCCCGCTCCGGGCTGCCGGCCACACACGGCCCCGGGCCGCCCCCTCCACCCCACTGAAAGTCAACAGACCGTTTTAGCAAACGTGGAAGCCGCAGAAAAACAGAGGCGTAAACAAAGTCCCCAGAGGCCCCCTCCCCAGCCCGGCCTCCGGAGTCGGCTCCCTTCTGGATCATTCCTGCCTGGTTCTCCTCCTCACGTCCTGATGAAGCCCTGAGCCTTCCCCCTGCAGCGGGTGCCGGGCCCTCCTGACGCTCAGCGCTCAGGCGGGGAGACTGGGTGGCCTGGGGGGTATGTGGCCGCAGGGGACCTGCAGGGCCGTGGTCCCTAGGCGTGGACCCTGGTCCTCCTGGCCCCCGGTCGGGCCCTAGTCACCACGGGACTGAACCACGAGTGTGCACAAATGGCAGATCGAGGGAAACCTCCGCACCTCCCAGAAGCTGGTGGGGCCAGTGGGCCAGCCAGGCTGGGCTTCTCAGGGTTGGGGGCCACGGTGACCCTGGGGGCCTTTCTAGGGGCGGCTGGGCAGCTCCTGGACCCAGGGGGCCACAGCCGGAGCTCTGGCCACTGCCCTCCCCCTGGAGGCCAGGTCTGCCCCTGGGTTTTTTCTCTCCAGCTCCGTGGCCGCGTCCGGCCTGGGCAGAGGCAGAGGCCGCAGGTTGGCTCCCAGGAGCGCCCACAGCAGTCCCCACCACCCTCCCCCCCGACGGTGGCGGCAGCTCCCGGCGTGCCCAATGCCCGCTCCTGGCCCGCCTGGCCTGCCCTCCCCCAGGCTCGCCTTCCAGCTCGGTTAGCTGGCCCGTGGACAGGGCTGTCTCCCAGGTGAGCATGCCTTAGAAAAATGACTTCATTATCACCTTCGGCAGCTTGGAGCTGGGGGACGGGTGCGTGTGGCTGAGAGGGGGCAGGCGGTGTGGACGCCCCCCCCGCCGCTCCTCGGGCAGCTGGGCCCCGGGTGGCAGGAGGGCCTGGGGACCCCCGCCGGAGCAGGCCTGTGGAGATGGATCTGTGGGCCCGGGGGCTGGAGGGAAATATTGCATTATGATAACAAATCACTCCGCTGATTGGAACTTAATTACGTCTCTTTTATCTTGGTGACAGTTACGCACCTGGGCTCAAGGCTGGCCTGGGGGTGGCGGGGGTGCTCATCCCCCGGGGATTAATGAAACCATGTCGTCCTCTGCTGCCCTGGAGGAAGCCACGGCGGGCCCCTCCTTCTCCTGGGCAGGCCAGACAAAGGGGGTTTCTCCCGCTGCAGAACGAGAGTCACCAGGGTCTTGGCAGGGGGTGGGGGTGGGGGTGGGGGGTGGGCAGGGTGGTCAGGGGGTCTGCCCAGTCCTGCCCAGCCAACCAAGGAAGGCAAATTGGCCTTAGCCACGCTCCGGGTCCAAGAGGCCCTGCCAGAGCCTGACCCTCTAAGTGGACAACGAAATCGTCCCAACTCGGCCGCCACTGACCACGGTGTGGCTCTGAATGAAGGGTGTCCTATTCCAGGAGCCTCTGGGCAGGCAGGGGGGCTCACAGGGCCTCTGTACACCCTGGCGTGCGCTCAGCACCGCGAGGTGAGCCGGCTCCGGCGGGTGGACCGCCGGGCCTCCATGGAGGCCTCCCGGCTGACACGGGAGCTCTGTTCAGAGAGTGAAATCCAACTATGTGTCATCTTTCTGAGGGTAAATGTATCCTGTGCGGATTTTTCTGGAATGGCTTTGGTTTGAGAAACTCTGTCCCAGAAACTAACAAAATCCTGGTATTCTGGAGTTTCCACGGCTGTCCTGCGGCGGCTCTTCCCAGCTCAGGCGAGTTCAGATCCTGGGATGTGAGCATCAACCCCAGTGGCCTCACCTGGCTCCTTGATGTGTGGCCTTGATGGGTCCCGGGCTCCTCACCTGGAGAGCAGGGGAGGCCGTGGGCACCCGGGCCCAGGATGAGCTGGGGCTCTCAGCCACCCTGGGGCCACCGCTCTCTGGTACTGGCTGACAGGCCTCCAGGGACTCTTCCAGGGCCCATGACGGTCCCAGGGCACGAGCGTGCACATGGAGGCACAGAGCGGGGATGTCTCCTGGCCAACACGCAGCTGCCAAGCGGCGGAGGCAGGATCGAGCTGGGAGCCGGGCCCCAGGGTCTGCTCTGGGGGAGAGGTCTCCTGTCTGGCCATGGGCAAGCTGTTATCATTCACATGACGACGGTTCACTCATCAAACAGTAGATATTCTCTACACTTGGCAAGACACGTGGGGCAAATCGAAGGGGTATATGGGTGGGAGAACGTGGTTCCCACGCCAGGCCCGGGGCAAGGGCTGATGGCTCCAGCATGACTCAGACCCTGGGGGCTCTCCTGACCCTCTCTGGGCCCCTCTTGGGCCGTGCCTGCTCTGAGGCTCTTTTGCACCACTGCCCACCCGGTTACAGAAGCTGGGGCTTGGGGGAGCATCACCTGGGGAGCTTGGGGGAGCATCACCTGGGGGGCTGTCTAGGGTCCTTGGTGGGAGTTTCTGACGCCGTCTCTCCCACTCCTCCGGGTGATGGGGTCTGGGTGGATCCCCTCCTGCTGCTTACCCTGGAGGCTGCTGAGCGGGCCACACCGGTCTGTCTTCTGATGGAAACAGCAGGGGCAACCCCCACAGAGTTACCGCAGTTTCATAGACTGGCTGATGGCTGCTGAGTCATCGCTCGCGGCGATCCATCACCCAGGCCGCTGATGGCAGGAGCCGGGCGTGTTGTCGCTGCTCTGGGGACGTGGCGGGGAGCGGGGCAGGCCTTGGTCTTCTCCCCGCTGCCCGGCAGGGCCGACCGTCGCTGCATCACCGGGTGGGGAGGGAGGGGGCGGCCGTGGCTCGGAAGTGGACGTACTCGCGGTGTGTGTGGGAGTCCACAGGTGCGCCCTGCGGGTGTGAGCCTGCTCGGGGCTGCACACAGCCCTGGGGGTGCACACACGAACCATCCAGAGCAGACACCAGGGCCCGGCTCCCCGGCTCGAATCCCTTTACAGCCTGTGTCCGCGGATGCTGTTCAGACGTTCCCTTTAGGGGGTCTGAGGCACGACTCAGAGCTGGACGGGGGCCCCAGACCCGTGTGTCATTCACCCCCAGGTGCGTCCCAGCCTCAGACCTCTCGTCTGAAGACAGTGACGATGGTGGAGCCGACATGACCCAGTGACACGGTGCTGACACTGTGTGTGCGCGTGCGTGTGTGTGCGTGCATGTGTGAACGCGTGTGCACGCATGCGTGTGTGCACGTGTATGTGTGCACGTGCGTGTACGTGTGTGTGCATGCGTGTACATGTGTGTACACATATGCGTCTCTGTGTGTGCATGCATGCGCGTGTGTGTCTGTGCATGTGTGTGTGGGTGGGTGCATGTGTGTTTGTGTGTCTGTGTGCATGTGTGCATGCGTGTACATGTATGCATGTGCGCGCGCGCATGTGTGCCTGTGTGCATGCATGCGTGTGTGTGTCTGTGTGTCTGTGCACGTGTGTGTGCGTGGGTGCATGTGTGTTTGTGTGTCTGTGTGTGTGTGCGCATGCGTGTACATGTGTGCGTGTGTGCATGCGCGCATGTGTGCGCATGTGTGTGTCTGTGTGTGTGCATGCATGCGTGTGTGTGTGTCTGTGTGTCTGTGCGTGTGTGTGTACGCGCACACAGAGATTTATCATAGGGAATTGGCTCACGAGACCACGAAGGTGAAGCGGTCCCACTGTCTCCCGTCTGGGCGCCGATGGTGTCGATCCCAGGATGAGTCCGAGGGCCTGAGAGCCCAGAGCTGGTGCTGTGAGCTGCTGTGCGGGGGCCGCAGTGGGCCGCTGCCCCACCTCCAGTCCCGGCAGAGAGCACCTGTCCCCTGTCTCTGCCTTTCTGTTCTATTCAGGCCCCTGGCGGACGGGTTGACGAGGCCACCCACGCTGGGGATGGCAGTTCACTTTACAACGTCCACTGGTGCTCACGCTAATCCCGCGTGGAGACAGCCTCACAGACGCGCCCAGAGTCACGTCCAACCAGCTGCCTGGACACCGCGTGGCCCAGACCCGTGAACTCGTAGTATTAACCCTCAGGGGTGGGCTGTGTACAAGCCTGTGGTCACTGGTGCCAGCTCTCGTGGGCTTGTCGGGTGTGCGTGTGCAGACACGTGTGAGTGCAAGGATTTCCCTGGGTGTGCTTACGTGTGGGCTTGCTGCAGTGTGTTGAGGGGTGGGGTGGGGGTCCCAGGGCCTCCAAGGCCATGGGAAGGAGCAGAGGCCACCGGGACCCCAAATCTGGCACCACTGGGGGACGCGGGTGGGAGGAGCCTGGCCCAGCCCCACACCAGGGGCTGCATCCCTCAGACCCTCTGGCTCAGACAACACCCTCGTCCCCCAGCCAGAAAGGGAACAGATGTGTTTGTTTCAGTTCACTTTGGTCCCTCAGTCGTGTCGGACTCTGCGACACCATGGACTGCAGCAGGCCAGGCCTCCCTGTCCATCGCCATCTCCCAGAGTTTACTCAAACTCCTGTCCATTGAGTCGGTGATGCCATCCAACCATCTCATCCTCTGATATCCCCTTCTCCTCCCACCTTCAATCTCTCCCAGCATCAGGGTCTCTTCCAATGAGTCAGTTCTTCACATCAGGTGGCCAAAGTATTGGAGTTTTAGCTTCAGCATCAGTCCTTCCAATGAACACCCAGGACTGATTTCCTTTAGGATGGACTGGTTGGATCTCCTTGCAGTCCAATGGACTCTCAAGAGTCTTCTCCAACACCACAGTTCAAAAGCATCAATTCTTCGGCGCTCAGCTTTCTTTATAGCCCAACTCTTACATCCATACACGACTATTGGAAAAACCATAGCTTTGACTAGACAGAACTTTGTTGACAAAGTAATGTCTCTGCTTTTTAATATGTTGTCTAGGTTGGTCACAACTTTCCTTCCAAGGAGCAAGTGTCTTTTAATTTCATGGCTGCAGTCACCATCTGCAGTGATTTTGGAGCCCCCAAAAATAAAGCCTGACACTGTTTCCCCATCTATTTGCCATGAAGTGATGGGACCGGATGCCATGATCTTAGTTTTCTGAATGTTGAGCTTTAAGCCAACTTTTTCACTCTCCTCTTTCACTTTCTTCTAGAGGCTCTTTAGTTCTTTGCTTTCTGCCATAAGGGTGGTGTCATCTGCATATCTGAGGTTATTGATATTTCTCCTGGCAATCTTAATTCCAGCTTGTGCTTCATCCAGCCCAGCATTTCTCATGATGTACTCTGCATATAAGTTAAATAAGCAGGGTGACAATATACAGCCTTGACCTACTCCTTTCCCGATTTGGAACCAGTCTGTTGTTTCGTGTCCAGTTCTAACTGTTGCTTCTTGAGCTGCATACGGATCTCTCAAGAGGCAGGTCAGGTGGTCTGGTATTCCCACCTCTTTCAGAATTTTCCACAGTTTATTGTGATCCACACAGTCCAAGGCTTTGGCATAGTCAGTAAAGCAGAAGCAGACGTAGTGTTTTTTTACACCCAGAAACTCGGGTGTCCTGAGCCGCCTTCACGTCCGAATCCCCATTTCTGAGAAGAAATATACAAATGGAGGTGAGAGTCTGGAGATGAGTTTCCAGCCAGATGAGCATCTGCACTTCAGAGCATCATGGAGCTCGGGCTGCTGACTGCCGGCAGGTCACCGTCGGCCGCTCCTTGGCCGGCAGGTCACTGCCAGCCGCTCCTTGGCCGACATGTGGGCGGCCGGCGCAGCCTGGAGCCACCCTGGGCCGCCTCTCTGTGGGATGCCAGGCTGTCCTGGGTGTGGGGTCCGGTGCGTCGCCCTGATGTCCATGTCAGCTTTGCTCCACGCAGCAAGTCCATTCAGGGCTGGTGGAAGAGATCGGCCCAGCGCCTTCTTGCGGCCCCTCCATCCCAGAAAGCTGGTGGGAGAGTCGTGCAGGCCCAGAGAGTGACAAGGCCCACATGGATGCTGCCCCGGCCCAGGCCTCACCTCCCGGCCGGCTGTTACCTGCCCTTCGACAGGCGTGTGCCTCCCCCGGCCCGCACCAGGGAGGTGGGGCAGGAGGGCAGGTGCACAGACCCCGCGCAGACCCTCTGGCCGCCTGCTCCCGCAGGCCCGGGTCTGCCACAGGCGCGATGGAACCCTTCCGGAAGGGAGGGCCCTAGAGTGGGCTCTCCCCTCACCGTGCCCTCGCTGTCTATCGCCTCTGTCTCCCCAGCCCTGAGCGCAAGGCACCAGGGAGAGATGGAGCTGCATGCATGGGAGATGCTCCCCAAGCACGCCCAGGCTCCCAGAGGCCGCGAGGGTCTCAGAGGAATCCGTTTGATCTGCCCGGTTCCTAACAAGCTGGGGTGGCCTCTGCAGCCCCAGCCGTGGCTGGGAGTGGTGCTTCTGGATGGTTCTTGGGGACAGTTTTCAGACACCTGACCACTGAGGACCTGACCCCACGAGACAGAGGCCCCGCTCCATCCAGCTCGCTCAGCGACCGCCACCAGGAAGGGTACGTGTCCGTGCCCCAAGCCCCCAGTACCCGAGTTGGCGGTTTAAGCTCTGGCCTGAACCTCCCAGTGACTCTTGTGCGGAAGGCTGACTGATGGAAAGGGGACCGTGGCTGCCCGCCTGGGCCGTGTGGGGAGGTGAGCCTCGCGGGCCAGCCTCAGCTGCCCCCGGGGCCGGTCCGTGGAGCCCTGGGCCTCGCGGATGGACCTGGGTGGCGGGCAGGCAGAGGGGCCGTGGGGCCTGAGCCTGCAGCATCCCAGGCAGGGTGTGGATGCGATGCTCCCGCTCAGGGTCTGCACCCAGCCACCTTAGATGTGACTCTTCCCAGGAACAGTGGCCCTGATGGAAGCCTGAGTGTCGGGGGAGGAGGTGGGCCTGGGGCGGGGGCACTGGGCGGAGTCCGGGAGCACGCAAGGGGGTGTTGGGGGTGCGAGCACCCGTGGGGGGGTGGGGGGCCGGGCCCGAGACAGGAGCGCGCCTCCCCGGCCTCTCGGCTTCCTGCGGAGCTGCCGCATTGAGCCTGGTGCCCCCAGCCCCCGAGAACAAAGCCCCAGGCCCCTTTCATCTTCCCTGCTCAGGGTCCCGTGGGGAGGGACGAACAAAAGCCTGGTGCAGCACCCCTTCCCGCCCCGCCACCCTCCGGCCCACCCTTTTCTTCCCTTTATAATGTATTTTAATAGGGTCAGACCAAGACGGATGGCTCTGAGCCCTGGGCCGTGGGGCTGCCCACCCGCCAGCCCCAGGGCCCTGCCTGGAGCCGGGACTGAGCGCCAAGAGGTGTCCCCCCTGAGGGCTGAAGGTGGGGTGCCCTCTGTCTCCTGGGGGACCCAGTCTGGGCCTCTTGGGGTGCTGGGCCCTCAGCCTCAATCTTGGCTCTAATCTTATCCCAATCCACCCTCCACGCCCCTGGCAGTCAGCCAGGCCATGTGTGGGCCCAGGGGTCCAGTCCTGTCTCAGCTCTGGTGTAGTGTGGCAGGGGGAGACCCCGAGTCACTGCCCCCGCTGGAGAGACCCCCACCCATCACCGCCGTGTGAGCCTTGGCTCTTGCCGTCATCTGCTGGACTGCTGCTCACAGCTGACTGGCTCCTCACTCGCTGCTTGCCCTCTTCAGCCCATTAGCTCACTGGTTGCTGTTCAGTCGCTCAGTCGTGCCCGACTCTGTGACCCCATGGACCGCAGCACGTGAGGCCCCTCTGTCCTCCCCTGTCTCCTGGAGTCTGCTGAAATTCAGGACATTGAGTCGGTGATGCCATCCAACCATCTCATCCTCTGTCGTTCCCTTCTCCTCTTGCCTTCAATCTTTCCCAGCATCAGGGTTTTTTCCAATGAGTTGGCTCTTCCCATCAGGTGGCTAGATTATTGGAGATTCAGCTTCAGCACCAGTCCTTCCAATGAATATTCAGGACTGATTTCCTTTAGGATGGGCTGGTTGATCTCCTTGCAGTCCAAGGGACTCTCAAGTCTTGTCCAACACCACAGTTCAAAAGCATCAATTCTTTGGCACTCAGCCTTCTTCATGGTCCAACTCTCACATCCATACCTGACTACTGGAAAACCATAGCTTTGAGTATATGGATCTTTGTTGGCAAAGTGATGTCTCTGCTTTTTAATATGCTATCTAGGTTTGTCAAAGCTTTCCTTCTAAGGAGCAAACATCTAATTTCATGCCTGCAATTACCGTCTGCAGTGATTTTGGAGCCCCCAAAATAAAATCTGTCACTGTTTCCACTTTTTTCCCCTTCTATTTGCCATGAAGTGATGGAACCAGATGCCATGATCTTAGTTTTCTGAATGTTGAGCTTTAAGCCAACTTTTTCACTCTCCTCCTTCACCCTTATCAAGAGACTCTTTAGTTCTTCTCTTTCTGCCGTAAGGGTGGTGTCATCTGCATTTCTGAGGTTATTGATATCTCCCCTGGCAATCTTGATTCCAGCTTGTGCTTCTTCCACCCCAGCATTTCGCGTGATGTACTCTGCATAGAAGTTAAGTAAGCAGGGTGACAGTTTACAGCCTTGACGTGCTCCTTTCCCAATTTTGAACCAGTCTGTTGTTGCATGTCCCGTTCTAACTGCTGCTTCCTGACCCGCATACAGGTTTCTCAGGAGGCAGGTCAGATGGTCTGGTATTCCTATGTCTTTAAGAATTTTCCACAGTTTGTGGTGATCCACACAGTCACCACACTTCTTTTTTGGAGAAGGCAATGGCACCCCACTCCAGTATTCTTGCCTGGAAAATCCCATGGGTGGAGGAGCCTGGTAGGCTCCAGTCCAGGGGGTTGCTAAGAGTCGGGCACCGCTGAGCAATTTCACTTTCACTTTTCACTCTCATGCATTGGAGAAGGAAATAGCAACCCACTCCAGTGTTCTTGCCTGGAGAATCCCAGGGACGGGGGAGCCTGGTGGGCTGCCGTCTGTGGGGCCGCACAGAGTCGGACGCGACTGAAGCCACTCAGCAGCAGCACACAGTGAAAGGCTTTGGCACAGTCACTGAAGGAGGAGTGAGTAGTTTTCTGGAACTCTCTTGCTTTTTCTATGATCCAAAGAATGTGGGCAATTTTGTTCCTCTGCTTTTTCTAAACCCAGCTTGTATATCTGGAAGTTTTCAGTTCACATACTGCTAAAGCCTAGCTTGAAGGATTTTAAGCATTACCTTGCTTGTGTGTGAAATGAGCACAGTTGTGCGGTCGTTTGAGCATTCTTTGGCATTGCCCTTCTTTGGAATCGAAATGAACACTAACCTTTTCCAGTCCTGTGGCCACTGCTGTGTTTTCCAAATTTGCTGACATATTGAGTGCAACACTTTCATGGCATCATCTTCCAGGATTTGAAATAGCTCAGCTGGAATTCCATCACCTCCACTAGCTTTGTTCGTAGTGATGCTTCCTAAGGCCCACTTGACTTCTCACTCCAGGATGTCTGGCTCTAGGTGAGTGATCACACCATCGTGATTATCTGGGTCATGAAGATCTTATTTGTACAGTTCTTCTGTGTATTCTTGCTGCCTCTTCTTAGTATCTTCTGCTTCTGTTAGGTCCATATCGTTTCTGTCCTTTATTGAGCCCAACTTGCATGAAATGCTCCCTTGGCATCTCCAGTTTTCTTAAAGGATCTCTAGTCTCCCCTATTCTATTGTTTTCCTCCATTTCTTTGCATTGATCGCTGAGGAAGGCTTTCTTATCTCTCCTTGCTATTCTGTGGAACTCTGCGTTCAGTTGGGTATATCTTTCCTTTTCTTTCTTGCCTTTTATTTCTCTTGTTTTCTCATTTATTTGTAAAATCTAAAATTCTCCAAGCCAGGCTTCAACAGTACGTGAACCGTGACCTTCCAGATGTTCAAGCTGGTTTTAGAAAAGGCAGAGGAAGCAGAGATCAAATTGCCAACATCCGTTGGATCATCGAAAAACAAGAGACTTCCAGAAAAACATCTATTTCTGCTTTACTGACTATGTCAAAGCCTTTGACTATGTGGATCACCACAAACTATGGAAAATTCTGAAAGAGATGGGAATACCAGACCACCTGACCTGCCTCCTGAGAAATCTGTATGCAGGTCAAGATGCAACAGTTAGAACTGGACATGGAACAACAGACTGGTTTCAAATAAGGAAAGGAGTACGTCAAGGCTGTATATTGTCACCCTGCTTATTTAACTTCTATGCAGAGTACATCATGAGAAACGCTGGGCTGGAAGAAGCACAAGCTGGAATCAAGATTGCCGGGAGAAATATCAATAACCTCAGATATGCAGATGACACCATCCTTATGGCAGAAAGCAAAGAAGAACTAAAGAGCCTCTTGAAGAAAGTGAAAGAGGAGAGTGAAAAAGCTGGCTTAAAGCTCAACATTCAGAAAACTAAGATCATGGCATCTGGTCCCATCACTTCATGGCAAATAGATGGGGAAACAGTGGAAACAGTGGCAGACTTTATTTTTCTGGGCTCCAAAATCACTGCAGATGGTGACTGCAACCATGAAATTAAAAGACGCTTACTCCTTGGGAGAAAAGTTTTGACCAATCTAGATAGCATATTGAAAAGCAGAGACATTACTTTGCCAAAAAAGGTCTGTCTAGTCAAGGCTATGATTTTTCCAGTGGTCCTGGATGGATGTGAGAGTTGGACTGTGAAGAAAGTTGAACCTGAAGAATTGATGGTTTTGAACTGTGGTGTTGGAGAAGACTCTTGAGAGTCCCTTGAACTGCAAGGAGATCCAACCAGTCCTTCCTAAAGGAAATAAGTCCTAAATATTCATTGGAAGGACTGATATTGAAGCTAAAACTCCAGTACTTTGGCCACCTGATGTGACGAACTGACTCATTGGAAGAGACCTTGATGCTGGGAAAGATTGAAGGCGGGAGGAGAAGGGGACGACGGAGGATGAGATGGTTGGATGGCATCACAGATTCAATGGACCTGAGTTTGAATAAACTCTGGGAGTTGGTGACGGAAAAGGATGCATGGTGTGCTGCAGTCCATGGGGTTGCAAAGAATTGGACACGACTGAGCGACTGAACTGAACTGAACTGAAAAGCCTCCTCAGACAACCACTTTGCCTCCTTGCATTTTTTTTTTTTCCTTTGGGATGGTTCTGGTCACCGCCTCCTGTACAATGCTACAAACCTCCATCCGTAGTTCTTCAGGCACTCTGTTTACCAGATATAATCCTTGAATCTATTCGTCACTTCTACTATATAATCATGAAGGATTTGGTTTAAGTAGTACCTGAATAGTCTAGTGGTTTTTACTTTCTTCAATTTAAGCCTGAATTTTGCAATAAGAAGTTCATGATCTGAGCCACAGTCAGCTCCCAGTCTTGTTTTTGCTGACTGTATAGAGCTTCTTTAGCTGCAAAGAATATAATCAATCTGATTTCAATATTGACCATCTGGTGATGTCCATGTGTAGAATCTTCTCTTGTGTTGTTGAAAGAGGGTGCTTGCTATGAGCAGTGCGTTCTCTTGACAAGACTCTGTTAGCCTTTGCCCTGCTTCATTCTGTACTCCAAGGCCAAATTTGCCTATTAATCCAGGTATCTCTTGATTTTCTAATTTTCCATTCCAGTCCTCTATGATGAAAAGGACATCTTTTTTGGGTGTTATTTCTAGAAGGTCTTGTAGGTCATCATAGAACCATTCAACTTCAGCTTCTTCAGCCTTAGTGGTGGGGCATAGACTTGGATTACCGTGATATTGAATGGTTTGCCTTGGAAACAAGCTGCGATCATTCTGTCGATTTTGAGATTGCATCCAAGTTCTGCATTTCAGACTCTGTTGTTGACTATGAGGGCTACTCTGTACCTTCTAAGGGATTCTTGCCCACAGTAGTATATGTAATGGTCATCTGAGTTAAGTTCCCCCTTTCCAGACCATTTTAGTTGACTGATTCCTAAAGTGTTGACGTTCACTCTTGCCATCTCCTGCTTGACCATCTTCAATTTGCCTTGATTCATGGACCTGACATTCCAGGTTCCCATGCAGTATTGCTCTTTACAGCCTGGACTTTACCTTCATTGCCAGATGCATCCACAGCTGAGCTTCATTTCTGCATAGGCCCAGTCTCTTCATTCTTTCTGGGGCTATTTCTCCACTTTCCCCCATCTCCTTGCTACTCTCTATGAATCCCCTTGGTCATGGTCACCTGCTCCCCAGCATGGCCTCTGACCTCTCCCGGGGCCCTTCCAGGTGGATGGCGGGGTCCCTGCTTCACAGATGAGGAGGCTGGGCCTCTGGGCACAGTGGTCATGGCTGAGTGGCAAGGTCAGGAGTAACTTTCTCCTGGCGAGGGCCTCCCTGCCCCATGAGTTCATGGGGAGACTGAGGCCCAGCCTCACCCTTTGAGCATCTGGGAAACAGGACTTGGAACTGGGGTCTCGGGTGTTGGGCAGGCCCGTCTCTGCTCAGGTAAAGAAGGCGCGTCTCCCTCCCAGAGATCGAGTCACAAACTGAGCTTACACAGTAAATGGAGGGATTGGCATTTCCCTTAACAGGAGGATTGGTCAGCTTCTTTGACTGGTTTCTCCTTCCTGGGGGGTGGGGGCAGCTCTATCCATAGCAGCCAAGAGATGGAAACAGCCCACGTGTCCATCACGTGTGGGTGAATGGATAACCACACGTCCATCCATACAGTGGAATGCTACTCAGCTACGCAAAGGGAGTTCTGACGCATGCTACAGTGTGAATGAACGTCAGAAACATCACACTCGCTACACGAAGGAGGCCGGATGCAAAGTGGCCCGTGCTGTATGCCCCGCTTAGTTCAGACTAGGCCAATCCACAGAGACAGCAAGTAAGTGGTTGCCAGGGGCTGGGGGAGGGATAGCTGGATAGAGCAGGGCTCCTCCTTAAGGTGATGAAACTACGGAATTAGTGATGATGAATGTGCGATGCTAGGAAAATATCAAGAATCACTGAGTTGTACACTTCAAAAGGATGACTCTTACGGTTCGTGACATATCTCAGCTTTAAAAATACACACACACACAAAGCCATACAGGGGAGCTCTGCATGGCCAGGGGCAACGCCCCCCTCTCTGGCTAAACAAGTAGCAGAGTGGGGCCTGTTTCTGGCGCTTTTGGAATTGGGGCACAGGTGCAGCCCAGGCTCTGCTCAAGGAAGGGAGGCTGGGGTCAGGACTGGGGTGGGGTCTGTGCATGCTGACCGCAGAGTCTCAGGGGGTCTGGGCCTCTCTGCCCAGCTCCCGCATTAGACGGATGGGGAGACTGAGGCTCAGAGACGGACACTGGCTCCGCAGGGAGCGCTCAGTCTCGCGCTCTCTTCCCTGAGGTCTCTGCTCCAGCAGCCCTCGTGTCGTCGGGGGCTTCCCAGGGGTCACCTGCAGACCCGGAACTGGGACTCCTCCCTTTGGTCTCCGGCTGTCCCCTAGGTCTGCAGTGAACTCCTGGGCTTGTGTCTGTCGCTGTCTAAGAAATGACACTCCATGCAGCAGGTTCAGCGATGATAACCATTTGTGGTCATGGACAGTTTCTGTGCATTTGGGAGCAGCTTTGCTGGGCAGGTCTGGTTTGGAGTCTCTTGAGAGGTTGCCGTCAAGGTGCCAGGGGGCTGAATTGACTTGCTTGGGCTGAAAGGTCCACTTCCAAGGGCCTGGCACATGTCACTGGCAAGTCGGTGCCCGCGGTGGCCAGGAGGCCTCAGTTCCTCCCCACGTGGATGCTCCGCGGGGCATCCCCACAGCACGGTGGCAGCTTCCCCAGAGCTGGTGGTCTGAGAGCAAGCTGGGCAGAAGCCAGGGGTCTTAGAACGGGCCTCAGAAGCCACTCTCCATCAGGACCACACGATGCCCACCTCTGCTCCCCATGGGAGGGGACCACCTGAGGGCTAGAGGCGGGGTCACTGGGGCCGACAAGGGGATGATTGCCCGAACTTGTGAAGTTCACACTGAAAATCAAAACCTTTCTGGAGCTGGTGCGTGCAACCTCTCCAACCCTTTGATCTTGCTGTTTTTAGTCCTTCCAAATAAATTGACGATAATTCACTGTGATTGCCCCTGCTGCATGGAGCCCCGGGACCATCTCTCGGCTGAGGTGATATTTTTAAAGCTGCCTGACACGGTCTCTTTAGCAGGCAGGAAGACCGGCAGACCTGAGCCCTGATGGTGAAAACACCCCCAGGCGCGTCCCATCCTGTGCGCGGCGGCCAATGCTGGGCAGGGAAGACAAAGTGGACTGTGCCATGGAAGCTCTGTGCTGGCGGAAGGGCCAACAGTACGATATCAGGAGGGTCCACAAATCAGTGAGAAATGCCGGGACTTCCCCAGCAGCCCAGTGGACTCTGCGCTTCCACTGCCGGGGGCCTGGGCTCCAGCCCTGGTCGGGGAACGAATCCCGCAGCCAAAAAATTAGTCAATAAAAGTGAAAAGGGCATCCCAGGTGGTGCAGTGGTATAGGATCCACCTGCAAATGCAGGAGACTCAGGAGATGAGGGTTCGATCCCTGGGTCCAGAAGATCCCTTGGAGTAGGAAGTGGCAACCCATTCCAGTATTCTTGCCTAGGAAATCCTATGGACAGTGGAGCCTGGTGGCTGCAGTCTATGGGGTCCCAGAGAGTCAGACACGACTAAGGCCACTAAACAACAGCACCAATAATTAGAAGGAGAGAGAACTGCTGCTCCCGGGGAGCCCTCTTCTTTTATTTCCAGGTGGCTCTGTGTTCTCAGAGGCTGACCCTACTGATGGAATCCAGGCCTCCCCCTCCTCCAGCTTTAGACGGTGGTGGCTGCCACTAAGCTCTGTCCAGCTCTTGTGACCCCACGGACTGAAGCCCTCCAGGCTCCTCTATCCATGGAATTCTCCAGGCAAGAATCCTGGAGTGGGTTGCCATTCCCTTCTCCAGGGGATCTTTCCAACCCAGGGATCGAACCCCGGTCTCCTGCATTCCAGGCAGACTCTTCACAACCTCAGCTACCAGGGTAAACCAGCTTCAGAGGGGTGTAGCAATTCTGGTCAGGGTGTTGATTTCTCTCCAGGAGGCCAGTGCCTGCCAGGTGCCCCCATCCCAAGCCCTCTCTGCCTCTGGGTTCAGGTCACCACCCCCACCTGTCCCCCTTGCTTCTCCAAGCCTAGGGTGGGGACAGTCCCTGCTTCCTATCCTGGCTCTTGGGGCCAGCATCTTGCAGTTTCTCTCGCTTTTGCAAACTCTGGTTTGTAAGCAGTCCTCAAATTCCTCTGCCTGAGAGCAGCAACAAGAGGCCCCCTAACTGACGTGCCTCTGAAGGGGAGAATGGGCAAAGGACAGCCAGCAAGCTCCTCCCGCTCTTCCGGGAAAGTCCATCTCTTTGCAAGGGGAGGCAGAGTTCCCATCGGTATTGCTGGGCTTCAGTCACTCAGTCACGTCTGACTTATTGCAACCCCATGGACTGCAGTGTGCCAGGCTTCCCTGTCCTTCACCGTCTCCCAGGCCTGCTCACACTCATGTCCACTGAGTTGGTGCTCAGTACTGTAGACAATGAGGCCAGGAGGCAGTGTTCACACGCCTTTCATTAAAACTCCAAGAAGACACAAAAATTATCTAAGAACATAGTGGGTGCTGGTCCCTTCCTGGCTCACCAGGCTACGTGGGCACAGCTGGACCAGGGGCCAGGGCTGGATTCACGGCCACTGGGCGGCAGGTGTTCAGCCTGGCAGTGAGTGCTCCTCCAGGGCGCGGGGAGTTGGGAACAACTGAAGATATCAAGAAGATCCCCTGGAGGAGGGCACGGCCACCCACTCCAGTCTTCTTGCCTGGAGAATCCCATGCACAGGGGAGCCTGGCGGGCTGCGGTCCGTGGGGTCACACAGAGCCTGACTGAAGCGACTTAACACGCACACAGGTACAGAGGTCATTCACCAGATGCCCTTGATTCTAGAAAGAGTTGAATAAATTAATCTAAATTTGCCTGCCAGGCCCCGACGTCACCATTATAAATGATAACTTGAGTATTCAATGAGACAAGAAAATGTCTATGATATAATTTTAATAGAAAAACAAGAGCACAAAATAGTAAATATAGTATGATCTCTAGGTTTAATGTATATATATTCACAGAAAGTGAAAGAGGAGAGTGAAAAAGTTGGCTTAAAGCTCAACATTAGGAAAACTAAGATCATGGCATCTGGTCCCATCACTTCATGGCAAATAGATGGGGAAACAATGGAAACAGTGACAGACTTTATTTCTTGGGCTCCAAAATCACTGCAGATGGTGACTGCAGCCATGAAATTAAAAGACGCTTACTCCTTGGAAAAAAAGTTATGACCAATCTAGATAGCATATTGAAAAGCAGAGACATTACTTTGCCAACAAAGTCCGTCTAGTCAAGGCTATGGTTTTTCCTGTGGTCACGTATGGATGTGAAAGTTGGACTGTGAAGAAAGCTGAGCACCGAAGAATTGATGCTTTTGGACTGTGGTGTTGGAGAAGACTCTTGAGAGCCCCTTGGACTGCAAGGAGATCCAACCAGTCCTAAAGGAAATCAGTCCTGAATATTCATTGGAAGGACTGATGTTGAAGCTGAAACTCCAATACTTTGGCCGCCTGATTGGAAAACTGACTCACTGGAAAAGACCCTGGTGCTGGGAAAGATTGAAGGCAGATGGAGAAGGGGACGACAGAGGATGAGATGGTTGGATGGCATCACTGACTCGATGGACATGAGTTTGAGTAAACTCTGGGAGTTGGTGGTGGACAGGGAGGCCTGACGTGCTGTAGTCCATGGGGTTGCAAAGAGTCGGAAACAACTGAGCAACTGAACTGAACTGATTCACAGAGGGAAAAAAAAGACTAGTGGGAAAAGCCAAAGTACCAATAATGATTATTTCTTCATGCTGGGATTATTGGTGTTTTAATTTTGCCTCTTATCGTTTAGCTTTCTACATTCTCCAGACTTTCCCAAAGGAATTACTTGTTTATTTGTTTGTTTAGAAAGTGTTACATTGGTCGCTCCGTCATGCCCGACTCTTTTGCAACCCCATGGACTGTAGCCCACCAGGCTCCCCTGTCCATGGAATCCTCCAGGCAAGAATGCTGGAGTGGGTAGGCTGTTCTCTTCTCCAGGGGATCTTCCCAGCGCAGGGATCGAACCCGGGTCTCCTGCACTGCAGGCAGATTCTTTACCATCTGAGTCACCAAGGAAATGACTTAAAAACGCACACTGAGAAGGACCAGTACAGACAGAAGTCACGAGGGGCAGATGGCGTCGCGTGACAGCATCTCGCCCCGATCACGTGTGCACTGCGCTCGATAGTTCCCAGATGCCTCTCCCTGAATCATCGCTGGGGCGGCTTGCGGGGGGGTGGCTGTGGTCACAGCCGGCTCCAGCCCATCTCTCTGTCGGTTATCCGTCCCCCTCAGACTGGTTCAGAATGCACCCCCGCCCCGCCCGCCGCACCCACGCCAGCCTGATTCCTTCCAAACGCTCTTCTTGTGAGCTCTGTTGCTCTGCAAGACGACACCGAGGTCTGCTCAAGACAAGGAAGTCACACCTCAGGGTCCTGAGCCCTGAGCTGAGCTGCCATTGGCTGGGGAGCTGGCGGGGACAGCAGTGCAGCCGCAAGTCCCCAGGAAATGTAAGCTCACTGCACACCTAAGGCTGCGGAGGACGGACCTTGCTGGTGGCGCAGCGGTTAGGACTCCGCGCCTTCACTGCCCAGGGCGCGGGTTCCCTGGTCGGGAAGCTGACATCCTGCAAGCCACATGGCGCGGCCTAAAAGCCTCAAAAGACAAACCCCAAACCCCACAGAACAACAGCAACGAAAGCTCCAAAAAGTCACCAAGAACCGAATCAAAATGACGGCATCGGGAGACGGATGGGCGGCAAAGGGTGGCCGGACGGTCCCGATAAGGTCAGGGTCAGCTAAGCCTGGTGATTGCAGTCGAGAGGGCTACCGGGTGGTCGGAAAGGAAACGGGTTAAGAGAAATCGTGGGGGAACTGAAGGTGTATCGATGCCAGGGGGGCCGGGGGCTGAGGGTGCGTGATCGTCACATTTGCAGGGTCCGCGCCTGATCCCTGCACCTGGCTCTGTGTTTGCTTTCTTCAAGAGGCCTGCGATCTGTGCCCACTCCCTGCCGTGCAAAGCCTTGACATGGATGCCTGTCTGAGTCCCCGGAGGGTTCCCGGGCAGAGAGGGCAGAGGCGGCCCCTGGGCATGACCCCTCCGGCCCAGGGCTCACCCCTCTTACCTGGAGCTGGACCCGGGGAGTCTGGTCCGTTCTTCGGCCTCCCTGGCTCCCTCTCCCGGCTCCTTCAGCCGGAAACATGCTTCCTATGAGACTTATGTTGCACCCCTACCTTGGGAGCCCCCTGTAGCCCCCTGGGTGGATTAGGCCAGGGTGGTGCCCCACCCCTGGCCCATCACTCCCCTGCCCTTGCCTAACACTCTCATCTCTCCCTGTATCACCAGACCAGAACCCCGCGGACAGGCTCTGCCCTGGTCACCCCTGGATCTCCAGCACCAGGCTGGGTGCCCACTGCTCAGGAGATACTCAACACCTTCTCCCTAAATAAACACCAGAGTCGAGAAAGGACTGGAAGCAGGCCCTGGCCAAGCCGCGTGGCCCTGACAGGCGCCTGGCACAGGTCTCTGCAGCGCACACGGGGGTCCTGAGCGGGCAGTGTCCTTCCTGCCTTAGGAACCCTCATCCCAGTCCCCCGGGCTCTTCTGTGCCAAGCGGCATAGCCCGAGCCGGGCATGGACTCTGCAGGAAGCCCGCGACTTTCCCAGATCCGCCCCCAGCAGAGAGGGCTCCTCCTGCTCACCCAGTGGGCCCCCATCTTGGCCCATTAGGGGACCTCCAGATAAAGCCCCCTCAAAGGCCGCCGCCACCCCAGGCTTGGCGGAGGGCTGTGAAACGTGTGCCCCTTCCCAGTGTGCCCCGCCGCCCCCGGCTCCTGGCCACAGAGACCGTGTCCCCAGCACAGCCGCGCCTGCAGCCGGTGGCCTGCCAGTCTCCTCTGGCCCTGCCATCGTCAGGGACACCCTATTAAAAGTTGAACATGCATTTTCCTCCTGCCGATCTTTTTCCTTTTCATTTAGCAAACATTGATTCCCTCCTGCAGATGGAACAGAATGAAATCACACTCGCCTCTTTGGGGCGATTTAGCTGTCAGAGCGGGAGGCGCTGGGCAGACGGGGGCTTCTCTTGTCACCTCATCCACGGTTGGCTTCGTGACCTGAGACAGTTGTTTAGCCTTTCTTGTCTGCCAGTTCCTCCCCTCAGCCCCAGAGGCTGGAGAAGGAGCCCCCGGCGCCCCTGGCCTGCAGAGCAGGAGGCTTTATTCACCAGCCAGTGGGGCCTCCCGGAGAGGCTCCGAAGAAACCTTCTGTAAAAAAGCCAAGTTCAAGGTTGTGTCAACACCAAACACCATGAAGTGGCAATTATCCAATTAACTTGATTAGTGTAGACAGAACCGCCAATGTCTGCTCAGCATACCCACTTCCGCCCATTTCCTGAGCTTAGGCAGCTGCGGCAGAGGAGAGAGAATGTTGGGAGCAGGAGACTGGGCCTCTCTGCGCTCCGGCTGCCCTGACTCTAGTCTGGGGGTGACAGAGCTTCCCCCACAAGTCTGTGGTGAGGCCGTGTGGGCTGACCTCGGCGGGAGCTCTGGGTAGACGGGGGAGCTGGCTTCACAGGCAGCGCGTGTGGGCGGGGGTGATGCAGACCCACCTGCATCCTGGGGAGCTGCCTTCTTTTCACCCTCCATGACTTTAGGCGCTTGAAACGCGTGTATTTCGTGGGGACTCCCTTCTACCGGGTCAGCGTGAGCAAAGTGCTCTGTGCCTGGGTTTCTCCGTCTGTTCCACGGGGATCGTAACGGCCTGAGCCTTAGAGAGGCACGAGCACAGGTCTGGAGGGTGATGATGCTGTGAAGACGGTAAAGGGGGGATGCGGGCGGGGACGATGGTGGTGGTTGTTGATGGCGATGGTGGGGTAAAGAAGATGAAGACGCTGATAGCGGTCATGGGGATGAAGGTGACGATGGTGGTGGTCATGGGGACGGTGGGATGGAGATGATAAAACACCATTCTTATGCGCTGACTACCCGCCAACCAAGGAAACATTCTTAACCACAGAGTCCTTTCAAGGTAATCTCTCCCCCACAGGGAAGTGGAGTCAAATCCTCTTCTCTTGAATCTGGACCCCACGGCTTGCTTAACCAAGACAGCTCTGCGGAAACGATGCCATGTGACTCCCAAGTCTAGGTCAGATGACGTTTTGCAGCCCTCCTGCCCCGCAGACCTGCTAGGACATTCCGGGAACCCTCGGCCATGCATAAGTCTAGCTGCCCTGCGGGCACCCCACTGGAAAGGTGGACTGGGCGGCAGTCCCCCTGAGCCCAGCCCTCCAGTCACGCAGGGAGGGGCCAGACTGCGAATAAAGCCGCGCGGACCAGCCCGGCTGTCAGCTGAAGGCCGCCACGCAAGCCCGCCAGTGTTCCCTGGAGCAGGAGAGCTGCCTGGCTGACCCCCAAAGGGGTTCCTGACCCACACAATCTTCAAACCAAACGAAGAGAATGTCGCGAGCTGCTCCATGTGGGGGCAGCGTGTAAGGCGGCAGTAGCCGCCTGGGACTGGCTGGTTCCGGTTCTCAGCCACTTCCTGGATGAACATGTGTCTGCGGGCGGCTGCTTGGCTTGGTGCCACACATCTGAGTCCCTGCCGGGGACCTCGCCCTGCTACAGGGTCCACTTCAGACAAAGAAAGTTCACGCTAATTTCTCAGCAAGGGGGAAGGCAGGTGTATTTTGAAGCTAGTGCTTACAGAGCTGTGAAAAGTCCCAGACAGAAGGCCCTGGGTGGGCCTGGACAGACCCTGGCGCAGTGTGAGCTGAGAGCTCCCTGGTGGGGCCCCACCTGCGGCCCCAAGCCTGTCCACCCCAAGGGCAGGACGGCCCTGAAGGACAAGCCTGACTGGAGGGGGCCACCCAGGCAGCTCCCGGCGGTTCCCGTGCTGACCTCAGCCTGGCGTGTGCTCCCGCCAGGCCCTGCTTCTAGGGGGCTCGCTGGGGGTCCTGGCCCGTTGACGGGCTGCCCTGAGGGAGAGAGGGGCAGGGAGGGGGGAGGGAGGGCAAGGGGTGCCAGCGTCCCGATGCTCCGACTCTGGTTAGTGGTCAACTTCTACAGAAACCAATGAAATTTTGACTGGGATTGTGTCAAACCATCGCAGGGAAATATATCTTATCCAGTATTCAGCCTTACAATCCATGAACATGGTACATCCTTCCATTTATTTAGATTTTTATTTTCTTCCCTCAGCACTGTTTTGTGATTTTTTTAATGTAAAAATCTTGGACAAACGTTGCTAGATTTATTCCTGAGCACTTTCCTTTTTTGTGCTATCCTAAGCGGAATTTTCAAGACTTTATTTTTCCATTATTTGCTGCTAACGTGTGAGTATGGTAGATGTTTTTATATTAACTTTGTATCCTGCGACTTCACTAAATTCGTTTATTGGTTCTCATGGTTGTTTTGTACATTTCTGGGAGTCTTCTACGTAAATAATCCCATCATCTGCAAACGGGCACGGTTTTGCCCCTTTTCTGAGCTTTGCCTTTCCTTTCTCCCATCTTGGCTCATAGCAGTGTCAGGCTGCCAGCGCCAGGTTGAACGGGGGCAGCAAGAAAACAGCTCTGTTCCCAGACCCGGGGAAGCGAGCCAGCTTCTCACTGCTGAGGGTGATGTTGGCTACAAGTGGCCGATTCCCTCCGTCAGCTTGAGGAGGCGTCTGACTATGCCTAGTTAACTGAGAGTTTTTATAATGAATGAGTAGTGAATTTTGTCAAGTGCTTTTTCTGAATCTTTTGAAGTAATCATGTTTTCTTTTGAAATAATATGATTTTCCTCCACTAGCCTGTTAATATCACGAATTCTATTGTTTTCCAAACATTGAACCAACAATGTATTTCTGAGATAAGTCTCAGGGATTGAGCTATTACCTCAATGAGGTAGTATCTCTTTTTAAATGTGGCTGGATTTAATTTGTTAACATTTTGATATTTGATTAAATCTTTGAAAAATATTTTTATTGAACATTTGATGTAAGATTTGAATAATTGCTAGAATGCATCAACGAAACCCATCTGGGCCAGGAGTTTTGGGGTTATTTCCAAAATCACTGCAGATGGTGACTGCAGCCATGAAATTAAAAGACGCTTGGAAAGAAAGTTATGACCAAGCTAGATAGCATATTCAAAAGCAGAGACATTACTTTGCCAACAAAGGTCCGTCTAGTCAAGGCTATGGTTTTTCCAGTGGTCATGTATGGATGTGAGAGTTGGACTGTGAAGAAAGCTGAGCACCGAAGAATTGATGGTTTTGAACTGTGGTGTTGGAGAAGACTCTTGAGAGTCCCTTGGACTGCAAGGAGCGCCAACCAGTCCATTCTAAAGGAGATCAGTCCTGGGTGTTCTTTGGAGGGAATGATGCTAAAGCTGAAACTCCAGTACTTTGGCCACCTCATGTGAAGAGTTGACTCATTGGAAAAGACTCTGATGCTGGGAGGGATTGGGGGCAGGAGGAGAAGGGGACGACAGAGGATGAGATGGCTGGATGGCATCACCGACTCGATGGACATGAGTTTGAGTGAACTCCGGGAGATGGTGATGGACAGGGAGGCATGGCGTGCTGCGATTCATGGGGTCGCAAAGAGTCAGACACGACTGAGTGACTGAACTGAACTGAACTGATCAACTGAATTTCTTTACTAGCTGGAGGATTGATCAGATTTTCTATTCCTTCTGTCAACTTTGGTATGCTGTCTGTTCTAAGAAATATGCCCATTTCCCCTACACTGTCATATTTTTGGGTATCAAATTGTATACACAAAGTTCTCTTTTATGTTATCAGTATCTGTAGGACCTGTAGTAGTAACTCCCTTTTCACTTGGATACTGCTGACCTTTTAACACTGGTTATCTTCGTGCGCTCCCTGTTTTCTTGATCATCCTAGGTGGGGCTTGTCAGTTTCTGGATGTGTTCAAAGACCCAGTTTTTGGCTTCATCAGTTTTCTCTGTGCTTTATTTCTATGTTGTGATTTTCTGTTGTTATCTTTCTTTATCCCTCATTCTGTTTACTTTGGATTTAGTCTATCATCCTAAGGGGAAACCTTAGGTCATTGATTTCAGGTCTTCCTTCTTTTCTAATATAATTATTTAAAATCATGAATTCCTCTAAGAACTGCTTTAGTTGCATCCCATGACCTTTGATACGTGGGGTCATTGTTAGACAGCAGCTTTGTTCCAGATATCTAGAGAGAACAGGATGGATCCAGGAGTCAGACCTATAATTTCATTTCTGGACAGGAGGACAGAAACCAGCCCATGAGGCAGCAGACTCCTTGGCCTGTTGCGGAAAGGGCGGTGGGCTGCCTGGACCCTCCTGAGGGCTCCGCCGCCCGCCCATCTCAGACTCACCGCTCTGCCTCTCCCAGCCATCCCGCCCGCCTCTGCCCGGGCCGTCTGTCCATCCCTGCTCTTCCAGCGGCACCGCCTGCCTTGCGTTCCCCTTGTGCCATCGCTCCAGGTCCAGGTCAAACTGGCATCCGTTCATCTCTCTGGACCTCCGACTTCATGCTTGGCCCTCGCGATTGCCAATGGTCCCTCCTTCTATGAACTTAGAAATCTGTCTCTCTCCTTGTGTAGGTGGCGGGTCGCTGCTGGAAGCCTGATAATCACGGCGACCGCCCAATGTGCCGTGCTCCGGTCTCCTCGCTGCCATCCTGGCAGAGACTGTCACCCCATTAAGGATGGAAAGGAGGTTTGGGTGTGCTGGGGTCTCGTCCAGGCTCCAGTCACGGGGCTGATCTTGGGAGGGGCAGGAGATCCGACCCAGGTCCCCCGATGCCCAGAGAGATGACGGCGCCGGGCCGGCTGCACGCGCTCCGGGCCGGCAGTGGTGCTGTGCTCTCGCTTCCAGCTGGCAGTGCTGTCGGGGTGGGGCCGGACCCCCCGCTCCAGCGGGGCCGCCTCCTCTTGAAAACACGCCAGCGAGGATGGCAGGCCAGCCAGATGGTGGAGGTGCGGCTCAGAAGTGTGGGCACACTGCTTACAGGAGAGAACCAGCCACGAGGATAATTTGGGGAGCCTCTGGGAGCCTCTGTTTCGTCTTCCTACAGTCGAGTTTCATTTATTTACTTTTAAAGCAGATGTGTTCATCATGTGCTCTGCCCATTCTTTGACCCCAAGACCGCCCGAGGGGGTGGGGTTGGTGCCATTACTGGTTCCCATTTTACAGCTGAGGAAACTGAGGCTCAGAGAACAGTCAGAGCCCAGGTCTGCCAGGCCGCACAGGACGTGCCACAGGTCTTCCCACCCCGGCCGGGAGCGTCCCTGGAGAACGCAGGTGACAGAGACCCTAAGGTCGCTCCTTAGGGCTGAAGCCATCAGCACCCTAAAGGGTGTCCCCTGGGCCAGTCGAGGCCAGTGCAGCCTTGTTGGCCATCCAGGTGCTGACCCGGGACGGCTTGGCACCCCAGACAGACATCCTAGACTCTTCTGGAGGCAGTTCCAATGAGTACCTTTCCTCATGGGACCCAGAAAACCCAGTGTCCATTAGAGGGTCCACTAGAAAGAGACTCAGCTAACCAGCACCCTTTGTAGGCATCACGGGTCCAGGCACAGCAGGGACACTTAGCAGGTATTGCCACCTACTATGGGCCTGACACTCTGCAGGCTGCATCTCTGACTCTTTCAAGGGCCCACTAGGAAGGTTCTGAGGCCCTTACCTTAGTGGGGACGAAACAGGGACAGAGCAGCCCAGGTGCTGGGCCCCAAGGACGTGTGAGCTGTTACACCAGGGATCCAACCGCGGGCGGCTTAGAAGGCCCAGTCCTCTCTGCACGCCCACCCCACAGGCTCCCAGTAGCCGGGCAGAGGGCGGCCTGGCTCACAAGAGAGCTGTCTGTCCAGGGAGCTGGGCCCACGGAGCCTGAAATCCAGCTTAGCTCTGAGCTTGACTGGAAGATGCAGACACACCGGGAGCAGCTCAGGGCTGGCCGTCTGGGCGGAGGGAGGGGAGTCAACACTAATTCGTCTTCAGATGGCCGAAGGGGGTGATCGCTGGAGTGACAGGGCTGAGAAATCCTGTTAGTCCTCCGCTCAGCTCTGGCTGTCACGCGGCGTCCAGACAAAGCCGCTCCTGGGGGCTGCGGGCGTGATGAAGAGCTCACATTCAGGGAGGGCAGGCAGCAGGGACCCCAGAGAGGGGCTGATCCCTGAGGCCTGCTGGAGCGTAGAGGGCTGAGCCCCCACAGCTCCAGGGCCTGCTGGAAGCGTCTGAGGGTCCAAGTCCTGGCAGCCGGCCTTGGGCGAGCCCCTCCCTTCTTCTGGGCCCCAGGGTCCTGTGTGTAAAATTGCGGGAGGGGGAGAAGACCTCCCAGGGATCAGATGGTCTGGGGGCTTCCTGAATCCTGCCTGGCACACTTGACTTGCCAGTCCTCTGGAGGGGGTCGGGGCAGGGTGAGGCCACAGGCTGTCTTGCCACCAGGGCAGCGGGGGCCCTGCAGCTGGGCTGACCTGGGGTAGACTGGGGGTGGGAGGGGATCTGGGGTGGGATGGGGGCTGGGGGGGACCCGGGGTGGGGTGGGGACGGGGGTGGACCCGGGGTAGACTGGGGCACAGGGAGGGCTCAGAGTGGGATGAGGGGGGGACCTGGGGTAGACTGGGGCAGGAGGGGACCTGGGGTGGGATGGGGGCGGGAGGGGACCCGGGGTGGGATGGGGGGGGACCTGGGGTAGGTGGAGGGGGAGGGGACCTGGGGTAGGTGGGGGTGGGAGCCTGCAACCTGCTCCACCAGCCAGGTTGATCAGCTTCTCCCTCTGGGAATCAGGCTCCAGCTACAGACCAGCCTGGACCGCGGCTGGGGAGTTCCCCCTGGGGAGCCATGATGGAAAGCAAGTCACAGCATCCCGAACTGGCTCCCCTGCAGAACAGGGCCCACCGTGGCATTTGTCTCCGTGTGAGAATGAGCGTGCTCCTGAAGGAGCTCACAGTCAGGAGGGCGGTCCCCCAGGCCCAAAGCCCCCTCCCTGGGCTCCCGCCCACTCTGTCCACAGAGATGGAGGGCCTTTCAAACCCAACTTGCTGGGGCAGAATCACCGCTCCCTGCTGAGCACCGCCGAGCATGCTGAGCCCCACCCACCAGCCCCTGTGGTTGCCCCCAGCCATCCGACCTCCCCAACAGGAGGCTCTGCCCTCTCCTGTCCCCCCAGAACTGCCCCACATCCAGGTCCCTGCAGACCCCGAGCCCTGACGCCTGGTCAGAGAGCCCAGGAGCCCTGCTGGCTCTCTGAGCCCTCGTCTGCGTTTCTCCTGGGCTTCCTGTCGCGTCCGCTCTCCGGTCTAAGTGTCTGGCCCACCTGAGCCTGTGTCACCCCACGGTGCCACCTGCAGATGGAGGGAAAGGGGGCCCGGACCACCGGCTGTTCCCTTCCTTGCTGCCGGTCCCCTTTGACCCTTGACCGCTGACTCCCAGGAGGCACCGCTGAGCGAGGGTGCCGTTTGTGGGGTGCTGGGGCCCAGGGCTCCGTCCTGCAGCTCAGGATGTCTTGGATGAAGCCAGCCATTCAGCTGTGTTGGCAACAGACAGCCAGGAACAAAAGCCAAGTGGCTTCTGCGTCAGCCTTTAAAACCACTGAAATGATCTCACTTGTCACTCTGTGGTCCAAATATTTTGCCCACTTACACGCAGCCTTCTGTGCTTGTGAAATTAAGTGTGTTATTACTCCCACCTGGCCCAGTGACAAGGCGGGCAGATCAGATACATAACCTCGCAGCCGATCTGGCGAGTGGGAGCGTATCCTTATCGGCACAACGTGGACGCGGGTGCTTCCGGCTGGATGTGGGTGGAGGAGGGGCCGCCTGGGGTGGGTGCAGGGCGGGGGGTGCGGGTGGCCCGGTAGGGGGGACTGGGGGGGTCCCCACAGTGAGGAGGGTAGGAGGCAGGTGAGCTTAGAGAGGAGATGAGACCCCTGGCTTCCGGGGCTCAGGAGGCTGTCTCGGGAGTTGGGGGCAGCACGGGGCGGAAGTGGGGGGCGACACAGGGCAGGGGTGGGGGACGGCACAGGGCGGGGGTGGGGGGCGGCACAGGCCCGGGGGTGGGCTGGGGTGTTCTGAGCTGGAGACGGGACCTGTCACTTCAGCAACAGGAGTCAAGTTTCAGATGCATTCAGACAGGCTTTTGTTAACTCTATTTCTTTTTCTTTCTGATTTTAAATGTGATAAAGACTCATAATAGAAAAATGAAGAACATTACAAAGGAGGGTGGGTAAGCACCTGGCTCCCCACCAGCAGCAAACGGGGCAAGGGGCTTCTTTCCTGATTTTGTGGATGCGTTTATAATCGGAGTCTTTTCCCACCACCAGCATTTTTATCTCCAGCACGCGAGTGTGTTCTTTCGGGGCTGATCCTGTATTATTTAAGAGACGATCGCTGGTGTCTGTCAAGGCTGCCCACCTTCTGGATGGCCACGGGGCCTCCCTTTCCTCACTCCATCTCCTGAGTTTTGTTTCCTTAGGATGGAGCGCAGCCAGCTCAGCTCTGGGCACCGCAGAGGCGCTGGCGGCTGGGGCATGCCCGGGGCAGGGCTTGGGGAATCACTCACCAGCGGGTTGCGGGAGGCAGGCTTATGTTACAGCGGAGGAAGCCGAGGCTGGGGAGAGGATGGCCAGCCGGCACGGAGGATGAGCCGTCAGGGGCACCCCTGAGTCTGAACCCCAGTGAGTGACACCGGTCAGGCTATCAGGGTGACAGTGTCCCCGGGCGGCTAAAGTTTCTCTGAGCTGGGTGAGCCGAGAGGGCCAGCGGGCGGGCTGCTGCGTGCCAGGTACTCGCGGGGCTAGCCGGGCCGGCCGGCTCTTGCAGACAGCCTGACACAGGCTTGGGTGGTGCTGTGTGGGGACCGCGGCTTCCCCAGGTGCCGTGACTCTCCTTCTCTGCCCAGGGTGGCAGGTGTGCAGCTGGCAAGGTGTGAGCTTGCCTTTGCTGGTGTCTGTGTGGCCTCCCAGGCAGCTCTGAGTGGCCCTGAGGGCCCGCTGGGAGGCCCCTCTGCCCTCCTGAGCGAGCGCTTAAGTCCTGAGAGCCAGGGGCCGAGCCAGCAGGGCATAGCTCATGGGGACGGGCCCTCACCCAGCTCAGCTCCAGGGACCCAGCCGTGGCCGAATCCCCAGCTGTGGGCAAGGTGTGGGCAGACTCGGCTGAAACGGGCTTGTCCCTGCCGAGAGGCCCAGTCTCCTGTGACAACAGAAACCCGCATATAAACGCCGGGACGATCTGGAAACGTCTGGCCACGAGGCTTAAACCGGGCAATGCTGGGACCTCCCCTGGGCAGAGCCCCTGGAGGACCTGGGGTGTGAGATGACCCTGGCGGTGACCCTGGAGGCTGGGCTGGGTGTGGCTTGATGACCGGGTCACCCCAGTGGTTTCCTCGTGGCTCATCCAGGGCGGGCTATCTGTGACTTGACTCCTTCAGACCACCCTGGGCGCCCAGGATCAGCCCTGTCTTTGCCCCCCGCTGGGGGTCCCCTCTTGACTCGAGGGTCTGTGGCTCTGCAGAGTCGGGCTGGCCTCTCAGGGGAAGGGGACTGAACCAGTGCATGGCCCCGCCCCTGCCTTGCCCCCGTGCCCTCCACAGCAAAGGCCTTGCAGGAAAGGGCCTTGCCGCTAAGCCCACTTGCAGCTCCTGGACCTGGGCAGCTGTCCAGGCCGTGCAGGGGGCCCGTGACTGCCAGGTTTCCACCCCCCATCCTGCGTCTCCTTCACCCCAGGGAAGGTGGGAACTCCACGCTCACGTCCCAGGGGGAGGCGAGGGCGGAGTGGCCAGGCGAGGTGAGGGCAGCCCATGCATGCAGGGTCTGGGCACTCTGGGGGCGAGGTGGGGCGGTCCAGGACAAAGCAGAGACCCCTGTCCTGGGAATGCGGTGGTGGAGGTGCCCGGCATGTCCCACACGTGGCCAGCACCGCCTGGAAGCAGGAGGCGGGCAAAGTGGCCGACAGGGGCCCACCAGGAGCGGGTGTCCCCAGGGGCGGTGAGTGGAGGTCCACGCCCGTGGCCGAGGAGGAGCGCCGTCTCCTTTGGCTCGTCGACAGTGTGTGGGCCGGGGCTCACCTTCCCGTCCTGCCTGTGAGGGTGATGCTGCGCATCCCGGGGAGGCGGGATGCTGAGGCTGGCCCCCTGTAGGCAGCTAAGTCTGACTATCCTCCTGGGCGACTGCGTTTCCAGGGCAGCCCCTTTTCTCTGGGCAGTTTTTTTTTTTTTTTTTAGCTCAGACATGGCTCCTCTGGGGGGCATGGACCCTCTTCAGTGGGAGAAACAAACGCCAATAGTCATCATCGACCTGAGGATGGGGGTGCCCTGAAGGGGGCTCTGGGGCTGGTGGCGGGACCAGGAAGGATAGGACAAGCTGGGAGTGATGGAGGAGGGAGTTCAAATCCCCTGGAGATTTTCTCAGTGCTGTCTCTGGGTTTTCCCCAAAGCAAACCCTAAAAGGCTTTCTCAGAGAACATTCCTGACTCAGGGACTGGAGACCCATTGTACTGATGGGCAAGCTGAGGCCCCGAAAGGGAAAGGGTGTTTTCGTAAGTACAAAAGTTCTGGGATGTAAATAGGGACCCTGAGAGCCCATCCACAGGCTCAGAGAGGAAGCCAGCCCTGTGAAAACAACACCATACTTCCTTCCTTGCCCCCCCTCCATGAGTATCGTGAGCTCCCACGATGTCCCAGGTAGGGCAATGGAAAGTTGGTGGTCCCACGCCCAGGTCCCCAGCCTCGACGGGCTCTCAGGCCGGTGGGGACATCCAGGAAACGACTCCCGGAAGCACTGGGAGGGTGTGGGCTATTGGTGCAGCAGAGGAGGCTCACCCGGCTTTGGGGCGTGCGTGTTGGGAGCTGTCAGCCAGCTGCCCACAGGGGCCACGGTGGGGCCGGGCCTTCGATGGAATGTGGAGTGGCTGGTGTGGACAGCGGTCCAGAGCTGCCGTCTGCCCAGGATCGGGCAGCTTTGTGGGCAGGGCTGGGTGCCGGCAGGAGGGAGATGACTCAGGGCAGGAAGGGAGGGCCTGGCCGGTTTTCTTATGAGTTTGGACTTTATCCCGAGGGCGATGGGGAGCAGGAAAGGGTTTTTAACCTGCTGGGCGTGGGGTGGCAGGGCTCTGCCCTCCGCTGGGTGGCCGCTTCCTTGGACCCCGAGCTGCAGCCAGGCCCTCCTGGGATGCCGCTGGCTGAGGGCAACTGTGGCCCGGCTGGCGGGTGGTCTGCGGGTAAGCCAGGTGCGGGGAAATGTTTCCCGGGCTAGCTTCTCTGGACGCAGGCACGAGGAGCCCCAGGCGAACTCCGTCGCCACGCTCCCATCCCGCAGCGCACCGCAACTCCCCTTCACGGCTGCCATCAATAACCGCTCCCTTCTCCCGGTTGCTGCAGTGGCCACATATATAATATTTAAACCACATTGGTGGGTGACAGAGACGTACGGATATTTTTAATCCCAACAGGCTATTACGGTTCATATCATGTCTGTCAAATAAATATTATGAATCATTTCCCGTTATCTTTATGGGGGCAAGTTGACTACATCAGGGAGATTGCGCACGGCAGCTCTGCCCTGCGTATTTATCCGCCTCTTATGTATATGTATGTGTATAGAGGGAGATTTATGGAGCAATTGTCGATAATAAATGCTCCCGGTAAAACACATTATCTTCTTGCTTGGTGGGCGGCGTCTGGAGACGGCATGAGGAAGAGGAGTCAGGGAGGGGCGTGCCATCTTCGGAGCCAGGCCTGGGACGGGGTCGGCACCCCAGGATGCGCCTCTCGGCCTGAGCCCTTCTCCTCTGCTCCTGGGATCCATCAACACTGATTTCCCTGTTGATGGTCTCATTTCACGTTAAAAATAAAAAAAATCTCTATGGTTAGCTGGCTCTTTTCTTCCATCTTAAAGAAGAAACTGAGGTTCAGAGAGGGCCATGGGAGAGCCGGTGGCTGAGCCAGGCACAGCCTCCCCACTCCTGGTACCCACCCTGGCACCCAGGTTTCCAACTCTGCTGCCTATCCCTTCTCTCTGCACCTGGTCTTAGCATCTGCACACCTGTGAGAAGCAGGGAGATGGGGCAGTTCGCTGGAAGCCCGAGTGAGTGGTTGTCCCTAAGCGGGGGTGGGTGTCCGAACATTAACCCTTATTGTGAATCTGTTGGCCTTGGTGCTGGGGCTGCTGCATGACCTGGAGCCAGTCTTCGCTCCCCTGGGTTTTTGTATAGCCTCTGGTGAACCGGGGGAACAGGAATCTGTCTTTGGGGCCGGAGTTGGCAGACGGGGTGGCTGGGGCTTCATGACCCCAGGAAACAGCAGCATCTTCCTCTGCTGACTCGGAACTCTCTGGACCCCTGCAAGCTGCCCCTCACTCCTTCTGCCCCCCGCCTGGGCATCTGTGACTCCTTCCAAGTGCCCTTGGGGTTTGGAGGGGCCATCTCTTTGGAGACCTCTGGAAGGATTCCGGGGGTTCCCAGGTGGCGCTACCGGTAAAGAACCTGCCCGCCAATGCAGGAGACGTAGGAGACATGGGTTTGATCCCTGGATCAGGAAGATCCCCTGGAGGAGGGCATGGCAACCCACTCCAGTCTTCTTGCCCGGAGAATCCCACGGACAGAGGAGCCTGGCGGGCTATGGTCCCTGGGGTCGCAGAATTGGACACGATGGAAGTGACCTAGCATGGAAGGATCCCGCCAGCCCTTGTGGGGAGCTGCCCTGAAACCCCAGTCTTTCTCTACAAAGTTAGCTCCATCCCCTTAGGCCTGTATCACACGGACTGGTTTGGCCAAACCGCCTTTCAGCTTCCAGAGGATTGGGATGAGGCTCCCACACGATGGAGGGGAGCAGCCTGCCTTCAGAGCATCTGATGGGGATGAAGCCTAACCTCTGTCCGGCCGTGCTTGTCTGGCTGTGCAGGGCTGGCCACTGCTGTGGACGGGAGTGGTCAAGAGCCTGCAGGGCGATGAGGCTTCGCAGAAGGCGTCTCCTCCTCCACCATGTCCCTCCACCCGGTCCGCTCGCTTCTCCCCACTAGGCAGGACAGGCTGAGTGCAGACCAGTGGCTTTCCCGAGCTCTCCCACACGATGCAGAGACAGGGCGGGACTCGGAACAGCTCTGTCCACCTTGTTGGGCGAGCTCGGTTGCCCCTCTGCCCCTCTGGGCTTCCTCCTCACCTGCCAGCTTGAGTCAGCTATCACCAGCGACAGAGAGGGTCGCCCCCACAGGAGGTAAGAGAGTGCCCTCCAGGTGGGGGATTTGAGAACAGGCTGGGGTGCCTGAGCCCCTGCCCTGTTTATGGGGGTCAGGGCCCCACCCCGTCTGTGAGATCCTGCTGGTCATTAGCCCAGGATCACATGGACCCTCCTTGGAGGGAAGGCCCCAGAAGCAGCCAAGGTGCGCCCCGGTGCCCCAGGAACTGTCGGGAGCCGTCCACCCAGACGCCAGTCTCCTGGGCCCTGCCTGGCAGACAGTGGCCTTTAAAAATACTATTCACCAAGTGATTCTGGAGACTGTTTACAAGCCTGAGCTGAGACAGGCACCGGGAGTAGGCCAAAGCACCTTAAAAAGCATCCTTCAGGGAGGGAAAAAAAAAAAAAGAAAAAAAAAAAACCCAAACAAAAAACAAAACCCTCTCAGATCCCAGGTTGTAAATAGATGGATATTACTATAAAAATACTTTTGGCTGCAGAAACACACGGCGGGAAGGCTGGGGGCGGTTTTTTCCATGGTTAGCTGGGACCTGGAGACTCCAAATGGGGCAGCCACCGTCCCGGGCGGGGCCCTGTGGGATCGTTTGCACCAAAGAGCCCCCGCTCGAGGGGGGAGCGAGGACCAGAAATAACAAGGGCAAGCACATTTTCCATCAAGGAGGCTGGGTGTTTGCCTCCCTCCGCGGCCGCTCCCCTCCCCTTCCAAGCCCGCCAGCTCCTGCAGCACCCTTGCACCCCACTCCCGGCCCCCTGCCAAGGGCAAGATGAGGCTGAGAGCTGCGTGGCAGCTGTGGGACTCCGGACACGCGCGCTCCACTGCCCCCGCGGTCTCCGGGGGTCCTGCTGAGGCTGGGGCTTGGAGACACCGTCGGAGGTCTCTCCTGGGAACAGAGGCCCCGAGGAACCCACGTGGAAGCTCGCCTGTGCCTGTCTCCCTGGCTCCAGGCGCCAGTAGTTCCAAACGGAGTCTCTGAGTTTCCTGGGGCAAGGGGCTGGGGGAGGACTGGAAAGCCCAGGAAGTCTTCTGTCACAGGCAGGCGACTTCAGGTGCTCGAACTCAGGCTTCGAGGCCTCTAGGACCAGCTTGCCTATGAGCGCCCGGCGTGTTCCGACCTGCCTGCCAAGGCTGTTGAAGGCTGTTCCTTCAACAGGCTGGCTACCTCCCCACCCCGGGCGAGAACTTATGCTGGTCCTTCTGTCTGGAGTGCCCTCAGCCCTGTCTCGATCCGATGAAAACCTCCCTTCTTCAAACCCAGCCCAAGAAACAGTCATGCCCAGAAGCTGTGGGCCCCTGGCCTGACACGTCCTGGCCCTTCGGTCACTGTCCTAACACTTCCGGCCTGTCCACCACTTCCCACCCCCTTGTGGGTGCCTCTTAGGTTCCCCATCCTGTGCTGGGGCTCCCAGAGTGCCCACTTCATCATCTCATAATCATATTGATAACTGCAGTGGGAGGAACTCTCAGGACTAAGCTCCTTCTCCTGGGGCCAGACTCTCCCTCAGTTCAGTTCAGTCGCTCAGTCGCGTCCGACTCTTTGGAACTGCAGCACGCCATCCCTCCCTGTCCATCACCGACTCCCGGAGCTTGCTCAAACTCATGTCCATTGAGTCCGTGATGCCATCCCACCATCTCATCCTCTGTTCGTGGGGTTCTTAAGGCAAGAATACTGAAGCGGTTTGCCATTCCCTTCTCCAGTGGACCACATTTTGTCAGAATTCTCCACCATGACCCATCCATCTTGGGTGGCCCTACACGGCCCGGCTCATAGTTTCATTGAGTTAGACAAGGCTGTGGTCCACGTGATTACGTGACTCTCCCTGCCTCATCTCATTCAGTCTTCCCGTGACTCAGTGGCACAGAGTGACCGTGCCCACTCTACAGAAGAGGAGACTGAGGCACAGGGAAGGAGGGACCTGGCCAGGTCACACGGCTGGGAATAGGAAGAACTGGGAGCCAGCCCATGCCTGTTCACCTGGGACCACACCTCCGCCTGACTACCTAGACTGGAGCACACGGTCTCGCCCCTTGGCAAGGGCTGAAGAGATGTTTGTCGAATGAGTGACCGACCCACGGCAATGGACGCAGGAACAGTTCACGTCTCTTTGGCACCCTGGCCCCGCTCGCAGAGCATGGCTGGCTGTCTGCATGGGACGTGGCGCAAAGGCAGCGCTGCACAGAGGCCACCGGGGCTGGGGGCCTGTGTGGGTCCACACCCTCGCTGGCCCAGACGTTCCCAAAACGCTGGCTTCATCCTCGCGGCAGAGTGACGGTGCTCCACGCCGTCATCTCTCCCGGCCTTGGCTGTCCTCCTCAGTCAGGTAGGCTAGTGGTGCCCACTGCCCAGCCAAGAAGTGGGTGCCATGGTACTGGGTGGTCTCCTCTCCCGAGCGGCGAGGGCCTCTTCATCTCCGGCGGCAGTGGCGAGGTCTGACTCAGGTCAGGAGGACAGGCCGGGAGGATGGAGTTCAGACGGGCCACTGATGGTGCACAGAGGGAAGGCCGTGCCAGGGGCAATGGAGACAGGCCCGAAGACGGGGGCTGGCACGCGGCGTGCACCCCAGACGTGTCAGCACCCGTGTTCGCTCCTGCTCATCCTGCATGCTTGCCCGCCCCCAGCCCTGGCGGAGGGAAACAGGCTTTAGAAGTGGGTGCCCAGTGGGGCGAAGAGGGGAGTGGGTTTGCTGGGACGACAGTGACGAGGACCAGTCTTACACCGGCCACGGCTGGAGGCAAGGGCAGATGGGCAGGGGGCTCAGGAGCCAGCAAAAACCAGACTTTCTCGAGTAGGGGAGGAAGGCAGGCAGGGATCAGACAGGAGCCAGGGGGACAGGGCAAGCCTGGGCCATGGCCTGTGGTTGTGCCGGGGGAGGGAGGGCTCCCCAACCAGCACTTACCTGACCCCCCCAGCCCAGGATGCTCCCAGTGGCCCAGGGGCCTCTCTCTGCAGCAGGACAGGTCTCAGTGGCCTTGTGGGATCCAGCCCCTGGCTGTCCATGGGGAGGCGGTCCTGTTGTGTGCCCATTGCACAGAGGGGAAAGTGAAGCCCAGAAGGGGGCTGGAGAGGCAGGCTGGAGGTCACATAGGTGGCAATGGTGCCCGAGGCAGGAGGGCCCCCCTGTAGCCCAGGGCTGTGTCTGTCCCTGAGCCGCCGACTGGGCCCTCCCATCAGCGCCCCTGGCCCAGGGGCCACATGTGCGGCCCGGGTGTCGTGGGGAAGCGCCTCGGGGAGTGGACCTAGCAGGGCAGCGGGCCTGGGGTGGGGCCGGGGTCAGGAGACCCAGGTCCACGCAGGTAACTCACACAGGAGCCCCAACTCCAGCTGCCCCGAGCTGTCAGGACGGGCATCCGTCCTTTGGCTTTTAAACAAACACGTCATGAATTTAAAAGTCAGGGCAGAGAACTGTCCAAGGCGTAAAAATAGCCACCTGGCCACAGAGTCAGCACCCAGCTTGCCGCGCCTGGTACCCAGCCTGGTGCTCCCAGAAGCCGGGGCGCCCCCTTCCCACCCAGCCCCCCTTCCCGGGGTGGGGGGAGCCTAGCTGGCCGTCCGTGGGGGCGGGGCTGGGGGCGCCCGGAGTGTGGGAGTGGGGGCCGGATGGGGGCTCCAGAAAATGAAACCCCACACTAGACGCCGGAGCCGAGCCTGTGCCGCCCGGGGCCTCAGTTTCCCCAGGCGCCAGGCAGGCTCTGCGCGCCGCGCGGCTGGCCGCTTTGTGTGGCCGCCCAGACAATGGCCCGGCCGCTGTCCGCCTGCTCCGCCCGGTGGCTTTTTTTTTTTTTGGGGGGGGGGTGGCAGGCCGGGGAGGGAATTCTGCTCCCGCCCCGCCCGCGCCCCCCCCGCCCCCGCGCCGCTGCCCCCGAGCGACTCCCGGGAACCCCTGGCGGAGGAAAACTTGCAAGTTTGCACCGCGCTCCCTCGCCTGCAACTCGGCGGCGGGGCGGGCGGCGCGGGGGAAGGGGGCGCGCTCCGGACGGCGGAGGGGGGGGCGCGCAGGGGGCGGGGGGGGCGGAGGGGGGTGCGCTCCGGGCGGGCGGGGCTGGGCGCGCTCCGGACGGCAGAGGGGCGCAGGGCGGGTGCGCTCCGGGAGGGCGGGTGGGGGCGGGGGGCCGGCGGGGGGCGCGCTCCGGGCGGGCGGGGCTGGGAGCGCGCGCAGGCCGGGCGGGAGGGTGGCGGCGCTGCGCCGAGTCCGCGCCCGTCGCGGGCCCCCCGCCGCCCCCCCGCCGGCGCCGCCGCGGTCGGAGCGGGGCGCGGGCGCGCGCGGCGGGGGCGCGGGCGGGCGCGCGCGCGGCGGGGGCGCGCGGCACAAGTAGTTTACATTGTTGGGCGACTTTTGCAACAACTCGCCGCGCCGCGGCCTCCGCGCGCCGCCGCCGCCGCCGCCGCCGCCGGCTCCCGCCGCCCGGGCCCGGCCGGCCGCGCCGGGGGCCGCCGCGAGGTCGCCGCAGACATGGACACCAAACATTTCCTGCCGCTCGGTGAGTGATCGCGGGCGGCGGCGGGGCGCGTCCCCGGCGCGCGCGGGGCCCCCGGCCCGCCCCGCCCGGCCCCGCGCCCCCCGGCCGGCCCGCGCGGAGTTGGGGCGCGGGGCCGGGAGCGGGTGGGCCGGGTAACTTTTCCCCGGGCCGGCTGGGCGCGGAGCGGGCGAGGGCGGCGGGCAGCTCGCGGGCCGCGGCGGGCCGCCGACTTGGAGCGGGCAGCGGGCGGGCAGCGGGGCCGGAGGGGCGGCCGGTCGGCTGGACCGGGGCGGGGGGGACTCCCGGCCCCGCCCGGCGTTAGCTGGCGCCCCCCGCCCGGGCGCCCAGCTCCAGCGGGGTGGCGCAACTTGTGCGCTCCCAGCCTCCGGCCGCCCTGGCATCGGGACGGCCTCTGCGCCGCCGCCCGGGCTGCGGAGTCCAGCAGGCCGCCGGCCCTGGAACGCTCGGGACCCCTCCTCCCCCAGAGCCGCCCGGGCGCCAGTGGGCAGGGTCGCCGAAGGGCCTTAAGACCGGGACCATCAAACCCGGGGAGGCCCCCTTCCAGAAACGGGGACCCTCACTCTGGCGCACGCGAGTGTTCTCCTGGCGTTCCCTGGAGCTGGCCCTGCACTTGGGGTGGACACCCTGGAGGGTCTGAGGGCCGGCTTCCCTGTCCTCCCGCTGCCATCGCGCCCAGTGGCTCCCTTGCCCTGGACCACTCTCCAGCTCCAGTTCTGGCCCCACAAAGGAGGAGGGGGCATGGCCAGGTGCCCCCAGCCCACTGTCCTAACGCGGGTTTGGGAACCAGTGAGAGGCAGGGGAGGGGGAGGGGGTGGGGAGACTTTATAAATGAGCCCGGGAAGGATATTAATTTGGCGGTGGGGCCGGCAGCCGGGCTGTCAGGCTGGGTGAAGGATTTGTGCTGAATGGAAATTAAAACAGCTGATTATGAATGAAACCCGCGGTCTGTTGCCGCTCCTGCCTGCCCACCCCCTGGCAGCCTGGGGTGCAGTTTGGCCACCCGGTTGGCCGCCAGAACGTGGCGCAGCTGCGGGGACGTTTGTTGAGATGGGGAGGTGGAGGGGAGCCGCGTGGAGCCGGCCGGGCTTCCCGGGATGGCTGGGTGAGGGTCTGAGCACTCCTGGCAGGCGCGCAGAGGGGCGTGTGACATGGTGACCGGGGTGGGCTTCCAAGTTCGCCGGGTCCAAGAAGACTCTTTCCGTGACCCTGCGCAGTCCAGACCTCCGCAGGCGCCAGGCTGGGCGCTCTCCTTCCTCCTCAGAGCCTCCAGGGCGGGCACGCACGTCCATTTTGCGGATGAGACAACCGGTTGAGACCAGCGGCTACAAAGTGATGGTTTGGGGTTTGAAGCCCCAGCCCGTGGTGGTGCCGTGTGTATGGATTGAAAGCTGAGTTGATTCTGACTCGCTGCTGCTGGGCCTGGCTGGGGGTGGGGGGTCCTATGTAGGCCAACAACCTCTCCTGTCGCCTATTAAAGTCTTACACATATGTGTACACACACACAGAGGCGCCCCCTGGGACAGGAGCGCTCAACTCTGTCTTTGCTCTTCTCCCAGGCCCCCCGATGAGGCAGGGCCCTGCCTGGGTGCGTGGAGCCGGACGGGTCCCCGTCCCTGACATGCTGGCAGGGTCCTAGGAGTGGGCCCCTGGAGGGCCCCGGCCGCAGGCTGGCTGTGCTGGAGTCCCCACAGGGAGGAAAAGTTGTGTCCCAGGAACCTGGACGGGTGTCATGTTCCCCCCAGCCCTCCCGCCGCGGCAAGGAGGCTGGGGGTGGGGGCTTCTCTCTGACCTGGCCTGCGGCCTCCCAGGCAGCCCATGCCCCAGGCCTGAGCAGACAGCCCTGGACTCTGATTACACTTTATTTTTTTTCTAAGCTTGTGACCAGCTCTGAAGTCCAGTGGAGTTGAAGGTCCATTTAAGCGGCTACTTGCCTAAGCCCTTTTGTCAACACGGCCTAATCCCTCGTGGGGGGTGAGTGTCGGAAGGCCCGGCCTGTCCAGGCGTGGCTGGCTGCCCAGGGCAGATCTGGAGCAGTTGGGTAGGCGGCATTGCCCCTTAACGGTTGTCCGTCCACTTTCGGGGCCTCGGGCAGAGGGCCTGGTCCTTCCAGTACCTACTGCCTGGGGTGTGGCGGGCCTGGGTCCTTGCTCTTACCTGCCCGGGAGTCTCCCAGCTGCCAAGCCTCCCCGTGAGGGCAGGGCAGGGCAGGGACGAGCCCGAGGTACGGATCTGGGCCCAAGAACTTGTCCACGGCAGCCCCTGCTGCCCACGGCTGACCAGCGCCTCTGCTAGTGAGAGAAGGCCTGTGCTGGCACCAGCCTGGCCGGTGGGGCTGCAAGGCTGAGTCTGCGGTCTCGAGGCCTCAGACCCCGGACTCCTGGCTGCTCATGGCCCGTTTGCCTGGGGATGGGTGGGGGGCGCAGTAACAGCACAGTAGGTCCACTGATCGCTCTCTGGGCAGCTCTTGGGGACCTGGGAGAACTTGGATCCCGGATGAGGGGCATCTGGTAACATCAGAGCCCTCGGGACCCAAAATAGAGCACATTCTCGGGCCTCCCGAAATAACAGGGTCACGTGACTCTGCGGAGGCCGGGCTTGGAGGCCGGCCTGCCGAGGCAGTCCCGTCTTGGCCTGGCCCCTGGGACTGTTGGGGCGTTTGTTTTGGTAAACTCCAGAGGGGGCTCTGTGTGTTGATGGGGGAAGTGTCAGGGTGAGAAAAACAGCCCTTGGATGGGCTTGGCCGTGGCTGTGGCCGTCGCCTTGCCGGCCTGGACTTGGACGTCTGTCCGCTGCGCCTGGGCCCAGTGCCTCTAGCCCTTACCCACTCTGCCTGGACGCGGTGGGACGCGCTGGGGACCCTCGGGAAGGGCCACGGGGGGCGGGCCGGGCGGCTCTGAGCTGGGGCTTGGCAGAGCTGAACGGGCAGCCGTGCGCACACCGGGGTGGCCGCTGGGGGCCGGCTCCAGCTCTACCAGCTCGTCCAGCTGTGCCTGTCCTTCAGGGCCTGCAGGGAGCTGCGCCTCCTCCAGGAGGCCCTCCGCCTGCCCTCCCTGGCCTCCCCTGCCCTGGCCCCCGCCTCCGTGTGGCTCTGGGGCGGGTTTCCGGTGGTGGTCCTTGTCTGTCGTCGTGGGAGAGGAGGCCCCAGGGGCTGGTTGTGGAATCGCTGTGCGTGCAGAATGGGGCGGGTGTGCGTGGCATCCGGCATCAGGACAGGGCCCTTGGCGAGTCGGGGTGGGACAGACTTGGGGGGTGGTGTGTGTGTGCGGGGGCGAAGGCCCCGAAGGCCCGCCCAGAGCCTGCGGAAGCCGCCTGCAGAGTTCCACCTTCCTGGCTTGCCTGGGCTCTTTCCACAGTTGGCCTGTTTCCGCAGCGGGTGGTGGTCTCGAGCTTGGCGCGTCCCGTAGGAGCAGAGAGCTCCCGGGCTTGACTCAGCCGCTGTGCACAGGCCAGGGCGGAGGCCCGTGAGCTGGCCCAGGACCAGACCTGACCCTCCTTCCCTCTTCCACCTGCCCCTGGTTTTGTCAGGGTTCATGGTAGCCGGCCCTAGTGGCCAGGGGCTTGAGGTGCCCAGCCTACCGGTCTGTTCCCATGGGAGCCGGCTGCTGGCAGGCTCAGGTACGGGCAGGGGCCTGGACCCTCGTGGGCCCTGGTGCCTGGTGGGGCTGGTGTCCGCCGGTGGGCGCCCCTCGAGCCTTTTGCCCTGGCGTGCACTGAGCAGGTCTGTGTCCTGGACGCTGCGGTCAGGGGGCAGGGCCAGTCCCCTTCCCTCTCCCCGCCTGCCCTACTCATGCCGGGACAGCTCCGGATTCACTCTCCCGTCCGCAGGCTCCTCTGTCCCTTGCTTCCCCGACCTGCACCCTCTCGAGTGACCTGGTGTATCCCGGGGACCCTGGAGCTGCCCCTTCCTGGGGGGCTGTGTCTTCTTGTGGGCTGGTGGCCAGGCCTCTGGAGATCGGGTCCCCCGTCCTTGCTGCCTGTGTGTGTGTCCTGCCTGCCGGCCTATCTGAGCCTCAACCGTTCATCTGTAAAATGGACGCGCGCGCCGGCCCTTGCTGGATGCAGGGGAAGGCAGTCGATTGTGTCTCCCTGACGGCCTCCTTCAGAGGTGCGGCCTGTGGTCAGAGCCTCCCTGTGTGCCCTGTCTGGGTTGATGACGGGGGTCAGGGGGCCTGGGTGTCCAGTGATGGAGCAAAACAGGACCATGAAGCAGAGGCGTAGGTGCTGCTGCGGCCGCAGCAGACGCGGGAAAGGGGGCGGCCCCGCCCCGTCCTCCACGCTCGGAGCACTGGCGAGGCGCCTGGTCTGGGCTCCCGCAGCCGGCTGGGGCCCTGCTCCCCGGCCCCTGGGAGGGGGTGGGCGAGGGCCTGGCTTGCGCGCCCACTGAGAGCCTGGTGCGGGATGTTCGAGCAGTCGTGCCCCAGCGCCTCACAGACTGGGAAATTGCACCCTAGAGTTACAGAGCAATTGTCTAGCTCAGCAGCGGAATGAGCGTGAAATGGAGCAGAAAGCAGCTAAATAAAATTGGCCCGGGCCGACGCAGGGGAGAGTGGGGACGCGCGCGCCGCGGCCCTGTGTGCCGCGCCCCGGCCGCCCGGCCCACCTGCCGGCTGTCCCGCGTCGTCTGTGTGTTCCTGCGTCCCACGCGAGCGGGCAGGTGAGCCCGGGGCCTGCGCAGGTTCCCCTTTCATCCGTAGCCCCATCTGCCCCATGTCTCTGAATGCCCCGTATGACACGTCCAGAGCCCTGTGCTGCCCACCTGAGGACACAGTGGTGCCATCCCCTGGGTGCCCGCTGCGTCCCCGGGCCTGGGTTTCTAGCCCCGTGACGTCCTCTCAGGGACGGGCCCGTGGAGCTGTGGGGGCCGTCGGGCTGGGCTCGCCTCTGGGCAGTTCTGCCTGCCTTTTCTCAGCTCCGGTCGGGCCCGTGTCCTGGGACGGGCCCCGACCGCCTGATTCTCAAGGGGCGTCTTCAGAAACCACCTGCCTGGTGGGCCCTGCATCTGTGCCCTGTCCTGCTTCCCCGGGAGCCCTGTTAGGTGTCCCGGGCCCTCGAGTGAGCGTTCTGTTCTGGGAGACCTGACGGGGGTTGAAGCTTCACTACCCTCCTCTCCCGTTCTCCCTGGAAGGTCCTCCTCCCGGGTTGTCCCTGGCTGGGGGTAGGGCCAGAGCCGAGGGTGGAGAACCATGGGCTGGGTCACAGCTCGAGGCGCAGCCTCAGGACCCCTGTGGCCTGGGGTCCTCCCCCCAGGGCGGAGCTGTCCGCAGTAAATCCCTGAGGGCCCCAGTGGGTGCTGGGGGGGGCAGCCACACCTGGTCCCCAGGGCAGGGCGGGGCCTCACTTATCGCCATGTTCCCCACCCCGAACACACACACACACACACACACACACACGTGCTCGTGACTGCACGCCCCATGCGTCCATGCACAAAGGTGCAGAGGCGTACACGCATCCATGTATATGAACAGCTGCACATGCGTGTGCACACACGCACCCAGGCCCGGCCTCCCCAGCTGGATCCAGCACAGTCCTCATGAGGTCTTCCTTAGAAGGCCTCGGGCCTGCTGGCTGGCTCTGGTCCACTCAGCGCCCGGGGAGCACCTGCCCGGTGCTGGCCGGGCCCCGCCGCCTCGCAGAGCTGGGCGTGAGCGGTGGGGGTGGCCAGGCTTCCTGCTGGAGCCGGTTCTGGCGCGGACTCTGGCGGGGAGGCGGGCTTGCAACAGGTGTGGGGGTGGGCCCTATGGAGCACGGTCAGCTGAGACCAGCGCCCAGAGGCCTGGCCCCCGGGCCTGTGTGGCCTAAGCTGGGAGAGGCGCTACTGTGTGAGAGGCGGCTGGTTGACCCTGGGACAGGGAGGGGCCCCGGGGCCGTGGGGGATCGGGATTAGGCCGCCAGCTCTGTGCAGAGGGTGAGCCGGCGGCAGGCAGGGGCTGGAGTGGGGAGGGTCCTGGGTGGGCTTGGAGCCCGACGTGGCCGGTGCCCCTGTGAGTGGGCCCGAGCCTGGGCCGGGGTTGGGGACCCCACGTGGCTTCCTGGGGGCTCAGGCTGGGCCCCTGGGCTGGAGTTAGCTGTGCCTTCCTTGCGCATGGGCCCAGGAGAGGACCCAGGCCCTCGTGCGGGCTTATCCGAGCTGCACGGTCTCTGGCTGGGCCTCAGTCTCCCTGGCTGGGCGCGGGGCACGGGGCTGCTGTGACGGGTCCTCGTGGAGGCTGCGGCTGTCTTGAGTCTGGAGCCTCTGGCGCGGAGGGGAGGGGATGGAGGGGGGAGCGAGCTGGGCCTGGGCCAGCCGCGTGTAAACCCTGCAGCAGCCACGGATCCGCCCCGCGGAGTTCAAAGCTGGCCCCGGGTGTGGCTGCGGGGCTGTAATGAGGTTACTGATTCAACCGGCTTCCTGGTGCTGCCGAGCTGAGCAGAGGGAGGCCGGGAGCCCCAGGACGGGTCTAAGTGGCCCGTAATTGACCAATTTAGCTTAAGTGTCCGCGCTGGCCCTGGGCAGAGGTCGGGTGGTGACAGCCCAGGTGGCCGGAGTCGCTGCGCTCACGGGCCCCTGACGGACGGCTGCCTTCTGCTCGGGCCTTGGGAGTGGGCACCAGTTGGGCGGCTGGCCCCGAGCCCCCACCTGGGGGTCCCTGTCCCAGTCCCTTCCGTGCCCGTCTATGGGCCTGTGTCCTCCAGAAGCTGCGTGCTGTCCCCGGTCAGCTCCAGCCAGGCCGTCCCCAGTCGCCCCCTCATGTGTGTGTGCGCAGGACGCAGGGCGGTGGGTGCTGGGACGGGGTGCTGGGCTTGGGCGTGGGGTGACAGCGTTGCCTGGGAGAAGCAGCGGAGGGCTGGCCGGGAGCACGCATGGCCCCACGCCGCCCAGGAACGTGCTGGGGGTTGAGGAGGGGGTGGAGGTCACCAGCAGCTGCTGTTGTGGCCGCTCACCCCGCAGCTTGGAGGGCGCCCCCAGGGCCTTGTCCGGGGCTGGTGGGCCAGCCTGGCCCCGCTCTCCGGAGAATCCCGGCCTCTTGTCCAGAGCACCCACCTTGCCGGCCGTTGGGCCCTGAGAGGCCAGGCCGGGTGCTGGGGTTACTGGGCAGCAGTGGTCGCACGGTGGTGACCTGGCTGAGCTGCCCCTCAAGCGGAGGGGCCCTGCGGTCCACGTTTTGGGGATGGGGCTTTCAGACTTGGGGAGCTTGAGGGATGTGCCTAAGGTGCCCTGGCTGATGAGGGCCCAGAAGAAGGCCAACGCTGGGGTCCGAGCGGTGGTGGGCCTCCTTCTTGGGGACACGCCTGCTGTGCACCCCCGTGACCCAGCTTTGTCTGGAGCAGCTTTGGGGTGCCCTCAGCAGAGGTTGCCGCTTCCTGGAGATGCCTGATTGAGCTCTTGGGGATCCCTAAGCCCCTCTGTGGTTGCCACACCTGGGTGGGCAGGTGGTCGCCCCCACCCCACCTGCATGGGTCAGGAGAGCCCGTGTCCCGCAGGGCTGCAGCCCAGGCCGTGTGGACAGTCCAGTTTGCTCTCTGGCCAGCTCGCTGCATGTCCGGGCAGATCTCGTCTCCCCTGCCGTGGTTTCCCTGGGGCCCTCTGGCTGCTGGAATTGTCGGTCTCTCGCCCTTAGCCTCCTTCCCCTGAGCTGGGGACCGCTCCTCAGGAAATGGCCCCCGTCCTCTCCCTGCTGAGGGGGCAGGCCCGGGGCTGTGGGAGCTGGGAAGTCGGCTGAGGGTTGGCCGGACGGTCACTCCCGGCGGGCCCAGCTGCCCAGCTCTGGTTCTCACCTGGGGTGTGCTGGTGAGGCCGTTTGGGGGTGAGCAGCATGAGGGGGGGTCTGGAGCGTTGCAGATGGAGGTTGGGTGGGGCCTGCGGGTGCCCTGAGGCCAGTTCGTACCCTGTGCCCTGGGATTCTCCGTGGGGCTGGTGCATCCATGGGATGCGCATCCTCCGTGGGATGCCCCCCACTGCTCAGGATCCTGTGACCCTCACCCCCTTCCCATGCATTCAGCGCCACTCATTCTGCTTTCTGGCTTTTTCGTGTTCGGAGCTGATCGGTGAGAACGAGTGTCAGCTCTGAGCGGGGAGGCCGGGTGTCCCTGGGCTGGCCAGTCACCTTTCCAGGTCTCAGTTGCCTCACCTCTCACTGCCTGGGGAAGTCAGGGAGGCTGCAAAGAGGAGGTGATGTTGTTAGGCTTTAAGGGATAAGCTAGAGTTTGCTGGGTGGGCGGTGGGTCAGGACCCACCCTGGCAGGTTTCAGAAGGATCTGACGGCACAGCCAGGCTCCTCCGCTGGCCTCTGGCTGGGTGGCCCATCTGCTGGTGAGGCGCCAAGGAGCATGGGGGGTGTGGTCAGCTGCTCTAGGAATAATTAACCTTGGAAGGAGGGGAGGCCGGGAATGGGCCTGGCCGGCACCTGGCAGCAGGCAGCCCCTCTGGGCCCGTTCCTGCTGACCTGACGTCCCCTCTGCTGCCTGGGCCTGGAACGTGCTGGTCTGGAACGTGACCACGCTGGCCCTCCTCGTGAGCTTACACCAGCCCCGGCTCCTGGGGAAGGGGGTGGCCGGAGCTGGGCCCCTCTCCACGTGGAGCAGCTGGAGGTCCTTTCCTCCGTCGCCTGTCTGTCCTCCATCCCTGGTCCATCGCCAGGGTGCCCCCGCCCCCCACATGGAGCCTCCTGCGGGAGCGCTGGTCTGCCTGATGGCTCCTCACTTACCCCCTCCTCGCCTGGATTGAGGAAAAAGAGCTCTGATTGGGGCCAGAGTCCACGGGAGGTGGCAGAGCCGCCCCTGCCCCACCCCTGCTCCCGGACTTTCTGCCCAGGATCAAGGTCGGGGCGGGGGGGTGGGAGGGCAGGAGGTGGGGGCCTTCGGTGCCGGGTGCCAGGCCACTCTGGGCTCAGACGGAGGCTGGGTGGGCCACGACCTTCCAGGGTCCAGCTGGAGGGTCTCGGACGTGGGGAGGAGAGCCAGGGCCTCCCCGCTTCCCTCGTCTGTCTCCCTGGACAGAAGGTGGGTGCCAGCGACGGCCAGGGGTTGCTCAGAGCCCCCTGGCCTGCCCGCCCCGGCCTTGCCGCGTGAACTTTGTGACTTGGAGCGTGTTACTTCCTCCCTGTTTATCTCGGTTTCCTCGTTGGTGAAATGGAAGGAAGGATGTTGGGCCGCATCGGAGATGGAAGTGCTGCTCCCCGCTGGGACCCTTGGCTGACACCACCGGTCGGGCGGGCTCTTGCTCCTGGGGCAGGGGGACCCCGAGACCTCGGTGGGCTTGGCCGGAGGCCTCGTTTGCTGCTAAACGCAGAGCGGCAGGTGCCGCTGTGGCCTCGGAAAGTGTTTGTGGGCTGAGTTAGTGTTTTCCGAAAACACATCTGCCTGCTCCCTCCACTTGAGACTCAGAGTCGTCCTCGTTGGATGCCCCTCTGGGGGTCCGTCCCGACTCCCAGGGGAGGGGAGCCCTGCTGTGCGTGTCTGTCCACCCCGGGGCCTTCTCCTGGGCGTGGAGCAGCCCTCGAGGGAGCCTGAGGCCAGGGCCGGGGCGGTGTGTGTTCCTGTCCCCCCACGTCCGCTCTGAGTGCCGCAGAGGCCGCCGCCTCCCGCTGCTGGACAGAACCCGGGTTTCCCTTGGACCCAGTGCCCGGATGCAGCGTGGGGGGCCCTCAGCCCCAGGCGATGCCCTGTGTTGAGACCTGGTTCCTTCCTCTGCAGCTGAGGCTGTCTTGTTGAAACCTGGCCGGTGGGGCGAGAGGTTCAGAGCTAACCTCCCTCCTGCCTGCCGTCGTCTGTCTGTCCCTCCGTCCGTCTGACTGGCTGGCTGTCTGCGGACGCTTGGCTCCTGGGGTCGCTGGCGTGGCAGGGCTGTGTGAGGCCCAGCCCCCGGGCTGGCGAGTGGTGCTCGGGGTCCGAGGGACTGGGTGGGCCCCGGCACCACCATCTGTCACTTTAGACCAGAGTCTGAAATCCCCTCTGGGCCTTCTCCGTAAAGTGGGGCTGATAAAGCGTGGCAGGGTCGGTCGCTCGTGGTTGACAGGCGTGGTCACGCCTGCCTTTGCTGTCAGGGAGGGTATGGCCTGAGTGGGGTGTGGGAGGACCGCAGGAGGCAGCGCGGGCGCAGCAGAAGCATCACCGGTTTGCCCTGGTGTCACTGGGTCGGGCTCTCTGGAGGGGGTCGTGAAGGACGCACAGGAGTTTGCCTGGGAGACGCCAGCTTCTGCATCCTCAGGTTTGCGCCTTAGTTTGTCTGACTAACGTGTCTGAGGCCTCCCCCCCAGAGCTGCTTGCATCTCCTGTGTGGCTGGAGCTGAACCAGCCAGGGGGAAGGGTAGAGATGGAATCAGAGAGCCCAGAGAAGCCTCTGAACTTTTGTCCCAGGAGGTGGAGCCGTTGGAGGGTCCTGGGCTAGGGGGGTGGCATCTGGGTTGTGTGTGAGGAGGGGCCGGTGGGCAGGGCAGGGGCCTGGTGACCTAGGCAGAAGCGGTCCGGGGCTTTGGCCCTGAGCGTAAGAGGGGCTGTGCCCTTTACCCACTGAGGAGATCGTAGCGGGGGCGGGTTTGGGGGCGTTAGGACTTTGGTGTGGGTGCAGCCTGGCACCTGGCCGCTACTGCCTGGACCCAGGCGGCTGGGCGGGCTGGAGCTCGTGCCGTGGGCCACCATTGCAAATGGGCGCCCAGGGGGACGTGAGAATCCGCAGGCCAAGTGCACCGCAGAGCCCGGGGTGTCCGAGAGCATCCGAGGCCTTTCTGGGCCTCCCTCACAGGCTGGAAGGGCGGGCAGGTGTCCGGGCACAGCCCCTGGCCTGAGCTGGGCTCCCACGGGGTGTTCGGTGCCTGCTGACTTCCTCCCAGCTCTGTGGCTAGTTCGGGGCACAGGCCTCCTCTGCCCAGGCGCGGTCTGGGTGCAGGACCGTGGGCAGTTCTGGTTCTTGGTTGGCCAGCCCCCAGTCCAGGTGCCGCCCCTCTGACCCCGGCTGGCACCCTTCCCGCCCGCAGTCCCAGGGTCATGGGGCAAGGTCACACCTCCCAGGCCCTCACTGGCTGCGTTCCTTGGGAGACAGGCCGGCTCCTGTGTGTCTCTGTGTCGCCCTGCCCGCAGCTCATTGCTGCCAGCTGCCTGCTGTGGACAGTCCCCGTGTCTCCCCTTTGGGCAGTGGGGCACTCTCATGGCCGGCTGACGGGGGCGTGGAATGGCTCTCGCGCCTACGCTGGTCCTGGAAGGGGCTGATAAGCTACAGAGTCGTTATCGCGGGGGCAGCCAGGGACCCCCGGCCCCTGGGGCTGGACACGGGGCAGGCAGATCATGGCCTTGGGGTAGCAAGTGGGCCTTGTAGGGAGACCCTCCGGGGTTCTGGAGGTGGCCTGCCTGGGCCTGCCTCCCCGCTTACCCTCGGCCCCTCCTGGTGCAGGCCCCACACACACGCGTGCGCATGGGCGCCCCCCTCCCTGCTGTCGCTGCCGGCGTGTCCCAGCCGTCTGGACGCCCTGCTTGGAGCCTGGTGGCCCTCGGCTCACGTGCCCGTATTGGGTGGGTCCCTGCTGGCCGTGGGTCCCTTGGACTTGGCCCTCAGGACTGAGAGGCCAGGGGGCCCCGGGGTCTGCCCGGTCATCCTCTGTTCCCACTCATGGGACCCCCGCCTCGCATGCTCCGGCCTGCTCAGGGGTCTGGAGTCAGTGGCTGCTGGACAGAGAGGCCAAGACTGCGAGTGGCATGTGTTTGGGCCCCCCTGTCCTCAGGGACCCCATTCTGCCCAGACCCTCCTTGGGGACTTGGAGCCAGGACCCCGTGGAGCACAGAGACAGGGTCGGATCACCCCTGTGGCCGGGTTCTGGGGCCAGAGCGCACGTGTGAGCCTCTGTGTGCCTGAGTGGATCGCGTGTGCCCACATGGGCATGTCCGGCCTGGAGATGCACCCACAGTCCTTGTGGGCCCTGAGGGCTGGGAGCCCAGCTGAGCGGCAGGCGTGGGCAGTGCCCGGGGTGTGTGTGGCAAGACGGGCCGGTCTGAGGGGCAGGGGGCCCGAGGGACAAGTGCGCTGTGCAGGATACTGGGGTTTCTCCCGAGGGCTGGGGGATGGGGAGGCCCCGACGGGGAGGACTGGGGGACGGGGGTCTGTGGGCAGATGTATGCTGGAGGAAGACCACGGGGCTGTGCGGAGGGGGGTCTCTGGCCAGTGGGTCCTGGGTCAGACCGCCAATGTCACCCCCAGTCTCCTTGGCTAGCCCCCTGGAGCTCCCCCTGGTTCCAGGCGTGGGGGAGGGGTCAGATGAAGGTTACACCCAGGGGTGGGGGCGAAAGGGACCCCAGGAGGGACGAGGATGCTCTGAAAAGGCCTGCGGTGGGCAGGGGCTCCTCCGCAGCCCCTGTCCCGCTGCCGTGGGCCCGCGCTGTGGCGACCACGGTCAGCAGTGCTCACCTGCCCTTTCAGCGGGCGCCCCGGGCAGGCTCAGACGGTCGATGAGCCTGACCCAGCAAGGGAGGGCCTCCCTGGACGAGGCGGGTGGTGGAGGGTCCCTGCCCTGCCAGAGTTGGGGGCGGTGAGATGAGGGAGCCCCAGCCCCCTTCTCGTGCCCTCTGGCTGGGCTGTCTTCTCCTCCGAGCGATCCTGCACCCTGGGAGAACGGGCCGGCCTTGAAGCCAGGGTCAGTCACGCACACTTTAGTGCGAGTGAGCCTGACGCCAGCCCTGCAGGTGCCGCAGGGAAGGGGGGCGTGGAAGCCTTCCTCGCGTCGTGCGCACGAGGACACAGGTCTGAGCTGCTCCGAGAGCCAGGCCGGCCCCTCGCGTCCGCTTATGGTGAGCTCTGCTGATGGTGAGGGTCCCGGGTGGGGGGGTTCCCGGCAGAAGGAGGTGGTGGGCCGGAGCCGTGGGCGGGGTGGGGGTCTGCGTCCGAGGCCCACAGGGCCTCAGCCCCTCGCCCGGGGTCACCTGGCCGGTCAGCGGCAGCGCTGAGATCTGAACCTGGCTCTCAGGACCCCTCTTGGGCCTTCCCTGCGCAGGGCGCAGAGCTGGCCTCCTGGGGTGGCTGGAGGCTGGGTGGGGGGAGACATTCCTCGTCCAGGAGGGGCGCAGCGTGGACGCCCTGCCGGGCTGGGAGATGCCTTGTTTCCTACACAAACAACCAGGGCTGGCTGGAGCAATTTTATTTTTATTTCCTATTTTTACTTCCCCGTTGGCTCTTTTTAGAAACGCTGGGTTAGATAGGCCCCCGCCCTCCAGTCTCCACCCGGCTTCCTGGCGCGGCCCTGGGGCCTCGGGAAGCCAAGTGTGAGTGTGCGAGACCCTGGCTCAGCTGCGTGGCTCGCACACGCCTGGTGGCGGGGAGCTCGTTTCTCCCCAGGTAGTCATGCGAGGAGGCCTCTTCCCATCCCCGGGGGCCCGTCGTGGGGAGTGGGCCGTGGCCGTGGGTGTGCCCCTGGGCTCACGGGCCCGTGTCTTGACTCCCTGCCTTGGTTCTCTGCTGGAAGTTGAGGTTGGGGGTGGCCGTGACTGAGGAGGAAGGGTGATCAGCGTGGGCGTGTCTGCTGGGCGGAGTGGGCTGGGGACACCCAGGTGAGCAGTGTGTCTGCCTCGGACCTGGCTGGGCAGGGTGTGCCTAGGGCAGGCCTGGACTTGGCTTCCTGCAGACTGCATCTGTTGGGCCCAGGCCCGACTCACTGAGGGAGCAGCCTGCTGTGGGGTGGCAGGGGAGGCGTTGGAGGTTCTGGCCAGCTGAGGTCTTTCTGCGATGGGTGTGGGGACGTGGGAACCCCGGGTTGGGGGGCTTACCACCCAGCCTGGGGGAGGGGGCCCTGGCCTGCCTACGTGGGTGAAGCTGGGCCTTGTGCTGGCATCTGGCATTCGGGGGTGGGTGCTGGCCTCCTGGGTCAGTCCTGGGTGGGCCTGGGGCTCAGGTGGAGAGCTTGTGGGCTGCAGTCCAGCCCCTGGCCTGGGGCCGGCCTGTGCCCAGCCTGCCGCACCCCCTGTCTACGGGTGCGGGCGGGCTCGGAGGACCCTTGAGGCCTCTCGGGTTGCGGGTGTGGGGCCACCAGTCCCGAGCATTCTGCACAGCAGGAGACTGAGGAGCCCGGGCTGGGCACCCTGCATCGTGCTGTCGGCCCCAGGCCTTCCGTGTGGAGGGGAGGGCCGGACAGGCCAGGGTGGCAGGGTTTATCCAGGGCTCGCTGTGGGACTAGTAGGGGGCCGTGGGGTCAGAACGGAAGGCCGGGACGGGGACACAGAGGCACGTCCATCTCACCAGCCCTCCAGTGTCCACGTCAGAGATGGACCAGCAAGTCTGGGCGAGACCCCAGTCGGGCGCCTGAGGACGCAGGGCGGTATGGTCAGGAAGGGCTGTGAGTGGGATGGACGGAGGACACTCGGGCCCAGCCCCGTCCCGCTCTGTGCCCGGGGGGCCCGCTCCGTGCCCGCTGCTCCATCTGTTGGCAGTCATGCAGGTGCCAAGCAGCTGGGTGAGCCTGGGCGCTGCTGCTGAGCCCACTCGTGCCCGGACCCTCTGCCACTCCGAAGGTGCTGGGTGGGCTTCCTGGGTGGGCTTGGGCAACAGTGCCCAGACCCACCTGGTAGGTCTGGGATTCTGACCCAAGGGGCCCGTGGAGGCTCCCAGGGAGGAACCGGCCCGGCCTTGTTCTGGCCCATCATGCTCTGGCTGGCTCAGCTGGCCTCCCTGGTGGCTGCTGTCCTGCAGGAGGTGGCCTTCCTTCCGGGCTGAGGGATGTGGCTGGCCCCCTCCAGGAGGTGCCCGCTGCTGCTGGCAGGTGGGTGCCTAGACCGTGGGGAGTCCCTTCGTCAGAGGCTAGAACATTGAATCCTATGGCTGAGGCGGGTGGGGGACACCTCTTCCTTGGAGAACACAAGATTTCTACGCACCCCGCCCTGCAGAGGCGGCGTGCGCAGAGGGTATCTGGCTGGCGGGGCTGCCTTGTCACTGCTGGGAGGAGGGACTCCTCCCAGGAGCCTGGGGAAGCCACGTGCGGGCTGGGTGGCCCTGCGGGGGCAGCCGTCCTGAGCCTCGTCTGGGTGCCCATTCGGCCCTTTGCAGCTGGGTGACCTGGAGCAGTGTGTCTGTCTGAGCCTGGGCTTTGTTCTCTGTGGAGGGGCCTGGTGACACTTGGGGGTGGTCGTAGGGGTGAACCTGCAGCTCTGGGGGCTGCTCTGACCCTCGGAGTCCTCGTCTGCAGGTTGGGGAGAGGAGTCCTCACTGTGGAGGCCTGCCCTACAGTGCCCGCGGCACCCAGCGGCGGGCTGGGCTGTAGGGGGAGACGTGGGAATTCGCCCCCCTAGGAGGGAAGAGTTTTCCTGGAAGGGGCGGTTGCAGACTCTTCTGGGGCCCAGGAACCCCCCAGGACCAGGAAGGAAGCCCCCTTGCCGGGTGCCACCTTGATGCGGACGTGGGGGGGCACACTTCATGCTTTGTCCCGTCCTCACTGGCCTTGCCCCCTAGTGGCCTGGGCAGGGGCGTGTGTTCTGGTGGGCGGCTCCCTGGTGGCCGGGCTCGGGGGGCCCGCCGCGCCCCGCAACCCGCACCCCCAGCGAGCACGGCCCAGGCCGTGGAATGGTGTGATTCTGGGTGCCTCTCTTCCTTCAAGCAAAGAGGATCTTTCGAAACTGTGGGAAAGAGCATTTCCTCCCCAAACGCGGGTGGGGGGGCGGGGGCTCGGTCAGCAGATGTGACGTCCCTGGCGCCCTCTCGCCCTTCTGTACTCCCGCCCGTGACACTCACGGGCCCGTGGCCGGAAGGGTGGGTGGGTGGTCAGGCCTGGTCAGGGAGGTGCCCCCCGCAGAGCGGAGCCCCGAAGGGTCCCTGCTTGCCGTGTGCGCTGTACATCTGCACCTCTGAGCCTTCGCTCTCGCCGTTCCCGCTGCCGGGCGGGCCTGCCCTGCCCTCCCCCAGTTCTTCGTCCCTGCAGCCTGATTCCCGCGCCCCTCCACCTCGAAACCGTCCCCAGGCCCGAGCCCGCGTCTGCTCTGTGCCCCAGGAGGGGATCTGGCCAACCACACATGCACCCAGCCTGTCCTGCCCCAGGCCTCGGTGTCCCCAGCCCCGAGTGGGTCCCTTCCTGTGCTGACGGGCAGAGAGGATGCTGTGGTCCCGTGGCAGGGGTGCTGGTCCCGCGGGCCGGGCTGGGCCTGGGGGCGGGAGCTGGGCTTCAGCGATCTTGCTTCCTGCCCACGCTGCTGCTGGAAGGGGCTGTGATTTGGCCCCCCCTCCCCCGCCCCGGGCTCCTGACTCAGCAGCCACAGGGTCGGGTGGAGGTGGGGGAGACCGGATTTCTCGACAAAAAAACCCCAGCCTGGGGCACCCATGGCCCAGATTTCTTTTGCGAAGGTGGGAAGTCGAGCCCCGGGTTCCTGTCTGGGTTCCCAGCGGAGGATGGGGTGGGGCTGGAGTCGGCTCTGGGCCCTGGGGCCCTGCGCTGCCGCCCCTTCCGGCCCGGCTGGACTGCCCTTCCCCTGGGCACCACCCTCTGTGGCTCCCCAGTGCCCGCAGCACGTGGCTCTGCTGCTGCCTGGCTCTGCTCTCCTGTGACCCCCCGCCCCCCGCCCCGGGTCCCTTGGTCCTCAGGAGCCATGCCTGCCCCGTCCTCCGGGTCCTGCCCACCTTCCTGCTCCGTCAGGTGTCTGCAGGTGTGTCCTTCCTCCAGGAAGCCCCCCTGGGTTAGGTCCTCTCTCCTCACTGTCACGGTGCCAGAGTCTCATCCCCTGGAAGGAGTGTGGCCTCGGAGCCCCCCCATCAGTGCTGGCCGATGGTCAGACGGCGAGTGCGGGGTTGGGGCCACCTCCTGGGGCCCTGGCCGCGTGGAGGGCCAGGGTCTAGTGTTCACAGAGCCTGTTGCTTCGGCTGCTTGAATGGGAGGGCCCTTTGCCTGGTGGTGTTCGGGGGCCCCTCTGCCTGGAAAACGGGAGTGGGTGGCCCCAGGGGCCATCGTGAGCGCCCAGGCTCAGGGCCTCGGGCAGCATCTCCTTGCCTGTCGGGGGGCACAGCCTCTCCCCCTGGGGTGTCTCAGAGCCGATGTTGGCACGACCTGAGCGTGTGCCCAGGGAAGGAGCCAGGTGTGCAGATGGAGGCTCCGTGTCCCCTGGGCCAGCAGCAGTGGGGGCACCTGGTGGGCTCGGGGCCCTTCCTGCCCAGCCCTGGGGCCAGAATGGACGCGGCCTTTTGTGGGGGTTGTTAATCGCGGGCCGTGCTCCCCTCTGTGCCTGCTCCCCTGCCACCTCTGTGCACGGCCGGGAAGTGGAGAAGCGTTGGAGGCTCACCCCCAGCCCCGTTCATTCGTGACTGGATCTGGGTCACCTCCTGGCGCAGAGGCGGGCCGGCCACGGTGCTGCCGCACCTGCTCGCAGGCGGCGCCCGGACGCCCCTTCCTACAGGAAGCCCTCCCAGATGACCCCCCCGGGAGGGGCCCCTCCACACCCACGGCCCTTGCCTTGTGCATCTGGCGTGTCTTACCCCCGCCTGCCGCGTAGGGACTGTGTGGGGAGCAGGGGGTGGCTGCAGGTGGGCGTGGGTCGCGGGGCTGGTGCTTGCTTGCGGCGCTCACTCACCCGTCCCGGAACGCCCGACCAGTCGCGCTGTCGTTCTGCCGTCCCTCCCCCGCTGCGCGTGGTCCTTGGGGTGAAGCCGCAGCTCCAGGGCTGGCACGCGTCCGTGCTCCCGCGGGACCAGCCTTCCCGCTCCGCTTCCTGCTGCTGGAACATTGGAGCACGTGCTGTGCCTGCCCTGAAACCTCCCTCCCCGACAGCCCCTCCCCGCCCCGCGTGGGGGTCGCCCCCGCAGACCCTGGGCGGTCGCCACAGTCCTGGCTGCCCCCACCGTCATCCTCTGCCCTCGAGTCTGCCCTTTCTTCTGAGGCTCTGCGTCTGCACGTGGTTCGCTGGAGGGGCCCCCGTCCCGACCCTCGACTGGGGCCCGAGTTCTGCGTCTGCGGGGGTCCCAGGGGCTGTGCCCCCTCAACTCCCTGCGGGTCTTCACACAGGGAGTGCAGGAGGAACGTGGCTGAGGGCGGGGATGGGGGCTTCTGGGGGCTGCCACCCCCACTCCCCGCGTCCTCCCCAGGTGAGCTTGCAGAGCTGGGGTGGTGGGAGCTCGGGGGGCCTCCCACGTGGGCACGGGGCGGGGGGGTGGTGACAGCCGAGACCCCGGGTCACAGGATGGGAGGACCGGGCCTGGGGGAGGCGCTCTGCCCGACGCAGCGCTGGGGGGCAGGGGAGAAGAACCAGGGCCCTGCAAGAGGACCTTGGCCGTGGGGGAGGCTCTGTGCTTTGGGGGGATCCCCGCGAGCTGGGGGGGGACTGGGGCTGGCACTGGGAGGCGACGGGCAGGTGGAGCTGGGGTGGGGGCTGGGGTGTCCCCCAGAGATGGACCGTGCTGCTGCAGAGAGGAGAAAGAGTTAAGGGCCGAGGGAAGTAATAATGTTTCTAATTTTCCCGTGTAATTTGATAAAAATGTAAATTGCTGGGCGGAGGACGCCCCGGCTGGCCGTGGTGTTGACCGAGGTGAACCGTGGGCTTGGGGTGGCCGGCCTGCCTTTGTCTGCGCCCCCCGCATGGAGCCCGGTGCCTCCGCCCCGATGGACGGGCACTGGGGGGCGGGGGGCGGCCCTCGCGGTGTTGGGGTGTCCACCGAACGCAGGGCCCCCGGGGGGGCGGCTCGGAGCTGGGCTCCCCTCTGACTGCCCCACCCCCACGTCCAGAGGAGTGCGGGGCCTGCGGTGACGATGGTCGCGTCCTGGGTACGTGGGGTGATTCTGGAGACGTGCTGTTGGACGAGACTGGTGGCCAGGAGGCGCTGGTGGGGGCTCGGGGCAGCCGTCCAGGGGCCCCAGGGTGGGGGCGAGGCCGGCCCGGGGAGGGGATCAGCGCAGGGGCACGGGTTGATGGCAGTGTGGTGGGCAGGGGGGCAGCCATGGGAATCCCTGCTGCTGCAGAGATGGGGCCTGGGGTCAGGGTGGGGTCCCGAGCCCCCGAGAGGTGGTAGTCTTAGAGGTGGGGGCGCGGTGGGGCTAGGCTGCGGTTAGAGCCATATCCCACAGGCCAGGACTGGGGGTGCTGGGAACCGGGGTGCACTCTGGGAAGGGGGTGCCCTGAGGTTTGCGTCTGAGCGGTGGTGCTGTTTGTGGGGTCGTGGTGGGGGGGTGCTGGAGCCGCAGGCGGTCGGTTGGGCCACACGGGGTCTCATGGAGGCGGGAGGGCCTGGGAGCACAGGCACCCGAGCTGGGGACGGAGCCTGGGAACCTGGGGCCTGCGGTCAGAGCCTGGGGTGTCCTCAGGGCGGCGTTTGGTCAGCACAACCCCGGGGCTTGAGGGTGGGGGCAGGTGGCGGGGCGTCGGCGCGGCCTTGGCAGATGCGGGGAGCTCGGCATCGGCCGGTGGGCGGGTGCTGGGCAGCACGCTCCCCGGGGGGGCGGGGATGCTCCCTGAGCACAGGGCACTCTAGGGGTCCCCGCCGCAGGTCAGTGGGTCAAGGGCTGGGGGAGCCCGGTGCTGCTGGCTGGCCCCGTCTTGGCTGTGGGCCTGCCTTCCTGCGAGGGGGGCGCTTCTGCACGTCTGTACCCCTGCCCTGTCCCAGAGTCCATCCCTGGGAGGCGTCCTGCTGGGCCTGGACGCTTGATGGCCGGGCTGGGGGGCAGCTGGGACCTGGGTGGGGAGAGCGGAATCCCGAGAGTGGCCCTGAAATGCCTGCCAACCCCCAGCCTTGGGGACCTCAGCCCGGCCTCGCCCCGGACTCCGGCTTTGCCCCAGACTCCGGCTTGCCCCAGACTCCGGCTCCGCCAGCGTGCCTGGGAGCCGCCGTTTTGCGCCCGCGGGCAGAGCGTCTCCGGGCAGTGCCCGTGCTGAGGGGGGCTGACGAGGGGGCTCGCGTCGGCCCTGGGCTCACGGCGGGGATGGGGGTCCCCTGAGCCCTGCTCCAGTCCCGGAGGGCCCGCATGGGGGCTCTCCCAGGAGAGGGGTCTGGACCTGGGGCTGCCCCCTGCCGATGTGGCTGTGTCTGCACACCTGGGCAGGACGGCTCTGGCAGGGGCGACCCTGCTGGGGGAGGGCTCGGTGGGCTTGGGGCTGGGGTGCACGCCTGGTGGAGGAGGAGCCAGCAGACAGGGACTCGCGGCCTTCTGGGGGTCTGGGAAGGGTACTGAGGCTGGCTCTGTGGATTGGGGGGAATTCATGCCAGCGTCCTGCCAGGAACGCTTGCCCCCTCCTGCCCTGCTCAAAATCTGGTGTATAAATGATCATACTCTCCATTCTCTCCTATTTTCTTGTTGGCAGGGACCCTGCTGCCCTCCCCGGGCACACGCCTCCGCCCAGGGTATGCACGGGTCCGGGGTCAGGAGGGGTGGGTGTCCAGATGGCCGGGCGGGTGTGCCTGCCCAGCGATACCAGGAGATGCCGTGCTGATCGCAGGCTGTGATTAAACGACCTGTCCGGGCCGGCTGGGCAGCTGGTCAGTGTCAGCTCGCACAGCAGGATGTGTGGACGCTGCCCGCTGCGGCGGGGGTGGGGTGGTGGACGGCGGGGGAGAGCAGGGGCCGCCGGGAGCCTTGGGGGCAGGCGCTGCGGGGTGGAGAGTCAGACATGCCGCTGGAGTCAGACACCCTGGCCTGCCCCACTTGCCCGCCCTGGCCCTGGCCCCTGGCCCCTCTGAGCCTCAAGCCCCTCGTCTGTGGAGGTGGCTGCCCGTCATGCCCTCGCACCTGGGCGGAGCAGAGGCCCCTGGCGGCTGGTGGGTGGCCTGGGCCCCCGGGGGCACCTGCCATGGGCTCCTGCTCCTTGGAGGCCGGCAGTTTCCACACAGGGTCTTCCTCCTTGGAGGCCCAGCGGGCACGCAGCTGATGGACGCTCCCAGACCTGCAGCCGGGGTCGCCATGTGGGCGCCTGGCTGGCTGTGTGGGGCCTCATGGACTGTCCCTCCCACCCCGGGTGGCGGCTCACCCCGGATGTTTTCCTCCTGGGTCGGGAGGCAGGCGGGAGGGAGGTGGGCCAGGCTCCGCGCCCGCCCCACAGCACCTGGGGCCGTGTTGCAGGGGGGCTGAGGGTCCCGGGTCCCCTCTGTCCTCATCCGTGTTCTCAGCGGGCCTTTCCCTGCTCCCGGGTCAGGGTGGGCAGACGCCCCGCGAGGGCCGGCAGGGCCTCCTGCCTCAGCGTCCCCGCCTGTAAAGCGGGGGCAGCCGATGCAGCGGTCGGGAGGAGCGTCTGCCCCGTGAGGTCCGCCTGCCGGCTCGTGAGCAGATGCTGGCGGCGGAGGCTGCTCTCTGTGGTCCCCTTAGGAAGTGATGGCTCTGGGGACGGAGCTGACTCTTCTGGGCACGGGCCAGCCGTGGAGGTCCAGACAAGGCAGGGCTGGAAACAGGAGGTCGGGGAAGCTGCTGGTGGCCTCGGGTCCCTTGCTCCCCTCCGGGGCCTCACCCTTGTCGGGGTCTGTGGGCCCAGGGCAGGGCACTGGGCAGGGAGGCGTGCGTGGCCAGGCGATGGGACGGAGCTGACTGTGCGCGGGCAGGTGTCCAGCCCCCGCCCTGACCTGACCGCGTCACCCCAAACTTGGCTCCCTCCCAGCACGGGAGCCCCCAGCGGGGCAGGGATCCGACGCCCCGGGAAACGTGATCCCCTCCCTGGCCTGTGAATATTTCATCAGTGGATTAAAAATTGAAGCCGAACCATCATCCCCCACCCCGGGAGGGTGGAGGCGGGGCGCTGGCTCCGTTTCAGGCCCGTCTGAGTCTTTCTCTCGATAATGGAGCCTTGTCAATTAGAAAGTGACATTGCTGTTTAAAATGCCGCTGTGCGGCCCTCTTTAATTAAGGCCGAGATGTAATAACCAATCTGCTGCCGTGAATGAATTTTTAACCATCCGAATGAGGGGTGACCGGTGTCCAGCGGGGTTTGTCAGGGTGGGTGTGCCGGGGGGCCTCAGAAATTCGTGGGGGCGGTGGTGCTGGCCAGGCGGGGGCATCTGGCCTGTGTTGGTGATGGCATGTGTGTGTTTGGCGTGTGTTGGTGGTGGGGTGTGTGTCTCTGGCGTGTGTTTGTGGGGTGGGTGTGTGTCTGGTGTGTGTTGGTGGGGGTGTGTGCCTGGTGTGTTTGGTGGGGGTGTGTGTGTTTGGCGTGTGTTGGTGTGTGTGTGTCTGGCGTATGTTGGTGGGGGTGTGTCTGATGTGTGTTGGTTAGGGGGATGTGTATTTGGTGTGTGTTGGTGAGGGGGTGTGTGTCTGGCATGTGTTGGTTGGGGGTGTGTGTGTCTGGCACGTGTTGGTGGGTGTGTGTGTGTGTTTTGTCTGTGTGGGTGAGGGTGTGTGTCTGACGTGTGTTGCTGGGGGATGTGTGTGTTTGGTGTGTGTTGGTGGGGGTGTGTCTGGCATGTGTTGGTTGGGGGTGTGTGTGTTTGGTGTGTGTTGGCAGGAGGGTGTGTGGTGTGTGTTGGTCGGGGGTGTGTGTGTTTGGTGTGTGTTGATGAGGGGGTGTTTGTTGGGGGTGTGTGTGTGTGTGTGTGTGTGTGTGTGTGTGTTGGTGAGGGTGTCTGACACGTGTTGGTGGGGTCTGTGGCTGGCATGTGTTAGTGTGGGGTTGGTGGGGCTGTGTATCTGGTGTGTGTTGGTGGGGGATGTGTGTGTTTGGTGTGTGTTGGTGGGGAGTGTTGGGGGTGTGTCTGACACATGTTGGTGTGGGGTGTGTATTTGGTGTCTGTTGGTGGAGGTGTGTGTGTTTGGCGTGTGTTGGTGAGGGGTGTGTGTTTGGTGTGTGTTGATGAGGGGGTGTGTGTCTGGCGTGCATTGGTGGGGTGTGTGTGTGTCTGGCGCGTGTTGGTGGGGGGCTGTGTGTCTGGAGTGTGTTGGTGGAGGTGTGTGTGTTTGTTTGGCATGTGTTGGTGGGGCTGTGTATCTGGTGTGTGTTGGTGGGGGATGTGTGTGTTTGGTGTGTGTTGATGAGGGGGTGTGTGTGTGTCTGGCGTGTGCTGGTGGGGGAGTGTGTCTGGCGTGTGTTGGTGGGGTATGTGTGTGTGTGCGCGTGTCTGGCACATGTTGGTGGGGGGTGTGTGTCTGGTGTGTGTTGGTGGTGGGATGTGTGTGTCTGGCGTGTGTTGGTGGAGGTGTGTGTTTGGTGTGTGTTGGTGGGGAGTGTTGGTGGGGGTGTGTCTGGCGTGTGTTGGTCAGGGGTGTGTGTGTTTGGTGTGTGTTGATGAGGGGGTGTGTGGTGTGTGTCTGTGGGGCGTGTGTGTTTGGTGTGTTGGTTTGTATGTGTGTGGGGTGTGTGTGTGTGTGTGTGTCTGGCACATGTTGGTGGGGGGTGTATGTTTGGTGTGTGTTGATGAGGGGTTATGTGTCTGGCATGTGTTGGTGGGGTGTGTGTGTGTCTGGTGTGTGTTGGCAGGGTCGTCCTGGTCTGTGTGTGGGGCTGGGGGGTGCAGACTCTGGCTCCGTGTGTTTGCGGGTCAGGATGGGCACACCCAGGGGCTGAGGTCAGGCCTGACATGGGGGCGGGGGGAGCCCTGGCGGTCTCGAGGGTCTCGTGAGTGACGCGAGGGGCTTGGGTGCTGTGGGGACAGCTCTGGGCTTGGGTCTGCCCAGGCGTGTGCTGGGTGCTTGGCGAACCAGGATCGGTGAGCCCCCAGGCCTCCCAGGCCGTCGGGGAGCCTGGACGTGGGTGGACAGTGCCGCTCCGGGTGGGCAGGGGCTGGGCTGGGGGGTCCAGCCAGGTGGTCGCTCACCGGGACCCACGGGTTTGTGGGGCTGCGTCGAGGCCCGCGGGTGTGTCTCAGGCCCCAGGGTGGCAGCAGGGGTCCCCTCCAAGGCCCGCGGATGGAGGCCCGGCGCTGGGCAGCGCTGCCTGGCTCCTCCTCACTGCACCCGCCCACTGGCGGGCAGAGGTGGCCGCCCGCCAGGAGCAGACCGTGAGGGGCGGCGCGTCTGGACCACCCAGCCTCCAGCCTCCCTCTGCTGGGCCTCCGTGTTTTCCTTTGGCGGGGCCGGCGCTGATCCCCGGCTGCCGGCGGGCGCTGGGCGCCGCGTGCCCTGGCTGCGTCGGCGGCTCCCGCCCGGCTCAGCGGCAGTTACCCCGGCGAGACAGAGTTGGGGTGTGGGTGTCGTGGGGTCGTCCGAGGGGCTGAGGGAGGGGCCGGCTCGGGGCGGCTCCCCGTCGGTCCTCAGCCTCGCCTGCACGCCGTGGTGGGGTGGACAGGGCCCTTGCATCAGGCACGGTCCTCCTGGAGAGCAGGGTGCCTGCCGCCTTGGGGGATGTCTCTTGGGGGGGGGGGCGGCGGGCTGCACCTGGAGTTTTGGGGCCCCAGGAAGCGAGCTCAGCTGGGGAGGAGCTGTGTTTATTTTCTTAGATGATTTAAAGGCTGCTGGAACGGTGCTCGTGAATGTCCCCACAAGGCGGAATTTCTGACAGCCCTGGGTGTGGGAGGCCCGGGCCGGGCGGACCGAGCTGGAGGGGGCCTGGTGTGTGTGTGTGTGCCTCTGGGCACGCATGGCGGCGTCAGGGTGGCGTCCATTCACGTGGCTGCCCAGGGCACTGCCCGCCCTCAGCAAACCTTCCCCTGTGTGCGGAAGGGCTCTGATGGCCGGGGGGCTCCGTCTGCTTCTGGGAGGCTGTGTGCCCCAGTGTGTCCATGTGCCAGTCCTCCCGAAGGCGTGGGCTGGACACAGCCCGTCTCCTCCAGACCCGAGGGTCATCTGCCTTGTCCCCCTGCCCCTCCCCAGGGCGGGAGGGTTGAGGTGCCCTCTGTCCGGCAGTGATGCCTGGCCTCGGGCAAGGAAGGGCCTTTTGTCCCAGAAGCCTCCTGGTACCTTCGGAGGGCCGTTGGTGTCCAGGGCTGGGTGAGCCGAGCCGTCTGTAACCTGGGCTTCCTGACCTCTCCCTGACGGGGCTGGCAGGACTCAGGGGCAGTGCCAATCGCCTCTCTAAGCCTCACCGGGGACACCCTGAGAAAGCTGCATGTGCAGCAGGTGGATGGTCCCCAAGGGACCACGGGGGGCGGGTTGGGGCCTGCCGTTCGGGGAGCAGAGATCTCGAGGCCCCGGAGCAGGGACTCAGGCTGGCCTTGCCCGCAGGCCTCCCTGGTCGGCTGCCGTGGCCGCCTGGGGTCTCGGGAAGGTGCGGCCCTGGGGGCTGGGGGCCTCGGGAAGCTGTGGCCGTGGGGGGCGGGGGACCGTGGGGTGGAGGCGCATGCCGGGCCGTTCTGACCTGGGCTCTGCCATTGTCCACAACTAGTGGAACTGAGCTCTGTCTCCAGGAGCTGAGTGACAAGGCCGTGTTCCTGGTTACTTCTGCGGAATTTGTAGCCAGGTGCCGCCACGGGTTACTGTGTCTGCCCTCCTGAGCTGTCGGCCTGGCGTGAGAAGGCCTGTGGGCTCGGTGAAGTGTGGGGCTGAGTTAGCTATAGCTCTGACCCAGTTAGGGTGTCCCCCCTGGGCTGCCCACCTTTGAAAGAGGGGAGCTTTCAGAACCGTGGTGTCCGGACCATGGCCCAGACCAAGGAGGTCGGCAGCCTTGACGCTGGGCTCCCCAGTGGCCCCTGGTGACGCTGCTGTGCAGCTGGGCCAGGAGCTCCCGGTGCCCTTCCTGTAGCTGTGTGCATGCATGTGAGTGCGTGTGCATGCGTGCGTGTGTATGTGCATGCGTGTGTGTGCGCGTGCGTGTGTGGGTGTGTGCGCGTGCGTGCGTGTGTGTGTGCGTGTGTGTGCGTGCGTGTGTGCGCGTGCTTGTGTGCGTGTGTGTGCGCGCGCGTGTGTGTGGTGGGGGCGGGTATGTGTGGTTCCCAGGAGATCTGGATCTTTGGGAGCTCTGCTGTTGCTGAAAGTCTCAGATCTGGGTCAGGCCACGCCCTGCGCCCCGGGCCCTCCTGGCTCCTCAGGCAATGCTTATCTGAGTCCCTGATCTTGGCTCCCGTCCCCTGGGCCTGTGCACTCCGACTCCCCTTCCAGTGCCCGTGGGCCTCCCAGGCTGGCGATGAGCATGGGCCTGCCCCAGCGCTGTGGGGTGTCCGGACCAGGGGGATTCCTGGGGCTGGCTGCCCTGCCCGCAGGGAGCTCAAGAGCTGGGTCTGTGTTCCAGCAGTGCCGGTACCTGTGATTGCAGGAGGGGTGCGCGTCCTCTCTCGGCCTCTGGGGTTCCGGGCGGCTGGGGCCGCACTCCCTGCAGGCATGACCCCCCCGACACCGTGCCTGGCTCCCCCCTCCCTGTCTCTGCCCCCGGGCTCTTCCTCATCTGGGGAACTGCAGGCCCAGGTCCCCAGGGGGCTGTGGGTCCCCAGGGTCAGTGGGAGCAGTGGTCAGGGGGCTGGGCCAGGCGGGTGCTGGGAACCCTGTCAACCAAAGGACAGATGATGAAGGCAAGTGGGACCCTCACTGTGGGTCAGGGAGACGTCGGGCACCCCCACCCGTTTCCTGATCTGGCCTTGGGAGGCGGGGAAGGCAAGGGGCTCTCACGGTCAGCCGGCCGCGGGCCCTGCTGCCTGTTAGTTTAGGTTTTGATCTCTGCTTGTTTGGGCTTCTCCTCTCCGGCGGGGTGAGGGGGGGCAGGCCCAGAGTGCGGGGGCCAGCAGAGCCCGAGAGAGAAGGGACAGGTGGTGGCTGCCCGGGGAAGTTTGCATAGGGTCCTCCGTGGCCGAGGCAAGTGCCCGGGGTCGGGGAGGCCTGGACCCCTGCCCACCGCCCGGGCCACCTCCGCCCTCGCCCTGTTCCCCAGCCTGAAGGGCGGCGGGTCCTTGCAACACAGCGGAGGCAGGTAGGGGCCTGGCCCGTTGTGCAACCTGTAGCTGTGTGGGGAATTCCTCCCAGCGCCCTGCCTCTGCTCTGCCCCGGAGTCTGCATTTTTTGGAAAGCTTGGCTGCGATCTAGTCCCAGAGGGGCAGAGGCTGGGCTGCTCCCAGGTGTCAGATAAGCCCTTGGCGGTGGTGGGGGCGGGGCGGGGCAGGGGTTGACCACAGTTAGGTTGGAGGGGGGCGAGGTCTGGGATGGCTGCTGGGCTTTGACGTCCCTGAAGAGGGGCGAGGTCGTGTGTCCACGGGGAGCCAGAGCGGGGTCCCCCAGACCTGTCACTGGCTCAGGCCATCTCCTTTCCCCGCTGACCGGAAGCGTGGACCCGCTGGCTTTTGCTCCTTCCCCTGCCTCCCCCGGAGGGCTGGGGGCCTTCTAGGAGGGGCCTGTCTTCACCCAGCTTCTCCATCCCAGCTCTGTGGGGCTGGCTAGACTTGTCTCGAGTTGGGGGCAGTGTCAGGCTTCTGTGGGTCACCCGACTTGGGAGCAGGGGGCCTGTGGGCAAGCTCCTTCACCCCCCCGTCCCGCTCCGAGCCTCAGCTGCCTGGTCGCTGAAGTGGGCAGGATAAAGTACTGCTGTGTTGCTGGTTCTCTGTGCGGCGCTGGGATCGGCCTGGCTCACGTGGGAAGTCAGCGCGTGGCAGCGGGGCCTGGGGTCCCTGGACCTGGCCTTGGGCCGGACTCACGGTACTGGGTATGGGAAGACTCCCTGGAGGTCGGTCCAAGGGGAGGAGAGGGTGCCGGGCACACAGCCCTGCCGAGGAGGGCGGCCCCTGTGCAGAGTGGGGGCCTGCGGGGTGGGGTTGGGGCCTCCCTGCCCCCGACTGTCCGCTGCAGGGGCACACGCTCCTGCTCACTGGTTCTTGGACTAGACCCCGCGGGGCTTCACACGGGAAGGGTGGAGTCTACCAGGGTCCTGCTGGGGTGCGGTCACAGCTTGGGCGGCCGCACCTGTGCCCATGCGGCTGGGAGAGGCCGCCCCTCACCTGCCTCCCTCCCCGCCCTGCAGGCGGCCCCGAATCTCAGGAAGCCCCAGAAAGCCTCGGGGAGGGTTGGGGCACGGAGAGGGTGCAGCAGGGGCAGAAATAAGACACAACAAAGCAAAGCAAAAGTCTGCCCCCAGCCCCCAGCCCGCACCCCCACGCCTCCTTATCTGGTCCCCGGGCCTGCCTGTCGCAATTGCTCGCTCGGGGCTGGGTTGAGAAATGCGATCGAGAGATAGTCGTCTGGGGCGGTTGGACGGGTTTGGATCCTGCCCCTGGTGGAGGGCCTGCTCCCTCCTCCCCAAGGAGAAACTGGCCTGCATCCTCCTGCCTGCGTCCTGGCCCTGTTCCAGGGAGAGGGGGCTCTGGGGGCCGGGCGGGGAGCCTGCATGAGGAGGACCTCCCCTCCGCCCTCGTCGCGCAGCTGTGTGACGTCAGGACCCCCCGCCCCCCCACCTCAGTTTCCTCCTCGGCTCCTGGGGTGGGGTTGGAAGTGGGGGGGTCTGTGTGCAGGGGTCGTGCAGGCCAGGCCCCGAGAGCTCGGGGTGCTGTGGGGGACACAACCCTGAGCAGGGTGGAGGGAAGGAGTGCTTCTCCCCAGCAGACCTCAGGTTTCTGTTAGCTGGGACCTTCCAGGACGCAGACATGTGCCAGAAGTAAGCAGTGAGGGCCACGCTTGGGGCGGAGCGCGCGTTCCTAGAAAATGGACTGAAAACGGTGCTTTGTCCGGACAATGATCAGTTTTGCTCCTGCAGCCTGTGACCTGAGTTATCAGAGTACGAGACGTGGGGCAGCTTGGGGCAGGGAGCGGTCAGTGGGAGAAGTGCCAGCCAAGGAGGAGCCCGGGGTGGCCACAGGTGTCCACGATACTGGGGAACACAGGGAGGTGGGCTGGGGTGGGGGGCCTGGAGTGTGGGGGGCGTGAGATCCTTTGGGCGCGTGACGGGAGGGAGGTGTGACCCCCACGTGTATTTCTGTGGACAGACTCTGGTTGCCTGCCCACCCAAGGACCGTGTCCTTCAGAGGGGTCCCCGTGGGAGGCCGTGTGTCACTTATAAGAGTGGCCCCGGCCGAGGAAGGAGCCAGCTGTAACCCCGTTCCCAGGTCAGAGACCAGGTTGCCGGGTTCTGTCCTGCCCAGCCTGCGTGTCCTCGCCTGTGAGTGTCCCGGCCTGCTGGGCTATGGGCTGGACAGGAGGCTCGTCACGCTGTCAGCGGCTGCTTTCAAGCAGGAGGTTGGTGAGGGCTCAGGGCTGACTTGGGGTAAGGGGCAGGACGTGGGCAGCTGCTGTCCAGGGTGAAAGGGCCTCCATCTGCCTGGGCTGGGGTAGAGCTTGGAGGAAGCCTTCCTGGAGGAGGCAGCAACCTGCAGTCTAGATAAGGCAGAGGGTGGGGGCCAGGAGACGAAAGAGGAGTTCTGGGTTCTTGCGGGGAGGCCAGACCTGAGGGCAAGGGGGGTCATGGCGGGCCCCACAGGGCTTTGTGGGGTCTGACTCGAGCTCCTGGGCGCCCAGGCCGCGTCCTCTGCAGGAGGCGGCCTTGCGGGTGCTGTTTGCCCTGAGTATCCCTGTCCCGCCCTGCTGTGCGCAGGATGGGGCGGTGGGGCCGGGGCCGGGGTGTCCGCAAGGCCGTGGGCTGGCCTTGGCGTGTCGGCAGGTCTGAGCTTGGTCTTCGTGTGAGTGTGATGTGCACGTGGGCAGAAGACCAGGCCCTGCATTCACCGTTCACTGCCGTGGGCTCAGGAAGTGGCCCCAGGATCCTCTGGAGCCCAGGAAGCCACAAGGAAATAAGGGGTGCAGGGGGAGCCCCCTGGGGGCCACGCTGGAATGGCCTGGTGGCTCACACTTCAGCAGGAGCAGGCTTGGGTGCAGAGGGCGTGTGAGCAGCTCCTGGTAAAGAGAGGCTCCAGGTGAGGCCAGGAGGCTGCGGGGCCAGCAGCGGAGACCGGGGGGCTGGGCAGGGGTGCCCTGTCTGTCCTCGGGACAGGAAGGGAGGCCGTGGCAATGCTGTTGGGTCCAGACTGGGGGTCCCCAGCCCTCCTGAGCAAGAGTGTCTTGGAACCAGACTTGGAAGCCGTCGTTCCCACTATGCCCCCGCGGAAACTGAGTCCTGGCAGTGGGTGCCTGAGGCCGTTCAGAGCCTGGGAGGGCTGCGGGGCCCGGCGGCTTCGGTGGGCTCCGTGTCGGGGTGCCCGTGGGCTCCGTTTGGGGAGGGAACCTTGTGGTCATTGTTCACCAGCAGCCAGCTGCTGAGCCGAGGGGCAGCTGGCTGCCCAGCCCCCCAGCCCCAGTGCCCTTCTCTTCGGTCTTTGCTCCTCTCCCCCTCATCCCTCTTGGCTCCCTGGTGCTCCTGCCTGGCACCCACTTACCTGGCCCCGCCTCGCCACACTTCTGGCCCCCAGCCCCTGGCTCCTGGCTCCCCAGCACCCGGCCCCCAGCCCCCCAGCACCCAGCCCCCGGCACCCCAGCCCCCAGCCCCCCAGTCCCCAGCCCCTGGCCCCCTGGCCCCCCAGCCCCATGGAAAATGACTTCTGTAAGTCTGCGTCCTCGTTCTCTTCCCGGCTCCACACCTTCTCAGGGGACGCAATGCAGCTGTGTTTGGAGGGTGCTGGGCTGGGGAGGGTGGTCCCTTTTCCTGGCCTTCCCAGCCCCATTAGTGGGCCTGGATTTGAGTTTTCCTGAGGACTGGTTGGTTAAGATAGACTCCTTGCTCCCTCTGCTATAAATAATAATAATAAACCCAGTCAGCATTTGTGGCTGGATTCCCACAGGGGGCAGGTACATGTGGCCGGGGGTTGGACGGGCCACGGTGGGGCCCTTGTGGGGGTGGGAGGCAGGTGGCCCCTCCTCTGTGTCCACCCGTCCAAACATACGGCCGAGGCTCTGGAGGGCCTGCGCCCTGTCCGTTTCCCTCGTGGGCTGCCTCTGGCTGGATGTCTGGCTGAGCAGGGCCACCTGGGGGCTCTGGTGGGCCTGGCCTGTGAAGGAAAGGGGCTCACGCTCTGAGACGCCTTGTTGCCCCCACCGGGGGACAGGCGGAAGGTCTGGGGACCCTGGGATCCCGGGCTGGAAAGGGGCGTGGAGGTGGAGCTGGGGAGGGGGCGGGTGCCTGGCGGGGCGGCGTGCTCTGTCCTTCAGCCCCGCCATCTGGGCTGGAGCCCCCAGCTCTGGCCCAAAGCCCCTGCTTTCGTCGTCTTGCCTGGGCGGGGGGGTCCAGGGTTGCTGGCCGGGCTGACAGCCACTTGCCGCCCTCGGTGGCCTTGCCCAGGCCGTGGGGCACAGGGTCGGCATCCGGCCACTGCCCGAGCCGCTGACAGCCTGCAGACTCCGTGTCGTCGGGCTGGGGCGGAGTTGGCAGGAAGCAGCTGTTCCTTCCCCTCCCTGCCTGCTGGTCACGGGACCGCGCTGTGACCGTGAGCCCGGCTTGGCCCTGGTCTTGCAGAAGTCCCAAGTTCAAGCCTGCATCCTTGCGTCTGCTTCCTTCCCCAGGGGCCTGGCGGTGGGGCCGCGTGGTGTAGCGCCCGCCCCGGGCCCCGGTCTGAGCCGCTCTCAAACCCACTGAGCGGTCTCTCTCCGCCCTGCAAACAGGCGCCTCAGCCACGGGGCTGCTTTGTCTAGGGGGCAGCCTGGGATCTGGAACCACCCGGGGCAGGGGGAGTTCTGACCAGCACCTCCTGGAAGGAATAGCCCCATCCAAGGCCTGGGGATCCTGGGTGTGGGGGCTGCCCCCGGCCTGGCCAAGACCTGGGACCTCAGCCTGGGGGGACGGTGGTCACATGCACTGAGGTGGACGCTGAGCTGTGCTGTTGGGCGGCTGGGGGACGGGGTCCTGGGCTGGGAGTCTGCCCGTCTCCAGGGGCCATCAGAGCCCCAGGCAAGCCCCACGCTGGCCCTGGTCTGGGGTTGGGGAGACACCCCGGGGTGGGGGGTTTGGGAAGGCCTGGCTCCGTTCGAGCCCGCCGTGGCTAGTGCCTCTCGCCTGGGCTCTGCTGGGGTTTTGTCTGATGGGAGCCCGCGGCCTCGCGGTGTCGGGCTCGACTTTCCCACATGCCGCGCCATCTGACTCATCAGGGTAACGCAGTGACCGTGCTGCTAATTCATTCGACTAATTACGTCTGGAGCTTTCTCTGGGCCTGGCACCTGGTCTCGGAGCCAAGAGGGAGCTTGGAGAGCTCAGTGACAGGGCTGGGAAGACGCAGGCCTCGCTCGGGGCCGGGCGGCTGCCCCGGGCCTGTGACGCTCTGGGCTGCAGGCCCTTGTGTGCCGAGGCCCGTTTCAGGGTCTGGCCTGTGGCGTCTGGCCCTGCGGTCCCTCCCCGCATGGCCACCCACTGCCCCTCACTCTCCCCACCCCAAGTCCGCCCTGGCGGGGCTGGGACAGCCGTGGCCAGGAGGCCACGGGGCTGAGACGCTTCTAGCCCCCGCGGTGCACCGGGAGCCGGGAGCCGCCGGGTCTGCCTCTGTCTGTCGGTGGTGAGCTTCTGGGGCTGTAAATTGAGTCCCGCCCGGCGTGCTGCGGTCCTTGGGGTTGCAAAGAGCCGGGCACGACTGAGCGACTGAATTGCTGAGCAAGTGCCTGATGGATCTGGTTAAAATCTGGGGCACGGTGGAGGTTCCTGGTTTGGGAGCAGGCCCATAGGTTCTCAGGGTTGATCCACCGACTGCCCACATGGCCAGGTGGAGATGGAAGGTTCCAGAACAAGCTCTCAGTCCAAGTGCTTTGGGCTTCCTCCTGGTCTGACACGTGCAGGGGCCTCCCCACCTCCCCCGGCCCTGCCCGGCTGGGCTTGAGAGGGTGGCCGTGGAGCTGGCCATGTCTCCAGGGTGTGCCCAGCGCCAGCTGGAGCTGGCCTCCGTGGGTGTGCTGACTGAGAGCCACCTTTCATCCCTGGGGTGGAGGGTGGGGGGGGCCCTACCCAAGCCTGGGTGCGGGGCTGGGCCTGGGGTCACGCGAGTTGTCCCCGAGCAGGAGAGATGGGAGGTCCCCAGGGGTGAGCCTCAGGGTCTGTGTTGAGCCCCTTGTCTCTGGCATGGCTGTGGCTGGCTCCTGGGTTCCAAGCGGGAGGTGGGGGCGGGAGGTCTCCTCCGCCAGCAGCCCTGGCTCCCGCTGCAGCCTGGCTTTCCCACACCGTGTTCGGGGGAGCCTGAGGTGTCTGTGGCTGGGAGCTGTCTTTAGAGGAGGAGGGGCGGCCACAGAGCTGGCACCCCACCCCCTTCTTCATGGCGGGTCGGGGACGGATGGTCAGCCCCCAGGGTGCTGGGCGCTTGTTTTCTGAAGGGCTGTGTCTGCGGTGGGGAGCCTCCTGGGGTGATGATGTTCTGAGAGTGGTGGCTGCGGGCAAATGGGCAGCAGGACCTTGCTGCCCCCTGCCCCCACACAGCCTAGGGGCGGCAGGGCGACCTCAGAGGGGCCCCTCAGCGGGAGACACACGGTAGGCCCCGGGGACTCCCGCCTCGTCTGCCCACCCTCCTCCCTGCCGGAGGGGAGAGGTGGAAGGTGTCCACTTAGGTGATCAGCCAATTTCACAGCTCACTAGTTTCCCATCTAAGCGCTGGCCCCAGTGGGCCTGGGGTGGGCCCCGCGGCCGCTCTACTGGGTGCGTGTCGGCGGGCTCCTCGCTCCTCGCCCTGTGGGGGTGCCTGTGGCCGCGGTCTGGCGTCTGTGACTCGCTGGCGCTACACCCAGGAAGATGTGGACGGTGCGCGGGCACAGAGGGTCGTGTGGCGAGGCTGCGGCGAGCACACCTCTGGGAGCCCATGTCCTGGGCCGCACCAGGCACGGTTCCGCTCGGCCAGGCGCATTCCCTGGGGGCTCAGCAGGAGAGAGCCCGCCTGCAACGCAGAAGGCGCAGGTTCGATCCCTGGGTTAGGAAGACACCCTGGAGAGGGGGATGGCAACCCGCCCCAGTGTTCCTGCCGGGAAATCCCTTGGACAGAGGAGCCTGGCGGGCTGCAGTCCATGGGGCCACAAAGAGGTGGACACGACCGCGCGACCGAACGACGCTGACGCCCAGCTGACTCGGCGCAGCCCCGTCCACCTCGGCCCAGCCCTCGGAGGCATGAGGATGCCGGGTCCTGGGGGCCCCTGGCCTCCTGGTCCCGGGGCGACGCCCGCTGCCAGCAGATGCAGGGGCGGGCAGGGCCCCGGCTTTCGGGCAGACGCAGGTGGTGTGCGTTTTGGGTAAACATAGTCATGCCGCCCTTAGCGGAAACCTCGGGCGATGACGCCCTGCCACTTCCACTTACTTTAGCAGTTTAGGGGGAGAAGCCTTTCCTGAGAACTTGGCGGCCTGAGAAGAGAACAGCACATCCCCGGAAAGCGGGCAGGTGGCGAGGTGGGGGTGGTTGCTGGGTGCACCCCGGCCGCAGTGGGTCTTCTCTGCCCCTCCTCTCCCAACCCCCTCCTCCCACTTTCTAGATTCTTCTACCAGGACGGCATGACGGGTCTTTCCCCCTAAATCTCAAGCTGAGCTGAGTTTCCGAGGCGCACAGCGTCTTGCACAGATTCTGGTGCAGACACTGTGGGGCGGGAACCCGTGTGTCCTGGCGGGGACGTCTGCTCTGGGCTCGCCGCCCGGCTTGTGGACATTACAGATGAGGGTCTCCGATTCCTTTCCTCCTTCCGCCCCATCCCCTTACACAGGAGGAGGCTGAGACTGGAGAGGGCTGTGCCCGTCCGTGGTCACCCTGTGGGGGGGCGGGCCACCCTCAGCATCGGGGGGCACTTCCCATGGTAAAGGCTGTGAGCGTCGGGTGGGCCGTGTAGCCGGACTCGGGGTGCAGAGACGGAGGAGGCGGGGTGGCCCCTACCACAGCCAGCTGTGCGCAGACCGCAGGAAAGCCCCCCACTGCGTGTGTCGTCTCCCAGGGTCCTTTCGGGGACCTCCGCTGTAAAGACGGGGCGGGGACTCAGGGTCACACACGGGAGCCTGCTGGCCCCCGGCCGACAGCCCCCAGGGCAGGGGCACCTGGGCAGTGACGGGCATGTGGGTCCCCAGCCCTGAGTGCGCTCAGGGTGGGCCGACCTGGTCTCCGAGGACGGGCTTTGGCCGGCGTGTCAGCCCCAGGGGGAGGCCGGGCGTCCCGGCCCCTCTGCGGGCCTCACGTTGCCCCGGTGTGGACGGTGGGCCCTGTGCTGAACGTGGCGGGGCCCTCTTCCCCTTGCTGGGGACTCTGCTGTGGGGGACATGGCCGTGGCTTTGCTGGACGTGTGGACGCGGGCCCTGCCGTCCCTCAGAGGGCCTGGGGCGGGGCAGGTGAGGCGGTTTCACATCTGCTCTTGGTGCTCCCGGGGTGGGGGGTCGAGGGGCTAGCGTGGGCTTGGGGAGGGGTCAGCAGGCTCTGTGGACGGAAGGGAAGGTGCTTAGGGCAGAACTCACTGCTCCGTTCACAGGTCCCCCCACCCATCCTGCCTCTGTCAGGCCCACGCTGGAGGAGGGGTCCCATGCCGGGGGTGGGTGGGGGGCTTGTCTGGTGGGGGAGGCACACACAAACACCCAGCCTTGATGAAGCTGGACCCTCTGCGTGAGCCTGAGGGGTGGCCTGGAGGTGGCGGGTCAGGGGTCAGGGTCAGGTGAGTGACTTCTAGGAGCGTGGTTCCTTCTTGGCCTGAGTCTTAACGTCTGGGGTTTTGTCTGATGGGTCTGGTGCCTGCTTCTGGCACCCCTTTCTCTCCGGTGGGGCCAACGGGCTGGTACTGGGTCACTGTCTTTTGGGCTGGGCCTCGGGGGCCGTGTGGTGACCAGTCGCACAGGGAGACTGAGGCTGCGAGACGCCAAGCCCCGGGGGGAGGTGGCCGGGGAGGGTCCGTGGTCCTGTGGGGGGAGTCTCCGGAGCCGGCACCGCCTGGGTGGTCCCTGGCACACACCCACATGCACGGGGCGGGCGCGGGCTCTTCTCTGCAGGGCTGGCCGCCCCCTGGGTGCAGGGGCTTGGCCGGGGCTCAGAAATCCGCCTTATCTCGGATGTTGGGCTTCCTCAGCAGGCTGTCCCCGCCCCCGCCCCTGCCCCAGCCCATCTGGAACTTGTTACCCCTGGTGTCAGCGGCAGAGCGGCCCCTACGGCCGGCTCCCGGGACGGGGCCGCCGACCCTCCTCCAGCCTGAGCCCCCTTGGGCAGCATGAGGCCTGTGGCCTGCCTGGGGCCAGCGTGGCAGGGCCTGCTGTGGGGGGGGGGGGGGGCGTCGAGTGTCCCCTACGAGCGGGCTGGGCAGGGCTGGTCTTCCTGCTCCAGAATCAGTGCCTGGGAGGAGATGTGGTCTTGGGGTCTGGAGGGCAGGGGGTCCCTGCTTGGACGCAGGGGCGGCTGAGGCCGGAGCGGAGAGTTGCTCGCCCGGCCCCGGGACCAAGGTCTGCCCCCTGCCTCAGTGCCCTGGAGGGGTGGCCAGATGGTGGTTTCGGGTGTCCAGGGCGGGGGGCTCAGAGCAGCCACGTGTGGGCAGTTTGAGTTCTGCCCAGCTGTGGGCCACCAGAGGGGCTGGGTGTGGTGGGCTTCCCCCGGTGGGCCTTCCCGGCGTTCCCTGGACTGTTGAGCTTGCCCGAGGACTGCCTTCCAGGCCTCGGGTGCCCGCCTGCGCGGTGGGCCCGTGGGAGCCCGTGTGCTGCCTCTGGGCTCCTCTCCCTTGCCAGGTGTTGCCCAGGGACTGGGCTCCGGGCCCCGCTCAGCCGGCCCTGCTGATCTGCAGGAGCTGCTGATTCAGCTAATGGTGCTCCAGCTCCCCGACATCAGCCGCGGGCCCACCCTGCCGGAGTGCCTCGGCACCGAGCCTCCCCGCCGGCTGGTGTCTTCCGTCGCTCACCAGGCCGGCTCGCTCTCACCGCGGAGGTGCCAGCGTGTGGGCTGGGCTCCACGCTCTGGCTGCCCAAGTGCGGCTGCAGTGGGGGTGGGCTGGGGTCTCCGCCGCCCTCTCGGGACTCTTCCTGCCATCTGAGGGGTGGTGGCAGGAGCTTCGCTGGCCTGAGTCACGGGTTCACGGTTGCAGGAAGCGCAGGCCTTCAGCCTGGGAGCAGCCACCGTCTCACCTGGTTCTCAGTCCTTCAGTCACGGAGGCGCCTTCTCCTTCGTCGCTTACACGACGTGCGGGTGGCAGAGGCCTGAAATGGAAACCCTCTCCCCCGGCCGTGTCTCCAGGAACCCCTGTCCCCGCAGCGGCCGCCTCCCCGTGGAGGACGACCCGACAGTGTGGCCCTGCTCAGTCTGGGCTCTTGATTCCCAGTTTCTGGTGCCCCCCTGGGCTCAGCAGACGGTCAGCGGGGGGCTCGACAGAGGCACGACCAGGCTCCCGGAGGAGGCGAGGCCCCTGTGGGCACGGGGGCACAGCTGCCAGTCTGTCTCAGGGCTCTGACGGGTTTGCCCGCAAGGTCCAGGGGCTCCCCCCACCCCGAGGCCAGTCGGCCCCTGCCTGGGGGACCGCCGGGTACTGGGGTGCGCTAGACGAGCCCCTCTCGGTGTCAGGGCCTGGTGGCAGAAGGTGCAGAGGGCTGGTTGTTTTACCGAGTGAAACGGGGCTCTGTCCTGTGGGTGGTGCACACGTGTGGGCGCCTGGGAGACTGTGGTGTCTGGGGCCCTGTTGTCCTATCCCTGTGAGGTCCCCACTCCCGCTGCCAAGCACCCCCAACCCCTCAGGGGCTGCAGAGGTTTCGGGACTCCAGGCCTGGCTCCGAGGTCCAGCCGGGGGCGGCTGAGCGACCTCAGGAAGTCCCATCCCCTCTCGTGCTGGGCGGGCCCCGTCTCCTGCAGCCTCGCGGTTCAGAGGTGGGAAGGGAGGCAGGGGCCAGGCGCGAGGCCCGTTTAACCTGGAGGCTTGCCCTTGCCTCTTAGGACAGTCGTGCGTGCGTGCAGGCCTGTGCAGACAGCCACGTCTGCCCGTGCGGCGAGCGCGGTGTCCACAGTGCTGCATCCTGCCAAGGATGGCGCGTCCCTCGTCCCTCTCGGTGTCTGGATCCTGCTGGTCTGAAGCGGGGTGCTGGGTGGGGCTCCTGGGCACTTGGGGAGGGCATCCTGGTCATCTCGCCTGGGGACAGGGAGGGAATGTCTGCAGGGGCTTCCGAGGGTATGTGGGGTGATACCCATCCTCTGCGGGCCCTGGGGGAGCCTGAGCCCTGGCCGGCCCCGCGCTCCCCCACAGGAGAGCCCTCTGGCTGGCATTCCCGCTCCTTGGGGCGAGGGGCCTCCTCCGGGCCTCGCCCGCCACTGCGTCCAGACCGGGCGTCCCCTGATTACCATCCACGTTTCTGTGTGGGTTTGCTCTCCGTACCCCCAGTGGGCGATCTGCCGTGTCCCCGGATCTAGAGCAGCACCCCGTGTTGAGAAGGTGCCTGGGCCCCCTGATGAGGGGTGCAGGTTTGAAAGTCTGCGTCTCTGTGGGCGCCGCCGGCCACGGTGAGCCTTTAGGGATTCAGAGCCATCGTCCTTGCTGGTTGCCCCTGAGCTGCCCCTGAGAGCCGGCTGGGCGTCATGCTGGCGGCTGGTGGGGCACCTGGGTGGACGTGCTGGCCTGTGGAGCCCCCTGTGTGGCGAGTCTGCAGGGCGGGCAGAGTTGAGACCCCGGAGGGCGTGCTCTGCAGAGGGAGCCTGGCGGCTGCTGGGCCACATGTGCTGAGAGGCAATGCTGCCCAGGGGCACTGCCAGACCGGGTGGCCGGGTGAGGGTGGAGTCACTGTGGGGGGAGCGCTGCCGTGTCCCCCCCACCCCCGACTGGTCCTGGATGTGTCCCGAGGGCCCAGGGCGAGGCCGTGCCAGGCCTGCACCGTGGGGCCTGTGCTGGGGCCCTTGGTCCCCGGCGCTGGGGGGCGGACAGGCTCCTGGGGTCTGCAGGGGCTGGGCCCTTGGGCATGTGGGCAGAGTGCCCGCTCAGCCCCGGAGGCACAGGGCACAGGGAGAGGGATTTCCCCCCGATGCTGACCCCCACCCCAACTCACAGCCTCCCCTCCCGCCGGCCGGGTGGGGGCCCGTTGGGGGGGGGTCCCCGCCGCACTGCTCCTTCGGGTGCGGCCTGGGTGCCTTGCCCTCGCTGGGGCTCGGTGCCCTCTGAGGCGGGCTCAGCAGGTCCCTTCTGGGCAGCAGGGGTGCCCTTGTGGCAGCTGCTGCCCTGGGCTTCTCTCTTTTTCCCTCGATGTTCAGCCAAGGCATGTGGCCGCATGCAGGCTCGGCCGGACCCCGTGCTGACTGTGAAGCCTGGGTGGGCCGGGCCACGTCCTCCCGACCTGGCTTTGCGCCCCGGGACTGCTGGGGGGCCCCAGCCGAGGGGCGCGCTCGCTCTCCGGGACATGCTCTCCCCGAGCGCCAGGTCGGTCAGGGCTGCGCGAAGCTCGGGGCGGAGCGGACCTGCGAGGGCCTGTGGCGGCGGCCTCTGTACCTTCACGATGGCCCAGCCGGTCCATGCGCCCCGAGGACGAGCAGGCCGAGGCCTCCCGGGCGCCGCTGCGTGTCGAAACCGGCCGCTGACGTGGCCGCGGTGTTGAAACAAGTGTTTGCGGGTTTCCCAACATCCTGCTGCCGTCACAGGACCGGGTGTCAGGAGCCGGGTTCCAGGCCCGGCCGGGCCCTTCTCTTGGGGTGCCCGGCGCCCCGTTCTCTCCCCCGGGAGACCAGGAGAGACCGCCGCTCCCCCACCTCCACCCGGGCAGGGCAGAGGGCGCGAGCTCTTGTCATCCTGGTGACCTGCCTGTTGTATGGAAGTCAGGAGGCGTTGGAGTGGAGGGCAGGATTCGAATCCAGAACTCGAGGCTGCGCTGAGGCTGTGTGCTGGGCAGGAGGCGGGGGCGGGCATCTGCCCTCCTGGGAGGCACACGCCTGTCTGGTGGCAGTGGGCTGTGGCCAAGGGCCCAAGCCCCTGTGTCCCCCGAGAGACTGCCCCGGGTGGGGCTGTGAGCCCTTTACTGAGCGGCCCACCTCTGGGAGCGGGTAGGAGCGGGGAGCCTTAGGTTGGGCCAGGTGGCCCCCTTTTTCTTCTGCTGACCTCAGGCTTGACTCCGGGGCTGCCCTGTGAGGACCGCAGATTGATTGACCATCCGCAGTGCGGCAGGCAGTAGGCTTCCGGAGTCACGGAGCCCTGCCTGTGACCTCCCCGGGTGGGCTTTCTTACGCTCACTGCTTATGGAGGAAGCTGGGGCCCAGAGAGGCCAAGTGACCTGCTGGGGGGCACACAGCAGTGGGCAGGGAGCTGGTGTCCAGGCTGCCCAATTTTTTCTAGGATTCTGCTGGGTCCATCTAGGAGGAGATGATACAGCGGGAAAGTCCACCCCCAGCCCAGCGGCGGGTCCAGGCCCTGCCGTGCTGAGCTGTGCAGCCTCGGGCACACAGCCCAGACTCCTTGATCCCCCGAGGGGACCCTGCAGGCTCTGGGTGAAGGGGAGGAGGAGAGGGTCTCGGGCCCGCCTTCCCGGCCGGGCGCCACCACAGACCCCAGCCCTGACCCCCGCGGGGTGGGGCTGGGGCTCTGGGAACCTGTGGTCAGGCCTCTCCCCGGCTGTGGTGTTGGCCTGTTGCCTGCCAGCAGGGGAGGGGCCCTGGAGACACGTCTCTTTTGGATGAGGAAGTGAACGCTCAGAGAGGGTGTGGGGCCGAGCTGGGGCCACACAGCGAGGCGGGTGCTGAGCCAGGGGCCTGTGGAGACGGGTCATCAGGAGACCCATGCCTGAGACCTTTCCTGGTAAGGTGGGCGTTTCAGAGGGGTTGGGGAGGACTCTGTGGGCTCCGGCCCGTGGCGCTCAGCGCTTTCTCTGGGGCTGGGAGGGACTGATGGGGGTGCAGGGACCCCCGAGGGCCTGCTGTGTCCCGGAACTGTGGGTGACATCTGCTCCGTGCACAAGCACGGCGTCGGTGTCCTCAGACGACCCCGTCCGGACAGATCGTTAGCCCATTTTGCAGACGAGAACATTGGAGCCGAGTGGCCACGTGGTGTGCTGTGGTGCTCGGTCAGGAGGTGGGGTGCACTTGGCCCCTGGCTGCACACTTGGCACCAGGGGTCCGCTGTGTGACTCTGTAGCCCTCCCTGGGACTCTGGCAGGGCTGGCGGTCCTCACGGTGGGCGTGCATGCAGTTGGGTCCTGTCCTCCCAGCTGTGCGTGGGGAGCCCAGGGCTTGGTGTGCGGCGGGAGCTGGGGGCGTCCTCTAAGTTACAGCTGGAGGGAGGCGGGTGGTGCCTCCCACAGGAAGCCCTCCTTGATGCCTGTGCCCAGACAGCGCCCTCCCTCCCGTCACGTCCCTGACCGGCTGGGCTCTCTGGGCTCCGGAGAGTCCTCTGGCTGCGCGGCCTGGCTGTCCCTGGCAGGGCCTGGCCTGGATTATCCACCTGTTCCCAGCACAGTAGAGGCTGTGTGGGTAGGCCACCCACTCGGGAGGGCTCTGTGATACATACCCAGAGGGGGCCTCTCTGAGGACGAGGATGCTTAGACCCAGCGTGGTTGGGCCGGCCGTGGGTCGTGCAGGCAGGCCTCAAGCCCAGGTCCGCAGGTTGTGTGCACACCTGCGCTCACCTCGTCACCTCGGGGATGGCCAGGGACAGGCCAGCCTCATGGTCACGGCCTCCTGGCTGCTTTCTTCTTATGTGATGTCTTATTGCAGAAGAGGAAATAAAGGCTCAGAGAGGTGGTTCAGCCTGCTTCAGTTTGCACAGCTTGTTAGCACCTTAGGGTCTCTTTGAAAGTTGGTCCTTCTCTTTGAAACTTGGTCCTTACTCAGCTGGTTCTTAAGGACCATGGTGAGTCCCACGGCTTCTGTCAGCCCATTCCTAGCTCCCTCATCCCCACTCCGCTTATCCATTTAGTCTTTATTTGTGCTGGCTGTATACCAGGGTAAGGCCAGGCCCAGGGCTGCCTGATGAGCCGGCTGCAGCTCCCGCCCTCAGACCTCCTGGACTTTGGGGGCTGGGGGCACCCTGTGGTGGGGAGTGCCCTGTTGAGGGTGTGTTGTAGAAGGCACCACTGCCCTGATTGGGAGAAATCAGGAGGGCTTCCTGGAGGTGGGTTTTATTTAAACTGGATTGGGGAGAGGTGCAGGCAGAGTTTCAGGCCCAGGGAACAGCATGTCCTCGAGGCGAGAAAGCTGATGTGTTCCTGGAAATGACCTGGTTCCCATGCCTGGGGGTAGACCCAGATTGGGGCGGGCCAGGGCGCCCTGAGGGCTGGCAAGGAGCAGGGCTAGAGGTGGGTGCTGGGTGCCCAGGTGAACGTCCTTCTCCCGGATCACAGCGGCAGCTGGGGCTCACCTGGCTCAGTCCTGATCTGGGGGGTGGCAGGCTTCTTAAAGGGAAGCCGAGAGGTCCCCAGGCTCCCCAGGTGGCTCAGCGGTGAGGAGTCCTCCCGCCAGTGCAGGGCCACCAGGGGTCTTGGGTTCAGTCCCTGGGTCGGAAAAGCCCCTGAAGGGAGTGACAACCCCCTGCAGGGTTCTTGCCTGGGAAATCCCACAGAGAGAGGAGCCTGGCGTGCTGCAGTCCATGGGATCACGAAAGAGTTGGACATGACTGAGCGACCGAGCTCCAATGTGAAGGGTCTGCGGGTGGGCCTCGGCCCTTTCTGGAGCCCTGGGGTTGGGGTGCAGAGGCGAGCTGAGTCTAGGCGGCTGGGGGCCCTTCAGGCAGGTCCCGGCCCAGAGGAAAGCCCGGTTCATCTCGGGGTCAGCCCGGGGACCACCGGATGGGCTGGCGTTAAGGCTTGGGCCTGAGCAAGGCGGGTCAGCTGTCTCATCTTTCGGCCCAGGACATGCTGGGATGGCGAGTGGGTGCGGGGCTGCGCAGGGAGCCCCCTGCCCTCTCGGGCCCCTTCCAGCCCACGTGCAGGAGCCTTTGAAGGGCTCAGGGGTGGGCTATGTCGTGAGAAAATGGAATCTGCATTTGGCTTGGAGAGCGCTTTCAGTGGGAGAGTTTGTGCACGTGGCTGATGAAGGGAACTGCTAAGATTCTGTAAAGTACCCCCTCACCCCGCCCTGGCCCCACTAAAGAGAATAAACTAGCTGCCCTGCAACTCTGTTACCAAAGCCAAGCAGAGAGAGTGGAAACCAGCCAGAGTCCCGCTCGCCCAAGGTTAGTGCGCCGGCCGCCTTTGCCCTGCGCCTGCAGACAGATAACGGCCTCTCTCGGCCTTTATTATTTTCTAAGTAAAAACGGAATACAGATTTTCAACAGGTCTCTGGTGATGAGGAGGAGGAGGAGGAGGAGGTCTTTGGGGGAGGTCGGCCCTCCCACGACCGGTGGAGGAGAGAGCATTTTCTAGGAGATTCTGGACCCAGAGCCCAGGGTTCTGCACCAGGCACAGCACCCCGCCCCCCCTGCCCACCCACCCCCGGCTGCCCAGCTGTGCTGACTGCCCTGAGGGCATTGCTGGGGGTCGGAGGGCGTTCAGGGGCTTCTGGGCCCCCAGCAGGGCGTGTGTCGGCGTGTGTGTGCACACGCCTTGACGTGTGTGTGTGTGTGTGTGTGACACCCGTCTCCGTGTCTCCATCCCCTGTGGGACAGAGGATCCCACCTTCGCCCCTTGACTGTCCCTCTGCTGACCGGCTCCGCTCGCCTCCCTCACCCCTGTCCCATGTGCCCGAGCGGCCTCGGGCCCCCGTTGCCCCTGCGCTGACCAGTGGGTGGCCGCGGGCAGGTTGAGCTTGGTGTCCAAGCCTCGCTTCCCCTTCTGCAAGAAGACAGCAATGCCTGTAGGGTTTCTGAACGTGTGGGATGAGACGCATGTTCCGAAGTGCTCAGGGCGGGCTCCCGGGCACGGGGGGCTCAGGAAACACTGGTTGTGCCCCTGCCTGGTTGGTGTGTGCGGGTGGGCCATGGGGGCCAGACAGCTTGCCGGGGGTCCCGGGCTCCCTGTGCTTGAGACCAGTGAGGGGTTTGGGTGCTGAGCCCCCAGGGGTCCCTGGTGGGGGCGGGTGTGGGATGCTTGCACCCCCCTGAGGCTGGCTGCTGGGCGGACAGCCATGCGCATCTCTGAGTTCAGGGCGGCCTGTGCGTGCTTGCCTCGCGCCCCCTGTCCACCCCATGAAGGCCCGCTGCTGCTGTTCCCAACCTGAACCGTGGGGTCCTTGTTGGTGGCCTCGCGGCCCCTGGCCTAGGATGAGCCCTGCGAGCGGCAGGGGCCCGGCCTGACTTGACCTGGTTGAGGACAGAAGCCCAAACTGGCTGCTTCTGAGCTGCGGGGCCAGGGAGTCCTGCCCAGTTCCCTGGGGCCCTGAGCAGGGTCGGCACTCAGCTCTCCGTTGGCCTGGGAGGTCAGCCGCTGGGCCCCTGATGGGCTAACTGGCCGCCCTCCCTGTGTTCCCCAGCACGGGGGTCACGGCCTGTCCTGGAGATGCCCGGCCAGTGAGCAGGTGAGAACGGGGGTAGCCCGGCCCCTCCGCCTGCAGGGCCATCGGTGGAGGCCCAGAGCGGGGCCGGGTCCCTGGGCGGGCCCCTCCGTGGGGCAGGCAGGCCTCGCTTGGAGCTTGCCCCGAGCTCCGGGGTCCATGCACTCTCAGTGAGACACACGCATTGCCCTTGTTCAGGGGCCCAGAGTGAGAGCTTACCAACCTGTGCTGGATTTGGGGGTGTGAGGAGCCCCCCGTTCTCCTGAGATTTAAAAAGTTCACCCCGGAGTCTGAGTCCCTCCTTTTTCTGACCCTCTGCGTGTGTGTGTCTTCAGGGTCATGGGCCCTGATTCCCAGACCCACCCGTGTCCCAGCCCCTTGGGTGGGGGCGGTGTGTTGGGGAGGCGCCGTGTGGCTGGGCTGCCTCAGGGCTGCAGGGGCCCCGGCCACCCGGGGCTTAAGGCCTGCGGCCCTCCCCCGCCTGCGTTCCTCCCCACACGCGGCCTCCCCCGCCCCCGCACACGGTCCTTCCTGCACGCTGCCCTCGCAGCCGCCCTGGGTGCTGAGCAGGCCTTACACCGACGGCGGGTTCGGAGCCGCTGGCAGGAAGTTGGCAGCCGCCATGCCTTCTGGGCGAGGCAGGGAGGGGCCGAGGGTGTGGGCGAGCAGGGCCCTGAGTTTGGGGGGGCGGCGGGGTGCGGGCCCCCCGGGGCTGCTTCAGGGGCGCCTTCTGCATGGGGAGGGGCTGGGGTCGCAGGGGGCAGGGTGGGGAGCCAGACCACCCAGGGCTTGGCTGTGTTGGGGGCAGTTCTAGCCCCCAAGCAGTCTCTCTCTTGCCTCCTGAGGGGCTGCCCACTCCTGTCTCCAGAAGGTGGACGAGGGAGAGGTGGCACTCCCCGGGGGGCCATGGCCTGGGGGGAGAATCATGGCCTTGGGGGGACCTTGGTCGGGGGTCCTGTGGCCCTGGGGGACCATGATTGCGGGGATCGTGGCCGGGTGGGGACTGTGGCGGGGGGGACCGTGGCCTTGGGGGAGGATCATGGCCTGGGGGGAGAATCATGGCCTGGGGGGGACCGTGGTCGGGGGTCCTGTGGCCCTGCAGGACCGTGGCCGAGGGGAGGACGGTGGCTTGGGCAGGGACTATGGCCTGTGGGGGGATCATGGTGGTGGGGAGCCGTGGCCGGGTGGGGACCATGGCTTGGGCAGGGACTGTGGCCTGTGGGGGGAACCGTGGCTGGGGGGACTGTGGCCAGGGGGGACTGTGGCCTGTGGGGGGAGCTGTGGCCAGAGGGACTGTGGCCGAGGGGAGGACCATGGCTTGGGTGGGGACTGTGGCCAGTGGGGGGATCATGGTGGTGGGGGGACCGTGGCCGGAGGTCCTGTGGCCCTGGGGGACCGTGGCCGAGGGGAGGACTGTGGCTTGGGCAGGGATTGTGGCCTGTGGGGGGATCATGATGGTGGGCAGCCGTGGCCAGGTGGGGACCATGGCTTGGGTGGGGACTGTGGCCTGTGGGGGGAGCTGTGGCCGGGGGGACTGTGGCCGAGGGGAGGACCGTGGCTTGGGCGGGGACTGTGGCCTGTGGGGGGATCATGATGGTGGGGGGACCGTGGCCGGAGGTCCTGTGGCCCTTGGGGACCGTGGCCTGGGGGGATCATGGCCAGGTGGGGACTGTGACCTGGGGGGATCATGGTGGTAGGGGGATCATGGTGGTGGGGGACCATGGCTGGGGGGGGACTGTGGCCTGGGGGACTGTGGCCGAGGGGAGGACCATGGCTTGGGTGGAGACTGTGGCCTGTGGGGGGATCATGGTGGTGGGGGACCGTGGCCGGGTGGGGACCGTGGCTGGGTGGGGACCGTGGCTGGGTGAGGACCGTGGCCGGGTGGGGAGCCGTGGCCGGGGGACACACAAGGCACTCTCCGGGGATGGCAGCCCGTGCCCTCCCGGCCGGGGCAGGCGGGGTGCTGTGGCTCTCCCTGTCTCCCTGCGGGCTCAGCTGTGGTTCACGGGCCCGTGGGGAGCTGTGCTGCACCTGGAGGTGGGGTGCTCCGACCCCCTCGTGCTCGCCCCGCTCTGCTCTGTGGGGCGGCCCGGAGCCGGCTTCGCTGAGGGAGGCGGGTTCTGGCACCGCCAGGGCTCTGGACCCCAGCGGGACCGCAGCCTGACCGTGCGTCATCAGCCTGCAGGCGTCCGTGCGGGCCCGGCCGCGCCGCCCTGGAGCCTCCTTGGGCGAGTGCAGGGAGAGCCAGGCCTCGCCTGCCTGTGGCTGTGTCAGGCTGTCCAGCGCCATCCTGTGCCCGGCAGCGGGTCTGCCTCTGCTGTGAGTAGGGGCAGCCATGCCCCGCGCCTTCCCTCTGGCAGGGCCCATGCCAACATTGCCCGTCCAGCAGTCGGTCAGCGAATGCGGGCAGTGCCGGCCACTATCCCGCCACCAGGGGGGGGACTGGGTCCTAGGACTGGGTCCCAGGCCTCCCGCCCACCCCACACAGCAGGACCCCCTTTGCGCCGTCCCATGGGCCCTCTCTCTTAGTCTCCCCAGCAGACCCTGCCCCGCTCACCTGCACTGGCCGGGCCCTGGGCCTCGGGGCTTCCTGCCTCCTGTGCAGGAGTGCTGACCCTTGCCTGGGGGCCGGAGGGGCAAAGGCCACCTCAAAGTGGGCGCCTGGCCTGGTGGGCTCCTGGGGGGCCGTGGAGGTGCAGTAGGGAAGCCTGAGGGGGCCCTGCTGGGGTGGTGGATGGACGTGGGTGGACACTGCCCTTCTGCGTCGGAGGCCTGCTCTGGCCCCTGCAGTTGCTGTGTGGCCGCCCCCTTGGAAGCCTTTGCCGCGCTCCCCTGACAGCTGGCAGGGCCTTGGCTCCCTGCTGTCATGACCCCTTCTTGGCCCCTCTGGTTTCTGGGAGGTTACAGGACAGCCCTGATAGGTGTTTGAGACCTCGGGCCTGGCCTCAACAGAAGTAAGGCCCCAGCTCAGACCCCCCTCCCCATGGATGTGAGTTGGACCACAAAGAAGGCTAAGTGCTGAAGAACTGACGCTTTCGAACTGGTGTTAGGGAAGACTCTTGAGACTCCCTTGGACTGCAAAGAGATCCAGCCAGTCCATCCTAAAGGAAATCAGTCTTGAATATTCATTGGAAAGACTGGTGCTGAAGCTGAAACTCCAATACTTTGGCCACCTGATGCAAAGAGTTGATTCATTGGAAAAGACCCTGACGCTGGGAAAGATTGAAGGCAGGAGGAGAAGGGGACGACAGAGGATGAGATGGTTGGATGGCATCACTGACTTCATGGACAAGTTTGAGCAAGCCCCAGGGGTCGGTGATGGACAGGGAGGCCTGGCGTGCTGCAGTCCAAAGAGTCGGACACGACTGAGCGACTGAACTGAAGCCCATCCTTGTGGTGGGCTTCTCCAAGTGCCACCTGCCAGAGCCTGAGATCCGTGGCCTGTCAGGGCCCATCGGCCTGCCCGGCCTCCAGGGTGACGCTTGGCCTCACAGAGGGAGGGTGGTGGTCCGGGCCTGGATTTGCAGGGCTTGGCGCCCTCCCTGGTCGGTCGGTTGGCACGCTGGCGTCTGGGCCGCTGACGTGGGGTGGGCAGGAGTGCAGCTCCCAGGCCCTTCCCCGAACCGCTCCCCTGGGCCCGTGGGGTCTCTGGGGTCAGGCTGCGGTTCCTGGGCCTGTGGGGTCTCTGGGGTCGGGCTGCAGTTCCTGGCCGTCTGCCTGAGTGCAGCTTTCCTAGGCCCCTCCCGGGGGCCCCTCCTGGCCCAGAGCCCGGCTGGCCCCGCCCGCAGTTCCCAGGCCCCTCCGCCGGCCTGCGGCATCAAGTCCGGACAGGTGTGTGTGTGTTCAGGGCGGCTGCCCGCAGGGGGGTGCCGGAGGCGGCGTGCCAGCCCCGTGAGTCACCCCGAGCCTGGGCGCGGGGGTGGTGGGGGCCGGGCTGCGGGCTGGCGTGATGGGGCACGCTGCCGGCCGGGCCTGGGAACCGGCCGCGGCCCCGGGGGCGGTGGGGGGCTGGGGGCTGCGTGTGGCCTCCTGGAGGAGCTGGGACAGGCCCAGTCCTGGGCGCGGGGTCTCCGCACGCCTAGGGGGCAGCGCTTTCCTGCCTGTGGACCAGGCCGTGCCTGAGAGGGACCCTGTGGCCCCCACCCCCCTATGCCCACCCTCTGCGTGGGCCTAGAACCTGCTGGGGGAGGGTAGGTGGGGAGGCAGACAGCCGTGGCGTCCAGGCCCGAGGTCCAGGGGTTCTGTGTCCAGAGCACCTCCAGGCCAAGCCCTGGTCCTCTGTGCCGGGGATGTCCCGTCCTGTCTGGCAGGCGTGGCCGCGTCCCGCTGAGCGCCTGCGGCCCCCGGCTCCCGGGTCTTGGGGGTCAGAGGCCAGAGGAGGGCCCTGCAGTGCTTCAGTCGGGGCGGGGGCACTTAGAGCCTCACGGGTTCCCGTCCTCCTGAGGGTCAGCACCCTTCTTTTCTGCTTGGCGGCAGAGCAGCGGAGCCCCGGAGGAGTGAGAGTCGGGGCCCATGGTGGGTGGGGGGCTGGCTGTGCAGGCTGGAGAAGGAGCCAGGTCTGGGCCTGGAGAAGTCCCGCCTTCCAGGGCCGGAGTGGGCACCGCTGTGAGGGGTGGCTGGTGGGCTGGGCTGGTCTCCCAGGTCTTGGGGGCGGTGGGGCGCGGGGCTGGAGCAGGGCAGAGGTGGCAGGGGCCTGAGAAGGCAGTACGCCTGGGGTGGGGACCCTGCCCGTCCTCCGGGGCGGGGGCTTAGACCTGAGCTGGCATCCACAGGGCTGGGCCTCTGTCCTGAGCTCCCTGCACTGGCATGAGGAGGGCTTCCAGGAGGGGGTGTCCCTGGCAGGAAGACGCAAGGGGAATGAATGATTGTGTCTACTCCGAAGGCCAGGGCTGGGACCGAGAGGGGTGGAGGGCCACACCAACTGGAGGGGGCTGGGGTGCTGGGCGCTGAGGCCTGTGTGGGGCAGGCTGGGTCTGCGGGAGGGAGATGGGGCTGGGCTTGCTGGCAGTGACGGGTGGAGACCTCTGGCGAATCTTTTCCAAGATAACGGTCAGCAAAGGGCTGGGGGCCCTGTTCTGGGCTGTGGGGTGGCTTCCCTGCACACCAAGCCCCTGACTTCCGTGGTGTTCCGCGGTGCTTCCTGGGAGTGGGGACAGGAACAGGCAAGTGGTCCTGCGGCGGGTGGGGGGGCTGCAGGTGGAGAGACCCAGCCTCTGCGCGCGCCGCCGGGTGTGGCAGCTGCGGGTCCTCTGCCCCTGCCCCCACCCCCAGGCTGGGCCCGGAGGGCCTTGGTCTCTGTGCTGCACCCCTGCGTGCCCTGCCCCCGCCAGGATGTGAACGAGAGGGAGGGGCCGCGGGCCGGGCCTGGGGCAGCTGGGGGCTCCGCGTGGCCCTGGTGCGGCCGCCTCCGCCCACCCCGGCCCTTGCCTGCTGTTCTCACCACTGGCCGTGCGGGGAGGAAGGAAGCGGAGGGCTGGGTGGTGTGTGTGTTTGTTTTTGCCTGGGCTCTGGGGCCCCTGGGTAGGGCCCGTCCTCTGGCTGCCAGCACCTTGACTGCCAGGGTGAGAGGCCTGGGAGAGGCAGGGGTCTGCAGTGGGGCTGGGGGGCCTCCTGGAGGCCGGGAGGCGGGCACCGAGGCAGGTCTAGGACAGCTGGTGGGAGCGAGAGGCTGCCCCCGGGGCGAGCCCCGCACCAACGAACGTCCTCACTGTTGCTGGACCAGCTGGGCGGCCCAGAAGCGAGGTCAGGACCGGCCCCAGTGCTGGGAAGGAACAGTAGGTCTCGGGGTGGGGGTGCTGGGGGCGAGGGGAGGGACCTTTCAGGCCCCCTGCTGACCCACTCCAGCTACATCTGGGTGGACGCCGAGGCTGAGCAGGGGGCAGCCTGGGGCTCGGGGCTGGGGGCCTGCGGTCTGTGGCTTGCTCTGCTCTCCGGGGGGCAGACTCTCCCGCTGTGGCCGGCCTAGGCCGCAGATGTGATGTTGATGAGCGTGGCTGGGGAAGAGACGTGAGCGCCATGGGCTGCTCCCGGCTGGTTCAGCCTCTGTGGGTCGGCTCCCCGGGGCCCCTCCTTTTCTGCCCACCCAGAAGCACTGCAGCTCGGGGTTGGGCTCAGCCCCGCACACTCTGGGCGCCTTTGGCCGGGCCTGGCCAGGGGCAGGGCCTGGTTGGTGGGACTCTCAGGGCCCGCTCAGACTTGCAGGCCGAGGGGACCCACAGGTGTGGCTCGTGTGTGCGCACGGAGGTGAGGTGGCCAGAGTCGAGCCCTGTGAACGCCGGTCCTGCGAGAGCCCTGCGGGCGTCTCTGCACAGGTGGGTCACCTGTGCAGGGAGCATCACGGCCGAGGCCCCAGCCCGTGGGGCGGCCCAGCGCCTGGCCAGCCCCACTTGCTCTGAGGGCGTGGGGGGATGCACTGGGTGGGGGAGGCCACGAGCGGGCACTGTCCACGCGCGGGCTGCTGCTGCGGTCTGGGGCTGAGGGGCGTGGCGGGTGGGGGCCAGCTGCCAGCCAGACGGTGCCCTGGGCTCGACTGGCGCTGCTGGGAGTGAGTCTGCGGTGACTCTGAGAGGCGGCCCCGCCTGCCACCTGTGGGGCTGAGCGTGAGCGGGCCTGGGGGTGGTGGCTGGAGGTAGCGTTCACGTGACGGGGCTTGTTGGCTGCAAACGAACTGAGTCAGTTGGGCGAGGGCCCTGTGGACGTCACAGGCGCCTCCCAGCCGCGTCCTGGGTGTCCCGGACCCCGGCTGCCCGGCCGGGCCGTCAGGCAGTGCCACGGTTGACCACCAGCCACAGCTGAGTTGGCCTGGCCTGCCCCTAGACTGGGCTGGGCTGGGATCCTCGCCGCGGGCAGGCAGGCCCCGCCACACCCCCGTCCACCTGGCGAGTTCAGCGCGGCGCGCTCCCAGGTCCAGAACCGGACGAGCAGGGAGCCGCAAGGAGGAGCGAAGCGGGGAATCCCAGCCCATGCGGAGGAGGGGCGGCCGCAGCCTCGGCCCATTGGGCCAGGATCCTGCTAAAACCCGCCTCCGCAGAGGCTGTCTGTGTCCTTATCGTGAAAACCACACCACGTGCGCTTGGCAGACGCCCGAGCCAGGCGAGGTAGGAAGGGACGCCCCACCTCCCACCCCACGGCCGAGCGACCTCGAGTCTCCACTTGCCCCTCTGACCCCGGGGAGCCCCCTCTTCCTCGCCGAGCCCCCACCTGGCTGGGTTCCCACGAGCATGGACCTTTTCGGGCAGGGTGGGGTGGGATGGGGATGGACCCCTCACCTCCCACCCGGTCCCACGGTAGGTTGGGTTTCAGGTGGAAACTACAGTTGGGGCCAGCGTGTGCCCGAGGGTGTGGGGTGCGCGGGAGACGCGGGCAGGGGGCTGCTGCTGGGTCAGCCTGGGCAGGGGTACCCCGGCCCTTCTGGAGGAGTCCTGGGAGAGGAGGGAGGCTGCCTGGGCCCCACATGGGCAGCAGGGTTTCCATGTGCCCACGGGCAGGCAGGGCTGCCAGTGTGCCCACCAGCTGCCGCAGAGCAGGCAGTGTGCACGCAGCGTGTGCAGCCAGAGCCGCCGGGGCAGCCGGCCTGTGTGGCCGGATGTGTACAGCTGGCTGGACCTCAGGCCTCCGGGGGCGGGGGCCCGGGACTGAGGACCCTGCACGCGCCTGTGCGGGAGCAGCAGGGGGCCCTGTGATGCAGCCCCCGCGCCCCCCGCCCCCTCCCGCCACTGCCGTCCCCGGGGCTGGGCCGCTGGCCGCTGGCCTACAAAAGGCATTCTGTGCCCCGGAAGAATGACCCCGTTGTGTGGCTGGAGGGTGGCCGGGAGCCACGATGGCTTCCTTCCTTCCCAACTTCCTGCTTGCCCCCCTCTTGGGGGCAGAGCCCCACCTGGGGCCCAGCTGCTCCTGCCAGGGCTCTGCTTTCCAGGCCGGGGGCGCCTTGTGGCTCCCCCCGCCGCCCGGCAGTCAGAGTCCTGCTGTCCACCCATCGCCCTCTCCAGGCCCTCTGGCCCGTCCTGGGCTCAGCCTGGGCCTCTGCTGCCCCTCCTGCATGACCTTCGCTGCCGGCGAGCAGCTGGGCCAGGTGGAGACCTGAGGTTCGGTGGCCGGGGGTCTGTGGCCCTCATGAAGGCTGTGTCGGCTTGCTCCAGCGCCCCGGCTAGGTCAGTGCACCCGGGGGGTTGAGTGTCCGGGGGCAACAGCCGGCCCCGCATCGGGAGCTGTCGCCCCATCCCTGCATCCTCATGCCAGCCTGCAGCTCGGGCGCTGGGCTCAGCCAGCCCGCTTGGCCGGCCCGCACCCCGGCAGCTGGCAGCCGTGAGCAGGTTTGAACGGCGGCCCGGGCCTTGCCCTCGGCCTCTGCTGGCCCCTGGCTGGGCCCGGGTCCCATGCACGGTGCTGTGTGCAGGCCGAGGCTGAGCTCAGATTGAGGAAACGAGGCTGGGGTCCCCGTCCTCCTCTAAGCAGCCTGTGCTTCGGCCAATGGGAGTGGCCTGTGGTCACAGGTGTCTGGGCGAGGGTTGGGGGCCGGGCGGTCCTGGGAAAGGGGAACTTGGCCACTCTGGCGAGTTCCCAGCTGCCTGGCGGAGACGCTGGCCTCCTGGGCCCCTTCCCAGGCTTCCGCGGCCAGCTCGCCTCCACACTGCAGCGCCAGGGGCCGCGGGACCCCAGGCCGGCCGGCCGGGGGCCGGTGCGGCCGCCCCCGTGGTGGGACCTCTCGCCTGCCCTGGCTATGAGGCTGCACCTGCTGGCCTCTCTTTCTGGAGGCGGCCTGGCCTGGTGGGTGGGGGACCGCAGGTGGCTGGCAGGTAGGGCCAGGCTGGGGTGGGTGGGGGGCGCTGGGGGCCTGGGAGGGGCCAGGGTCTCCCCTGAGGGGTGTGGCGTTCCTGGCGGGTGTCTGGGCCAGGCAGGGGCAGGTGAGGACAGCTGGGTGGGGGCCAGGCGTGTCCCCGCAGCCCGTGACCTTCCCGGGCCCCGTCGTGGTCATCCAGCACGTGCCTGGAGCCGGGCGTGCTCAGGGCTTCTCGTCGGGTCCTGAGTCTTCCCCTGGTGTCTGCACAGCAGGTGTTGGGTGGGAGGAGAGGAGGACCGCCTCTTGTGTCTCCTCGCCCCGAGGCTCCCTGGATGAAGGCCTCTTGGGGTGTGGCTTGGCCCTTCTTCACACGAGGAAACTGAGGCCGTGGCGGGCAGAGCTTGTCTAGCTGTGGGAGGCCCTGGACCCGCCGAGGAAGCTCCGTGGGGTTTGGGCTGCCCAGGGCCGGCCTGGGATGGACAGCTGGCCCTGGCCCTGGCTCCGCCCTGTGTCTCGGCTCCCGTGGGGTGGGCAGGGAGGCCTGGAGGAGGCTGGAATCCCAGGGGGTCCCAGCCCCTGCATCGTGCAGGGCGGGCCAGCACCCGTTCCCGCCTGGCCCACCTCACGGCCTCCTGCCTTTGTTTTGGCTGCAAGGCGCTCTGTTCTGTCACACCCACCCTGTGCCAGGGCCCGCCGTGGTCACTCGCCACACTTTGCCAGTGCTCCTGTAAGGACTCGCTTCTCTGTGCCCGGTTTTGAGGGGGCGCCAAGGTCCAGAGACATGATGTGACTGTCCCAGAGCCACACGGCGGTTCAGGGAAGGGACTTGGCGGCACGCGGGGGAGCCAGGAGCACTTTGCCTGTCCAGGCCTCCTGAGTCCCTGCTGTTGTGATTGGCCAGGGTCCTGCCCCCACGTCTAGGGTGTCTCGCCGGCCTGGATGGTGGTGGGTGCCAGGCGAGGCTGCTCCAGGCCGCCTCCGGCAGCCACACGGTGTTGGAGTGGGCATCTGAAACAAGAGCCTGCTGGAGAGCGGGGTACCGGGCTGCCTTGGCTGGGGGCTGCCTGCCCTCCCCTGCCCTTTACAAGCCTTGCCCATGTTCTGCGCAGTCAGGACTTCAGCGGTGGGCACCCAGGAGTGCTGGTGCCATGCACGCGTCCTGGGGCTGGCGTCGCCCACCCTTGCCGAGTGACTGCGAAGGCTGGCTCCAGGTCCAGGTCTCCGAGCCCAAGGTTTCTCGAAGGCCGCGTCCTGCAGCGGACAGCCCTGCATAGCAGGGGGCTCTGCCTTCCTGATCTGGAGGCGTTGGTGGGGGTCTGTGTCCACACCCCTCCAGCAGCTGTCCCTCGAGGGCAAGTACTGGGCAGCCCGACAGGCTGGCCTGGACAGGCCTCTTCAGCGCGGCTGTGGTTTTCTTGTCTGTAAAGTGGGTGCAGGGAAGAGAATTTTCCAGGTCGGTTTGTCTCTTGATGCGACAGAACATTCAAAGTCACGTGAAGCCACCTTCACACGGAAAATGTCCTGGGCTGGCCTGGGTGGCTCTGTGCTCGTAGAGGGTGTGGGATGTGTTGACCCTTAGTCCGGAGTTCTTACGTAGAAGCAGTGAGTGTGTGTGTGTGTGGCGGGCACTTCTGTTGCAGCCCTCGTGTGACAAGGTGTCATCGTGTTTGGTGGCTGGGCCGGACATTCTGAGTGTCCAGCAGGCACGCTGCTCGTCTCCTTGGCGGAGGGGACCCACAAGCTCTGTGGACGGCGTGTGGGTTTGGGGAATCAGGATGGGTTTGGAGCCTCCAGAGGCATGGTTCTGGGTCCCTGCTACTCTGTGTCATGTGCTGGGCAGGCAGGCGGGCGGGCAGCCGTGAGAGCTGGAGACCCCTGCCTGGCTTGCGGCCCCCGGCCTTGGTGTGGCCCCGCCCCGGAAGCTGGGCCTCCTGGAGTCCAGCAGCCCTGGGCCAGGGTCTGGTCACTGCGGCCCCTCGGCGTGATGCTGCCCTGGGGGTGCGTGTCAGCCATCTGGCTGGATGGTGATCAGCAGCCCCGCCCCCCACCTCCCGTCCAGAGCTGCCCGGGGCTCGCAGCTCGTGGAGGCTATCTGCCCGCGTCCCGAGGGCAGGCACCAGCGGTGGAAACGTACAGTCCCCAGGTCCCCCTCCCACACCGTCAACCCTGGTCTTGGCCCCTCCTGGAGGCTGTTTGTGGTTGTTGGCGAGGCCAAGAAGGCCAGGAAGGGGCACCGAGGCAGCGGGTGTAGGGCCAGAGGCCCCGGCCCCAGGGCCCCAGAGCAAGGCAGGGGTGCTGGGGAGGCGAGGAGAGGGTGGGCTTTGGGATTGAGGGGCGTGGTGGGCATCGTGGGAGGCTCTGGTGGTGGTTGAGGGCGCGGGGGTCCTACTGCCGAGTGACCAGTGCGCGGGCTGCCGCAGGGTGGGGAGGGCACGCTGAGCCAGCCACTGGGGCCTGCCGCGGCCAGATCCGAGCGTGGCCGCTTGAGGCTCTGTCTGTACAGAGGGGCTGATGGGGCCCTCACGGAGGTCACGGTCATCCAGGCCCAGGGAGGCTTTCCAGCTGCCAGCCGGTCCGTCCGCCCCTGCCTGGAGGCCCGTGGGCTGGGTGGCTGGGCTGGACGCTGCTGTGCAGGTTGCCGAGGCTCATGGGGTGCGGATGCGGCCTGTCCCTGTGTCTCTTGCGTACCCTCACTGCGGGGGGCTTCCGCCAGCTTCTCCTCTGCGGGTTGTGGAGGGTCTCGGCCTCCTGGCCGCTGGCCCGCGAGGTGCGTCAGGAGCGAGGCATTAGGGCAGGGTGCTCTGTGAGGTCAGGGTGCTCGATCCTCTGTGAGGACGGGATGAGGTTCTAGGGCCTCCAGGGCTTTGGTCCCCCAGTGCAGAGTGGGGACCCCCCGGTCCTGTCCCTGCACTTGCTGGGGGCCTGGGGCGGGGACTGGAGAAACAGCCTGGCATCAGCAGGTCCCCAAGGGGTGGCCGGGGTGGAGGTCAGATCTCAGCTTGGGGACAGTCCTACCAGCTCGTGAGCCCCAGGTGGGCCGGCTCAGTGGGACGTAGCCCAAGGGGGTGCCGAGGTGCAGTCCGTGCGAGCCTCCCACCAGGCTTTTAGCAGGGGTGAGTGGGGTGACGAGCTGGACTATGTGGGGGCCACCGTGCTGGCCCAGGCGGGAGGTGCCCCCGCCGCGGCGGAGACGGGGAAGCCCCGCTCCAGTTCTCGGTCTGTCTCACGGGAGCAGCCCTGCCTCCGTCTGCAGAGGCCCTGCCGCCCGCGCCTCCGCTCATGACAAGCACTGGCCTGGTGACTCCGGCTGAGTCAGTGTCGGGGGTGGGGGTGAGCCTCTGCCCTGGGAGGACACCGAGGGGCCAGGCTCAAAGCACATTGCAGTGGTGGAGTCTCCAGAAGCCCCCCAGGAGCCCCTTGGGTGCCGAGCTGGCTCTCTGCACCCCCAGGTCTCAAGCTTGGCCCTGCCGCACCCCTCGCGTGGCTCTGGAGGTGCCGAGCATCCGAGGTGCCGAGAAATGGCAATGCTTGAGGGCGGTGGGAGGGCTGGGGACGTCCCGGTAGAGGCCAGCCCACGTCGGGCCCCGAGGAGCTGCCCTGCTCCCTGACTGCCCGGCATCCTGGGGCGGGAGGGCCACTGGGACGGCTGCCCCCGTATCCAGCACAGGAGGCCTGAGTATCTGCTGGGTGTCCCCGATGCCGCGGGGCTGCGGAAAATGCAGAGCAGCAGACAGGCCGGGGGTGGAGGCACCCGCGTTCCACGACAGAGCTGGGTGGCGGCCCCTGAGCCTGCGGAGCGGTGTGGCTCAAAATGAAACAAGCATCACTTCTTTTCCTGTTGAAGAGAAACCGCCTCAGCCTGCCCGCGGGCTTGGGGGGCCCCCTTGCCCCCCAGACGGCCATGGGGCAGGCGGGGTTTCATCAGGAATTCCCCCACTCCCCGTGTCCCCTCCTCCGCCGTCCGGGCTGGCGCCCCGGAGGTGCTGGGGAAGGTTCAGGGGTGCTGCCTGGACGGGAGGCTGTGGTGCCTGGGAGCCCCTGCCGGGCCCCGGAGAGGTGAGCGTGCTCCCAGATGCCTGCGCTCGTCGTCCCCACGGTGGGCATCCCTGCCGGCAGCAGGTCCTGCCTGAAACTCGGGGCTGGCCTCCCGGGCTGGCCTGGGGTCTCTGCGTGAGAGTGAGGGGTGCTGGGCGTCCGGGGGAGAGCTGGCTCTGGCGCTGGGAGGGGAGCACCCCGCCCTCCCAGCCCCTTCTTCACCCGCGGGTGGGGCAACGGGCTGCTCGAGTCCCCAGGCTCCCAGAGGGCAGGGCGGCCACCGGGGCTGTTCCCCAGACTTGAGCTTTGCCTCGAGGATGCTCTGATTTCAGGCAGGGGCGGGGGCAGGAGCGGGAGGTGCACAGGCTACCGTCCGCCAGCGGGCCCTGTGTTTGGGGATCTCCGCTTTGCAGAGGCCGCGGCGGTGACGGCGTCGCACGCAGGTTCAATGGTGCTCGTGGTAAAGAATCCGCCTGCCAGTGCAGGAGACGCAGGTTTGGTTCCTGCATCAGGAAGATCCCCTGGAGAAGGAAATGGCAGCCCACTCCAGTATTCTGGCCCAGGAATCCCCATGCACAGAGGAACCTGGCAGGCTACAGTCCTCGACAGACTGAGGGGCTGAGCACAGCCTCAGCTGCCCCGTGGCCCCCTCCCTATGGCTCCCCGCCCCGCTTCTGTGCCTCCTCCCGGGGATTCCGGCAGGCCTGGGGGTTCGGGTTTGGCCCCTCCCTGGACTCCCCCCGGGGCAGCTCCTGTCTGGCCGCTGAGCAGGAGGAATGACCCCAGGGTGGGCGGGGGGCCCTGTTACTGAGGTCACCTGGATCCTCGTCGTCCCCAGCCATCTCCGGGGTGGGCCCCAGCTGGTGGCTCTGTGGCCTGTGCCGTGGGGTGGGCACCTTGCTGGGCAGATGGAGAAATGGTGCCCGGGTAGGAGCCTGGCCCTGGGCGGGGTCTCCGAATGCCATGGCCGCCATCCAGTCATTGCCAGCCCTGACCCTAAACGCCCCCAACCCCCAACTTCACCAAGGGCTCTGGGGACAGGCCCGCCTGCTGGGCTGACCTAGGGATTGGTCCGTCTGGGGTCACCTGGCTGAAGAACCGGCAGAGCCCCGAGGTCCAGGAGGCCCTGGAGTCATGGGGGCAGGGGACAGGAGGGTGGCGAGCTGGCATTTCGGGAGCCAGCCTTCAGGGCACCTGCAGTGTGCAGGAGGGGTGGGGGGTGGTATCCGTGCAGCATGACCCGTTATTCCAAGGCTCTGAGCAGCCTGTGTGGTGGTCTTAGCACCCTGGCAGAGGGGGCGTCTTGCAGCCAGGGGCCTGGGCCAGAGCTGCAGGGCTCTGCTGTGGTCTGGCCCCAGCATCCTGGGGATCTGGCCAGGTGTGTTCCCTGCGCCGGCGAGCCCGGCTCCCCGAGCCATGGAAAGTTAGGGTGAACGGGGCTCTGGTACTCAGCCGGAGCAGTGCTCCCTCCAGCTTCAGCATGCCCCTCAGCCCCTAGGGTGCCCCCAAGGAGTGCCCTCCATGGGTGCCTGTCCGGGTGCTGCAGGAACTGGGGGGAAGCTGGCGCAGACAGGCCGGGTTGGTGCTCTTGCTTGGCCTGGCATGCAGGCTGGACCCCAGCCCCCTGGGACTGTGAGCTTCCGGGGGTGGGGCTGGGGGGCAGCCTCCTGCCAAGACCCTGGCCCGAGCGCCCCACCTAGGGCCCTGGCACTGTTAGCCTGAGCTCTCTTGTGGACCTGGAGGTCCAGGTGCCGGCTGGCCAGCCCCGGGAGCCCCGTCTGCCCCACCCCTGCCTCCCGCTTGTGCTCCCCACTTCCACCATGGCGGCCGGGCTCCAGCCGCACCTGCCACCACTGGGCCCAACCGCAGTACCCCCAGACTGGGCCAGTGTGCCGGCGAGGGCGGGCCCACCACTTCCCCTTCCTCCCCTGCCCCTGGCCAGCCCCGGCCGGCTCAGGACCGCCGTCAGAACCCCGAAGCGTCTTCCCTTTGTCACTCGTGGCAGAAGCCACCCAGGGTCAGCATCCGCCGCCTCGGGGGGCAGGGCAAGTGGTGCCTTGGGTGGTGGTGCTGATGGTGGTGATGCTGGCCTCAGTGGTGGTGGTGAGGCCGATGGAGGCGATGAGGCTGGAGCTTCCGTCCACCGAGTCCGCAGCGGCCCCTCTGGGCCCTGGCGCAGCCTTGACACCGGTGCAGTCGTGCTGTCTGCTCCTCACTCAGCAGCGTCCTGCTGGCCCCTCAGCGTCCACTCTGCCTGCCCTCTCCTCCCCCTCCCCCAGGTGTCACAGAGGCTGGGAAGGGCAGTGCCAGGAAGCAGCAGCTGGCAGCCGCCTGCCTTCCACGCGGCCTGCTAGGGTGGAGCCCTGTCGGGTGTCGGGGGTGTCTGAGTGGTGGGCGAGGGGTGAAGGAGACGCGTGTCTTGGATCACTGTGTCCCCGCGCCTGTCTCCTCCGGGGTCTGGAGGGTCGGGGCTGCCCTGGGCTCTGGTGTGGCCCCTGACGTCGATGGCCTCCTGGGCCTGGGACCCTTCTGGCCGGTGGGGAGGCCCCTCCCTAGGGCCCCTGAGGCCGCCTGCCTGCTGGGCTCGGCCCTCCTCTGAGGCCCCGAGGTGGAGGCCGAGGTGACCCGTGTCCTCCACGCTGGAGCTGAGGTTTGGGGCGTTGTTGGGGAAGGGGCCATGTTACCCCAGAGCAGCCGCAGTCCAGGCCACCTGAGCCCCGGGGCGGAGGCCATGGGCTGGTCGTGTTTCCTGGCCCACCCTCTGCAGGCCCCTGGCTCGGACTGGAACCCTGCCCTGCAGGGGCTCTCTGCACAGCAGGTGCGCCCACTTATAGAAGGGACACTGCCCCCGTTCCTGAGAGCCTCATCCCCGTGGGGCCTGTGGACCTTCCTGCCTCCCTGCCCCCCGCCTCCCCCAAACCCCGGCGCGCCGTGGTCCTGCCACAGGCCCCACGGCTGCCACTTCTGCCTCCCGCGGGTGCCAGGGGAAGCAGTCCTTCCGGAAGGCGGGGGCTGGGGGTGGGCGTCCCAGGAAGCTCCGGAGGGCCTGCCAGCTCCCCGCCAAGGGTTTCGGTTCCGGGGGGCTGGGGGAGGGTGGTCCTCGGGCAGGGGTGGGGGAGCGGACACCCGTGCTCAGAGCCTGGCTTGGTTCTGGTCGGGTCGGGGGCTGGCTCCCTGGGGCTCTTCTTGCCCGCCCCACCCCGTGCCCGTCTGTTTCTGCCCCCTGCCCAGTTCCTGCCCGGGGCCCCTCCCCACGCTCCCTTGCCTCTGCTGGGCTTCCTGCTTGGCCGGGCCTGGTGCCCTCCTGGCCCCCAGGATATGCGGCCTGGGCTCTGGACCCCAGCTTGGGGCCTGCTCGGACCCTGCCCTGCTGGGCCCTGCAGGTTTGGGAGAGTGGTGGAGCCCCCCAGCTCTGCTTTCCGAGGGTTGGGGGTCCACTGGCCGCGAGGCTGTGAGGCTCGCCTTGGGCTGGCATTTCCTGTCGCCTCCCCCGCCTTCCCTGGCAGAGGCCGGAAGGGAGTTGGTGGGGGTTCCCCGGCTTCCTTCTGGAGGGCCCGGGCGGGGAGGGAGGCAGGAGGGTCCTGGAGGGCTTTCTGGAGGAGGGAGCCCATGCAGTTGGGGGCTGTCAGCTGGGGGAATGCCCCCCGGCCCCCAGAGGGAGCCCAGGGCCTCCTGCTCGGCCATGCCCGAGCTTGCATACAGCTCCCACGGGGAGCTCACCACCTCAAGAAGTGGCCTGTGCCTGTACCGTGGGAACAGTTTCTGACTTTGCTGAGTGTGACCTTGCACCCCTGCCCCGGGGCCCTGTGGGCACTGCTGTGCTCTGGACGCTGAGCCTTCTGGGCATTTCGTCTCTGCCCCGTGGCATCCGTTTCTGGCCCTCAGATGTTTGCGTTTAGCATCAGTTTTATGGCCTGAAACGCTTTCTGTGCCAAGAAGGAGGTCGGTCCCTCACTCTGCCAGGCAGGCCTTCCTGACCCGAACCTGGCAGCTCTTCTGTCCCTTTGCCCGGGTCGGAGCTGCCTGCCTCTTCTTGGAGGTCCCTGTGTACTCCCAGGCCCCGGCCTCCTTCCGAGGCCTGGTCTCACGGATTGCTGCTGGTCCGCAGGGGCTGGGAGGGTGTCAGCGGAGGGCGGTCCTGGGCCCGGCCCAGGTTCTGGGCAGGGAGATTCGGAAGTTGGGCTTTGTCCCTCCCCCGGAGTGGCCTGGGTCCTCGTGGGTGGGAGGGTTGGGCGTCAGCAGCTCCCAGGGTGGGGTCTGGGCCTGAGCCTTGAGCCCTGCAGCCCAGGATCAGATAGGCATGTAGTGACCGCTGGTGGCAAGGCCCCTGCAAGTCCAAAGTGTGACTTCAAGAAGAGCCCTTATCGTAGCCACTGCTTATCAGAGGGTGGGACACGTACTGGCCCGGAAGAAACAGGCTCCATACACGTGGAGCAGGGGGTGTTCAGGCACTTTTCTTTCTAATGTTCCCTGCCTGGCCAGACTCCAGGAGACTCTAGAAGACTCCAGAAGATACACCCAGGGCATTGTCACCCGGGCTCCAGGAAAGTGTCCACTGTGGGCGTTGTGTGTCAACAGGAAGGGCCCTAAGTGGGAGTCTGGGGGCCTTGGGGGTTGCCGAGGTGGGCCTGGGCTGGGGTGGCCCCTCCCCGGGGCCGGAGCCCCCTGGCCTGGAGCGGTTGGTGTACACGTGAGCCTGGGAGCCTGCCTGGGGAACCAGGCCCTCCCTTCACATCTGGGGGGTGGGCTGTACCCAGGACCGCTGCTCCCCCGTCTCCTCTTTCTCCCAGTGCCCCCCTTCCTGGTGCCAGGCTCTCCTGCCCAGTTTTCCACCGCCTGGCTCCCCCTCCTCGCGGTTCTCATACTTGGGGTGCCGCCTGGCAGCTGGCAGCCAAACAGGCCACTTCCCTCCTTCCTTCCGGCCAGAGCTTTCTCCTGCCTCTCCCGCCCCTTCCTGCCAGGGAGCAGCAAACAAACAAACAAGCCAGCGGCTCAGGCCCGGCAGGCCCAGCTCACACCCGCAAGTGTCTGCAGCTGTGGGAGTGGGGAGCTCTGCGGCCCTGCCCCGCGGGCATGGCCGGCCAGCAGCAGGGGACCCCCCGACCCTGCCGTCTGCACTCCGCCCCTTACGGGCAGCCACCTCTGAGAAGCCCCTTTGTCTTCTCCTCCAGTCTGAAGCTCTCCATATCCCCAGGCTGGCCAAGTGGAGGTGGGGAAACTGCAGGAACCCCGGGGTGATGTCTCCCTCTTGGCTTCAGACCCCCGTCTCGTTTCCAGAGGAGAACAGTGGGCGGCTCCCCTCAGGAGGCCAGGCCCTCGGGCTTCTTGATGTGGAGGTCGGAACGCTCACGTGATCTGTGGCCCCAGCGGTAGCTGCTATGCTTTCTGGGGACCATGCCTGCAAAATGGATGTTGTAATGTCCATCTTGCTCCCCCCGCCCCCGTCCCCCAGAGGTCAGAAAGGTGCTTCTTGGGACTCAGTGATGGGGAGGGGCCTGTGGTAGCCTGCACCTTGCAGCGTGGGCTGAGGCAGGGTTTCTCACGCAGGGAGGGGGTGGCGAGGGCTGGTGAAGTGGGCATCCCAGGGGCCGTGGGGAAAGAGCAGTGACCGTGGGCCTGGGGGCAGCTGCAGGTTTGGGGGAGCGTGCCTGCTGCGCGTTTGCTTGTCTGTCACAGGTGGGTGGACAAGGTCACGGGCCTTCACTGAGGTCAAGGGCGGGCAGCCAGACCTCGTGTCTGCTTCCCTTCCTGCAGCCTGCCTGCTCTCGCCAACCCCTGGGGAAGATCTCTGGACACACAGGTTGCAGGCATCGTCTTGTGGGTCGTGTGTGAAAGTCGCTCTGTCGTGTCCAACTCTCTGCGACCCCATGGACTGTACAGTCCGTGGAATTCTCCAGGCCAGGATACTGGAGTGGGTAGTGAAGTCGTTCAGTCGTGTCCGACTCTGCAACCCCATGGACTGTAGCCTACCAGGCTCCTGTGTCCATGGGATTTTCCTGGCAGTAGTACTGGAGTGGATTGCCATTTCCTTCTCCAGGGGAATCTTCCCAACCCAGGGATCGAACCCAGGTCTCCCTCATTGTAGACAGATGCTTTACTGCCTGAGCCACCAGGGAAGTCCTGCTGGAGTGGGTAGCCTATCCCTTATCCAGGGGATCTTCCCGACCCGGAAATCAAACCCAGGTCTCCTGCATTGTGGGCAGATTCTTTACCAGCTGAGCCACAAGGGAAGCCCAGGAATACTGGAGTAGGTAACCTTTCCCTTCTCCAGGGGATCTTCCCGACCCAGGAATGGAAGCGGGATCTCCCGCATTGCAGGTGGATTCTTGACCAGCTGAGCTGTCAGAGAAGCCCCCAGATGTGGGTGCCGGAAGCTTAATGGCTCATAGGGCTGGACTGCAGTTCCCATCTATGCCAGTAGGTGCCGCCATCTGGACCTGGACTCCATAAGCTCTTACTTTCAGTGAAACGGTTTATGCTCCTTTCTGTGAATGGCAAGGGTTTTTGATGAGGCTGTCTTGCTGGTGCAGTGGCAGATGGGCCCCTACTCCTTGGCGTGGAATTCAAGGCCCCCTTGTCATGCCCCTCCTCCCTCAGAGGGCAAGTGAGGGACGGGGTGCCCAGCAAGCTGGGGGCTGCGGGAAGGAAATGGGTAAGAGCTCCCAGAGAAGGGGGTCCTCAGGGTTGGCAGAGCCTCCTGTGTGCCTGGGGGGAGGACCACCCCACTCTGTGGGCTGCCCAGCACCTCCATGGACAAGTTCAGAAGGCCCTGGGTGAGAGCTCGGCTCTGGCCAAAGTCAGGCCTGCCTGGCCGTGCCTGGAGGTGGTAGTGTCCTGCAGCGTGACCCCAGGACTGTTGGTACTGGTGACCGATGTGGGGGGAGGACTTGGGGGCAATGCCCAGACAAGGCTTCTTCCTGCTCTGAGCCTGGCGCTCTGGGCACGGCTGCTCTCAGGTTCGGGCACGCGAATCCTCCTGGGGTTGTTGGGTGGTCCACGCAGAGTGTCCCCCCAACCTGGGGGTGCCTGGAGAGGGTCACTGCATTGCACCCCTGGCCTGCTCGACTTGCCAGAAGCTTGTGTGATCACCACAGGCCTGGCTGGAAGACCCAGAGACCAATTTTCAGATGGGAAGGCTGAGGCCCGGGTGGCGTGGGGGGTGGGGTCCTGGTGTGCTCAGGGGACCCTGCCAGACAGAGGCAGGGTTTGCTGTGGCATGCAGCTCTGGCTCCAGCGGCCTTGTTTGGGCCTCTCTGAGTTCCCGTGGTCTGCTCAGGCCCTCGGGCGGCAGTTTCACCCCGGAGAGCCTCCCTCCTGTGGAAGCTTCTCGCTGAGCCCTCGGGGTGGGGAAGGGAGGCCCAATTAGTGCTTGACGGGACTTGGAAAACCCTGGGATGAAAGACTGGCGTGTGGGAGGTCTGGGTCTCTCACTGCAGCCTCTGTAGGCTGCCTGTGTCCAGGCCTGGCGCACGCCAGGGCCCCTCCACCAGGCCCACTAGGAAGCTCCCCGCCCCCGGGCCACAGGCCACCAGGCCCCGGGCACACAGGAAGTGTACCTCTCCAGGGCCCCATGTGTTAGAGGGCCTGGAGGTGTGGTGTCTCGGCCACCGCTGCTTGGGTCCCTGAGCAGGCCTGTGCAGTGTGCTGGGCCCACCGTGCGTGGGCAGTTGGAAGCACGCGGGGCCTCGGAAGTTCCCCGTCTGTAAAATGGGGTCAGGGGACCTGCCGTTTACCTCGCAACTTCACTCGCTCATCCACACTAAGGACATGGACTGTTTCTGCTGCACAGTGGGTGTGGTGGAAACGTCAGCTTTCACCTTGACCCCTTGAGTAGATGGGAAGAGAGGCTGGCAACTCCAGACCACTGGGCATTCCAGGTGGATGGGCTTGGGGTGCTGCGGGTTCGAGGGGCAGCCATCTGGCCTCCCTGCCCGGGTAGGCTGTCAGCCTGCCCTTCCTACGTCTGCCTCGGGCCCAGCCTGAACCTCAGAGTTGGGCCAGGTGGGGCTGGTGCCCGGAGGGGAGCTCCGGGCGTGCCTGGCCTGGCCTCCCTGGCGGGTGGGGCCCTGCCCAGGGCCGTCCCTTGCCATTCACAACCTGGCGTGGTCGCCGTGGCCCAGAGGGTAGCGGGTCGCCGTTGTGGGCTCCTGACCGGCCTCCTGTGGCTTCTTGTCTTGCAGACTTCTCCACGCAGGTGAACTCCTCCTCCCTCAGCTCCCCCACGGCGCGCAGCTCCATGGCCGCCCCCTCGCTGCACCCCTCCCTGGGGCCCAGCATCGGCTCCTCGCTCGGCTCTCCGGGACAGCTGCACTCACCCATCAGCACCCTCAGCTCGCCCATCAACGGCATGGGCCCGCCCTTCTCGGTCATCAGTTCCCCCATGGGCCCGCACTCCATGTCGGTGCCCACCACACCCACCCTGGGCTTTGGCACCGGCAGCCCCCAGGTAAGTGCGGGGAGGGGCCTGGACCAGGGATTGGGGCCTGGGCCAGGGGCAGGGCCTGGACTAAGGGGCGGGGCCTGGGCCAGGGGCGGGGCCTGGACTAAGGGGCGGGGCCTGGACTAAGGGGCGGGGCCCGGGCCAGGGGCGGGGCCCGGACCGGGGGCGGGGCCCGGACCAGGGGGCAGGGGCTGACTTTACCTGCACCTTCTATGTTGGCTCAGATAGTAAAACGGCTGTCTATAGTGCGGGAGACCTGGGTTCGATCCCTGGGTCGGGAAGATTCCCTGGAGAAGGAAATGGCAACCCCCTCCAGTACTCTTGCCTAGAAAATCCCCTGGACGGGGGAGCCTAGTGCAGGCTACTGTCTGTGGGGTCGCAAAGAGTCAGGCGCTCCTGAGCGACTTCACTTTCAGTTTCTATGGCCCCTGGGAAGCAGGTGCCATCACTTAAACCTTCTGTCTCTGGAAGCCGTCTCAGAGATGACCTCCTGGGCTTGGTGGTCTCCATGGTCCAGTTTGCTCAGATACTTCTCGGAACAGTCTGTCTTTTGGGGTTGTGTCCAGATCAGGAGGCAGCTGGCACCTGGCAGAGCCAGCTCTTGTCTGGGGGACCCCTGAGGCCTGGTCCACCACCCACCTCCACCAACCCGCCCAATGTGGGTGCTTCTTGTCTGAACCCCGACAGAGCTGCCCGGGGTGCCCAGGGCCCCAGCTGCTCATCTTGTCTCCTGGCTCTGATGGTCTCCTGGTGGGATTTTTTGCTGAATGCCTGGGAGTTCTGCTTGAATCCCAAGGGTTCTCCTTGTTTCTGGGGCTCAGACTGTCCTTCCTGACAGAGCTGAGTTCCCCTTTGCTGCGTGTCATTCATGTCTGGGATCAGCTGTCATCTTTGTGGAGGAAGGTCCCGGAAGAGAAAGGCCAACCCCACAGAGGGAGGCCCCCCATAAAGGAAGGCACCCCCACCCCAGTAGAGGAGGCCCCCATAGAGGGAGGCTCCCCATAGAGAGAGGCCTCCCATAGAGAAAGCACTGCCCCCATAGAGGGAGGTCCCTTGTAGAGGAGGGCCCACCAGTAGAGGAAGGCACCCGCATCCCAGTAGAGGAGGCCCCCCATAGAGGAAAGCCCCTCCCATCAAGGAGGCCCCAGTAGAGGAGGCCCCTGTGGACGAAGGCCTGTCCATCAAGGAGGCCCCAGTAGAGGAGGGCCCTATGACAGGAGCTCTGGGAGCTGTCTCCCTGAGGGGGGCAGGACAGCCGTCTCGAGAGGGACTCCAGCACAGGCCCCCCTGCCCAGAGACGTGTGGCTAACGGTGTCAGCGTGTCCTGCGGGCTCCCTGCTGCTCGGGAGCGGCCCTGCCTCCAGGACTCTCCACTCCTGGCATGCCTTTGAGGTCTGGAGCCTGCCCCCTGCCTGTCGGCTGGGCCTGTCCGGAGCTGGTCTCGGTGGAGCACCCCTCTGGCTCTTCCAGGCCCCTTATCAGCCCCTTTGTTCCTGGGGAGCCCGTGCTCCCTTGTGTCCCCTGGCCTTCCAGAAACAGACAGAAGGCTGGAGGGTTGGTGCGAGGGGTCCCAGCTTCCCAGGCCTTCCAGAAACAGACAGAAGGCTGGAGGGTTGGCGTGAGGGGTCCCAGCTTCCCGGGCCTGGCCGTGTTCTTTGGAGCGTAACCAGCACACCCCGATCCTCGCTGGCTGCAGGGTGCCTGCTGCTCAGCGAGAGGCAGACGAGGCCCGGCCTGCACCTGTGCCCTGGGAACCGGGCCAGAGGCAGCACCTGCTGGCTCTCAGGCCTGCGAAGCTCCTTGCTGCCCCCTGGCCTGGTACCGGCCCTGCACGCCTCCAGGGCTCCTGTGCGGAGGAGCCTGGGTGCGAGTCTGGAGTGGGGGCTCTGCGGGGTAGGGCCCGAGGGTGTCAGTGATGCCCCCAAGCCTTGGGGTTAGCCTGTCTGGGGGGCCGGTGCTGGGGGGTGCAGTGATGCCCCCAAGCCTTGGGGTTAGCCTGTCTGGGGGGGGCGGTGCTGGGGGGTGCGGTGATGCCCCCAAGCCTTGGGGTTAGCCTGTCTGGGGGGGCGGTGCTGGGGGGTGCGGTGATGCCCCCAAGCCTTGGGGTTAGCCTGTCTGGGGGGGCGGTGCTGGGGGGTGCAGTGATGCCCCCCAAGCCTTGGGGTTAGCCTGTCTGGGGGGGCGGTGCTGGGGGGTGCGGTGATGCCCCCCAAGCCTTGGGGTTAGCCTGTCTGGGGGGGTGGTGCTGGGGGGTGCGGTGATGCCCCCAAGCCTTGGGGTTAGCCTGTCTGGGGGGGCGGTGCTGGGGGGTGCGGTGATGCCCCCCAAGCCTTGGGGTTAGCCTGTCTGGGGGGGCGGTGCTGAGGGGTGTGGTGATGCCCCCCAAGCCTTGGGGTTAGCCTGTCTGGGGGGGCGGTGCTGGGGGGTGCGGTGATGCCCCCCAAGCCTTGGGGTTAGCCTGTCTGGGGGGGCGGTGCTGGGGGGTGCGGTGATGCCCCCCAAGCCTTGGGGTTAGCCTGTCTGGGGGGGCGGTGCTGGGGGGTGCGGTGATGCCCCCCAAGCCTTGGGGTTAGCCTGTCTGGGGGGGCGGTGCTGGGGGGTGCGGTGATGCCCCCCAAGCCTTGGGGTTAGCCTGTCTGGGGGGGCGGTGCTGGGGGTGGGGGTTCGTGGCCTTGTCTGTCCCCTTCTGCTGCCGCCGGCACACAGCGAGCTCCCGGCACGCGATGGGCGCTTTGAGTGCAGGTGCTTGTGAGCGAGGAGCCGCAGGTCCCGAGCCTGATGCCGGGGCTCAGGGAGTGGAGGGGGCGGGTGTGTCCCCGGACGTTCACCGCGACCCACTGCTCAGCTGTCCGCCTGTCCTTCTGTAGGTCAGTCGGGCCGCAGGTGGTTTAGCCGTGGTCCGAGCCCTGGGATCAGTCTCTGGCCACCATTCCTGGGAAGGCCTCAGTCCCCACCACCCTGCCCCCCATAACTCCTTCCCCGGGAGCCGAGTTCAGCTTCTAAGCTTCAGCAGTTTGTCTTAAAAACTTGGGGTTCCCCATATTCATGGAAGTATGGGTGGAGTTCGGGGGGGCATCCCCCCACCTCCGCCTCAAAACCACAACCGCGGAGTCATGGGGCCGGAACCACTGAGGTGGTCTGACTCCTGCTGCTGGCGGGGATGGCCCCTGACTCGACCGCGCCCTGCAGGGAAGTGGATGCGGGCGGTGCTGGGGGCTCTGGGCAGAACTGGGCCGGGCCGCGGGCACCGTGGGCTGAGCTGCCCCTCCTCTCCCCTGGTTCAGGGGCTCCATCAGCCCAGGGGGTGTTCCCCACCTCGGCCCAGAGCTCACCTGCAGTGCTGGGCATGTATGGGCACCTTGGCGCCCTGGCCTCGCCACCCTGATGAGCCTCCCTGGGCAGGACCCGCGTGGGCCCTGCCTGTCCTTGCTGTGGGCACCGCGGCCGTGAAGCTACGTCCACCAGGCCACGTGTAGGGGTTTGCCCCCAGCCTCGATGGGTAGGCAGAGGCCGGTGGGGTCCAGGGGCCTCCCACCCCATGCTGACGGGGGTGATTGGCCTCACCCGCGAGGGCTGGAAAGGAAGGGTGTGGTGGGCGTGGACGAGGGGCGGCAAGAGACTGGAGATCTGGGGCCCCGATGGAGCCGGGTGGTTATCTCAGTGAGTCCTGAAGGCTCCGCGGAAACTGAGGTGAATGCCAAGGATGTGAAAGGGGAAATGGGATGGGCCCCCACCCTGGGCACTCCGCGGAGCCGCCACTGACGCTGACCGTACCTGAGGGCTCTGTCCCTGGTACTAAGGCCCGCCTCAGGTTATGGAGGGTGGACACCGGTCCCGAGGGCCTGCCTGTGGGGGCCTGGGGGACAGGACAGGTGGCCCCTACCCACCCAGCATGGTTTGGACAGCCACAGAGGAAGTGCCCGAGTTCCTTTCTGGGGTGCCGCCCAGCGGATCCAGCTGTTCAGGGTTGTAGCCGGGCTCCCACAGCCCGCGGGAGGCCTCGGGCCCAGCCTCTGGCCCACACGGTGTCCTCGGGGCCCCTGGGGCCCTCCCTTGGCCTCTGCTGCTGACTGGCCACCCCGGTCTCCTGCCCTTTTCCCAGCAGTCCTTTGGTGTGCCCTTCTCCAAGCACGTGCTTAGCGGCGCCCTCTGGCTGGGAGCTGCCTTCCGTCATCTGCAGCCCAGCCGGCCTGGGGCCGGCCCCGGAGGCCCCGGTGCTCGTGCAGAGGCCGCTTGCTGTGCCCCGAGCTGGCTTCAGGGGCTCTGCTGTCAGCCTGGCCCCCAGATTGCTCTATCATCCCAACGGCGACTTTCGGACGGAGGCACTCCTGTTTCTCTGGTTTTTACACGAGAAGCCTCAGGCCCAGGGCGGTTAGATAACTCCCCCAAAGTCACTCAGGGAACGGAGGAGGCAGAATCCTCATGGTCAGCTGTGGCCGACCCCCCCACCTCCTGGCAAGCCCCACGGGCTGGGCAGGGGGTGTTCTCCGTGGCCTTGGGTGCCTGGCCGGGTGCTCGGTGGACGGTCTCGCGGCTCTGGGCTGGCCTGTTCCTGGGGCCCTGGACACTCTTTCTGCAGCATGCAGGGAGTCCCTCAGACTCCCAGAGGCCCGAGCTCACACCTGCGTCACCCCTTAAAGCCGTGTGCCCCTGGCTCGCCGCTGCATCCACTCTGGAGGTGGGTGGGCGGCTCTCCCCGCTCACTCAGGGCTTCCCATGGGGCGCAGCCCGATGGCACTCAGCAAATAGCTGGGGCCCCCGCTGAGTTGACCGTCTTCTGGGAGATGCTCCTGAAGCCTGCAGACTGTGCTGGGGGGTGGGGGGTATTCTTGGAGGCAGTGGGGTCCTCTGGACACCCCTCACCTCTCCCCTTGGGTCCTGACAGCCCCACATGGCCGGAGCTGGCCTCCCGGCCTCCCTGCAGCCCCCTGAGTCCCATGGGCTTCAGCGTCCTCAAGGAACCAGGTGGCCACCTGGGCAGGCGAGCCCAGACGTCCAGGGCTGGAAGAGCCCCCGCAGGTGCTCAGCGAGTGCTCTGTGCACGTTGAGCACCAGCTCCTCCTGTCCTGGGAGGAGGGGGATGGGAATCGGGGCCCACAGGGAGGAAAGGGGGTGAGGCTCCCGTGTGCAGGAGGAGCCCAGCCCGGGGAGACCCAGGGGCAGCGCAGCGGCCGCGGTCCGTCCAGAGGAGCTGCAGGACCTGACTTCCGCCTCGGTCAGGGCTTTGCAGAAGTGAGGGTGCTGGGGGGCTGCCAGCTGGCGCCCTGGCGCCTGTGGGGTGCGCTGGCTTGCAGGGTGCGGTGGGAAGCACCCCTGGGCCCTGGGCGCTGAGGGGAGAGCTGGGGTGGGCGCAGCGGAACCAAAACTGCTGTGTCACTGCCGGCAGCTGTTGCCACGGTGACCGGTGAGTTTCCCACGCTTCCTCCTGGCGCAGCGTCAGGATGGCGGGAGGGGCGGAGGGGGTGTGTGTGTGGGTGAGGATGTGTGTGTGTGTGTGTAAGGATTGTGTGTGTGTGTGCGTGATGGTGGGAGGGGCGGAGGATGTGTGTGTGTGTGAGGATGTGTGTGTGTGTGTGTGTGATGGGAGGGGCGGAGGGGGTGTGTGTGTGAGGATGTGTGTGTGTGAGGTGTGTGTGAGGATTGTGTGTGTGTGTGTGATGACAGAGGATGTGTGTGTGTGAGAGGTGTGTGTGTGAGGTGTGTGTGTGTGTGTGTGTGTGAAGATTGTGTGTGTGTGATGGCGGAGGATGTGTTTGTGAGGATTGTGTGTGTGATGGTGGAGGTTGTGTGTGTATGTGTGTGAGGTGAGTGTGTGAGGATTGTGTGTGTGTGTGAGATGGCGGAGGATGTGTGTGTGTGAGGTGTGTGTGTAAGGATTGTGTGTGTGTGTGTGTGTGTGTGTGATGGTGGAGGATGTGTGTGTGTGTAGGGGTGCCGTTTCCTCCCTCTCTCCTCGGGTTGCAGGATCCGAGACCGCCACCATGCCGTGTGTGTGTGTGTCCGTGTGTGTGTGTGTGTGTTTGAGGATTGTGTGTGTGTGTGTGAGGATGTGTGTGAGGCTGTGTGTGTGAGGATTGTGTGTGTGTGTGTCTGTGTGTGTGTGAGGGTGTGTGTGTGTGTGTGTGTGTGTGTGTGTGTGTGTAGGGGTCCTGTCTCCTCCCTCTCCCCTCCCTCCTCTCTGGGGTCAGGCTTCGGTGTCCATCCATGGGTTGGGGTCCCTAAAGCGCCGGCCACACCAGCGGGTCCCAGAGCTCTGGCTGACCGCTGGGGGCAGCACCCGGGGTGGCAGGCAGTTCTCACTTAGGCGGACGAGGGATAGGGGTGGAAGCCGGGTCCTCCGAGCCTGGGGTTCCGTGGGAGCTGGGGCCCTGGGGGCAGGACGGCCTCCTCTAGCCTGGCCAGGCCGACCGGGTGGACATCCTGCCGGGCTCCGTGGGGCTGGGCCTGTTGGGCCACAGGGCTGGGGGTCAGCGAGGCCCCCTCCGAGCCCCGGTTTCTCTCTCCGTGGAGGGGGGCGTGGCAGTGCCTTCCTTGCCCCGCGGATGCCCTGCAGCGCCTGCCAGGGCCGACCCCGCTTTCCCTCCGCAGCTCAGCTCGCCCATGAACCCCGTGAGCAGCAGCGAGGACATCAAGCCCCCACTGGGCCTCAATGGTGTCCTCAAAGTGCCGGCCCACCCCTCAGGGAACATGGCGTCCTTCACCAAGCACATCTGTGCCATCTGCGGGGACCGCTCCTCAGGTGGGCCTCCGAGGGCTGGGCGGGGTTGCCGGACCCCCCGGAGGGGCGGGGCGGGGGCTGCAGGATCCCCCGGAGGGGCGGGGGCTGCAGGACCCCCCGGAGGGGCGGGGCGGGGGCTGCAGGACCCCCTGGAGGGGCGGGGTGGGGCGGGGCGGGGCCAAGGGCGGGGCGGGGCTGCAGGACCCCGTGCGGGTGCTGGGGTGGGGGGTGGCAGGAGCCCGGCTTTGCCAGCGAGGGGCCACCGGAGCTCCCAGCCGCTCACCCTGGACCTCTTAGCGCTTCCAAGTCCAGGAGATGGTGGCCGGGGAGCGGGGCGGGTGGCTCCAGTGGAGACGCCGGCCAGGGAGCCGCTGTGCTGTGCCCGGGGCCAAGGGCCCCTCGCACGCCTCCCCCCCGAGCCCGGCAGCACCGCAGCCCCGCTGGCAGGTCGGCTGAGTCCTTCGGGGCGCCGGCCCGGACCTGGAGAGGGCGAGGGCCCTGTGTCCGAGTCCGCGCGCCCCTCATGCAGGCCGCGCGTGGCGCTCACGGCCGCCCCGCCCGCAGGCAAGCACTACGGGGTGTACAGCTGCGAGGGCTGCAAGGGTTTCTTCAAGCGGACGGTGCGCAAGGACCTGACCTACACCTGCCGGGACAACAAGGACTGCCTGATTGACAAGCGGCAGCGCAACCGCTGCCAGTACTGCCGCTACCAGAAGTGCCTGGCCATGGGCATGAAGCGCGAAGGTAGGCTGCTGGCGCGCGGCCCTCCCTGCTCGCAGCTCCTTTGCATACTTCTGATGACGGGGCTCTCACTCCCTCCAGAGGCCTCCGCCGCTGCTGCGTTGGCACTCATCCCTGGGGGCTGGGGTCTCTCACTCGCTGACTTGTCTGAGCACCAGTTTCGCAGCAGGCTCTGGGGTTACGGGAGGGACACCCTTGGTCCTGCCTGCTGGCAGTTCCCAGCCCCACTGGCGACAGGCATCCATCAGAACCTCTCCGAGGTCCTGGTGGGCCCTGCTGAGCACGTGGGCTCTTGGGGGCTGCGGTGGGAGGTGGGGGCTCCACCTGGAACGAACCCCAGGGAGTGTACAGGCCGGTCCTGGGGCCTGCTTGTTGCGGCTCAGTAGGACGGTCCAGGAGACCTGGGGCTGGGGGGGCGCGGGTAAGGAGCTCTGGAGACCATCAGGACAACTGAAGCATGCTGGGCGCTGGGTTGTCCTGGGCTCTGCTTCCTCCCGCAGATGGGGTGGGGGTGCCTCGCGACCCAGATCCTCAGAGTAGAGAGACTTGGGCTGCAGGCCTCTCGGCCTTGGGACTGGGGCCGGGTTTCGTTGACAGCAGGTGTGTGTCGGGCGGTGGGGCAGGGAACATGGAAGGCTGCTCCCAGGGGGTCACTGAAACTGTCCCGCTGGCCAGGGCCTGGGCTTGGGGCGGGCTCCTCACAGCCCCGTGCTGTCTGTGGGCCTTGGTTTCCCTGGCCCAGGCTTGGGGGCTCCTGGCTGGGAGGTTCTGTCCCTGGGGTGAGGGTCTGCATGTCCCTCCTGCACTGTATCTGCTCCATGGCCCCCACAGGCTGGTGTGTGCGCACCCTCCCCCACACCATCCCATGGGGGAGCCGGCAGCTGTCTCGTCCCTGGGGACTGCCCTCTTGTGGAGTCTGCAATCTCCATCTCCTTCGTTTATCTCCTGGGCCCCAGGCCTTCTTGCTGACAACCCGAGACCTCAGCTGGGCCAGTGGTCCTGCAGGATCTGTGCCTTGAGGCCAAGAGGCAGTGATGGGCTGGGAGTTTCGGCGCTGGCGAGGGGCAGTGTGCCCATGGACCCCGCAGAGCGGTGCCTCCTGGGCTCCAGCGTGAGCTGGGGGGCCGGCCTAGGCCTTGGTCTGCCCACCCAGCCTTCCTGATGAGGGCGCATGTTCCATAGAGACATTGGCCCCCCCTTCTGTGTGCGGGTGGAGAAGCTGAGGCCCAGAGGGTCTGGGGCTCGGCCACAGTCACATGTTGGGCTGGAACCGGGCTCTGGCTTCCAGTGCTGACCTTCTTCCTCAAGGCCAGCAGGAGGCCAGAGGAAGCATATGCCTGGTGTGGGGAGGCCTGTGTCCGGCCCCAGTTCCTCTGGCTGCCCCATGTCGTCAGGGTGGGCTTCCTGGAGGTGGTGAGTGCAGTGTTGTTCCTGAAGGATGGAAACTTGAGCGGGGGCAAGCACGTGGTGGGCAGATCAGTCTGCACTTTGGTGTGGGTCAGTGAGCCGTGGCCATCTGCCCATTGAAAGTGACCATCTCACAGCCAGGAAGGGCCCCCTGGGAGTGGTCAGTGTGGCCTTTGGGGAAGCCTGGGGCCTGTGGGAACCCAGAGGAGGCCCCGGCCCTGCTGTGGGCATTGGACAGCACTTGGTGGACAGGTGTCCAGCTGACCCCTGAAGAGTGGAGGGGTGTTCAGCAGACCACGTGTCTGGATGGCAGGGACAGCATGTGCAGAGGCCGAGACCTGGGGGCCCCACAGAGTGACCGAACACAGGTCCCCAGGGCTGTCCAGTCCAGTAAACACTGGCCTTCTCCTAAGGTCGTCTCAGGCTTTCTGCTTGTGGGCCTGGGGGACACCCCAGTGATCTGACCCCCAAGGTCTGGGGAGAGTGGGGACAGCGCCTCCTGTCCCAATGCAGCTGCAGCCTCCGGTCTGGGGCCAGCGGCTCTGACCCCCCTGCGCTTGCCCACTAGTGGCTGTTAGGGGCGCCTGCTGTGCCCGGAGCCTCTTTGGGGTCCCTGCTGGTCACGTACACTCACCCACCCGTGGTGCCATGACTGTCCGCACAGCTCCCCCAGGGAGGGAGGAGGCCTTGGGGGTAGGAAGCGGGCCTGGTGGCCAGGGAGGGGGCTCGGGGGCAGGGAGGAGGCCTCAGGGGCCGAGCCTGCAGGGCCGTATGCCCGCGCTCTCCATCTGATGCATGAGTCTGGAGCGTTGGGCGCCGTCCTGAGGCACCGCGGCCCTCGAGGCCTGATTTATGGGCCATTAGATAAATACCTGATTCCATCAGGACCCACCTCCCCTCGCCTCCTGCTGGATTTATAAGTCACGAGCAGGCAGTAAAAACCCTCCTACACGGTCCCCTCGTGCTCCCAACACAACGTTGAACTCTTCGCTGGCCTGAGAGCCGCGGGGCGGTGGGAGGCGGCTCCGTCTGGCCGCGGGTGCAGCGTCGTCTGGCCCCCCGCTGCTGCGGGGGCAGCCCCACCGCCTTGCCCTCCGGAGGGGTGAGTGGTAGACCCTGTGTGGCCACGGTGCCGGCCCTGCAGAGGGCTCTATGGGTCAGCGAGGTGCACGCCAGGCTCCTTCCTCTCTGCCCCCACCCCGGGGTGTGAGCCCTGCCAGGAGGGCTCCCCAGCGGGGGCAGGGCTTTAGCAGCATGACTTGGGGCAGTGCAGTGCCCTGCGATGGGTGCCCAGCGTGCCACCCCAGCCCTGTCCAGGAGCGTGTACGCTGTAGGCCCCCAGGGCCAGCCCGAGCCCTCCTAGGTGCTGCCCGGTGGTGGGCAGCCATGCCAGCCGGCCCCACACGACACAACCCACGTGAGAGGCTTCTGGTCGCTTCTGGTGCAGTGGGGATGCAGGCTCGGGGCTGGCACCTGACTGGCTGACCGCAGGGAGGGCTGGCTAGCGAGTGACGCGGCAGGTGACGGCTTCGTGTCGGGCCCGCAGGGCCGGGGCCCCGGGTGGGAAGTGCCCGCGGGCTAGGCCTCCCCAGCTGGGCTGGGCCTGTCCGCTGGGTGTGCGGCCGCCCTCGAGGGCCTGTGGGCACTTCCGTCTGAAGAGGGCACAGGCCAGTGCGCGGGGCTTCGCGGACTGAGGGGGAGACGCGGCCCCCGTCTGGGGTGAGAGCCCCAGGCTGCAGGGGCCGCCCCGCTGCCCCACCTCCCTGCTCGGCCCCCTCCCTTGGGAAGGCCTCTCCCTGCTTCCTGCCTGCGTCCCTTTGCTGGCTCTGAGCGAGGGGTGTGGAGACGGTGCCTGGTGTGTGTGTGCGCGCACGTGTGTGTGCAGGCGGGCGTGGCACTAGGTGTCACTGCGGAGAGAGCCCCAGCCGGGCCCCCACCCCGTCCCCTGGGGCGCGTGGCCTCGCTTCTCCCAGCCTCAGTGTCCTCACCTGTGCATGGGGGTGTTGGCAAGCTCCCCCAAGGGAGGGATGTGGTGGGGGGCATGGGGGGCGGGGGAGAAACTGGCGGCCACAAGATGGGTACGTGTGTGTGTGCGTCTGTGTGTGTGTGAGTGTGTGAGTGTACGTGAGTCTGTGTGAGTGCTGGTGTGCATGTGTGGGTGCAAGCCTGTGTGCACGTGTGTGTGAATCTGTGTGTGCACGTGTGTGCTGGTGTGCATGTGAGCCTGTGTACACGTGTGGGTGTGTCTGTGAGTGTGCATGTGAGTCTGTGTGAGTGCTGGTGTGGGTGCGTGGGTGTAGGCCTGTGTGCACGTGTGTGTGCGTCTGTGTGTGAGCCTGTGTGCACGTGTGTGTGTGTGCGTGTGCGTGTGTGTGCATGTGAGTCTGTGTGAGTGCTGGTGTGCATGTGTGGGTGTGAACCTGTGTGCATGTGTGTGTGCATCTGTGTACACGTGTGTGTGCGTGCATGTGTGTGTGTGTGCATGTGTGTGCGTGTGCGTGTGAGTCTGTGCTGGTGCAGGTGCGTGGGTGTAGGCCTGTGTGCATGTGTGTGTGCGCCTGTGTGTGAGCCTGTGTGCCCGTGTGGGTGCATGTGTGAGTGTGTGCATGTGTGGGTGTGAGCTTTTGTGCCTGTGTGGGTGCATGTGAGTGTGTGTGTGTGAGTACTGGTGTGCATGTGAGCCTGTGTGCACGTGTGTGCGTCTTTGTGTGAGCCTGTGTGCACATGTGTGTGTGTGTGTGCGTGTGTGTGTGTGCGTGTGAGTCTGTGTGAGTGCTGATGTGCATGTATGGGTGTGAGCCTGTGTGCATGTGTGATTATATGCACATAACCGTTCTCGTGTGCAGACTGAGGGGAAGGAGGGCCGGGTCCTCTGAGCTGGAGGCACCTAACTTGCCCTGTGGCCTCTGGCAGGGACACCCCCTCTGCCCTTGAGAAGGGGCAGCCGGGCCAGGGCTGCTGGTGAAATCCCATCCTTCCTGCCCCTCGGGTCCTGCAAGGGACAGGGGAAGTGCCCAAAGCGAAGGAGGCAGCAGGCCTGGGTTCCCCTACCCAGATGCCCCCTCCGACCTCTCGGCTCCCCAGGGGGCCGGCAGCAAGCACCGTGCCAGAGAGGGGTCCCAGGCCGGAGTCGCTGACTGCGGGGACCCTGGCCGTGTTGGGGTGTTTAGCGCCCCTCCAGGCGTTGGCTTGACTGCTGGGGAGCGCTGGCCCCAGGGTTTTCCTGGGGATCCCAGCAGGCGGCCTGCCAGCTCTGCTCTCATGGCAACGTCCCCCCACCCCCCGCCATGCAGCCCCCCTCCCCCACCCTGGGCTGGGAGGAGGACAAGGCCCTGTCTTGGCTGCCCCTCCTGCCTGAGGCCTCCCGCCAACCACGTGTAAACGACGGCTGACCTGGTCCAGCAAGAGTCCTAGCCACCCCCCTCCCGCCGCTGTCTGTAAGTAAAACCGTAATATTTATAGTGAGGGTGCTCACAGAGCTTTGCTACTTAATTCTGCCCCCCCTGCCCCACACCCAAGGCCCCCCGGTCGGCACCCCTGTGCCCAGGGCCTTCTCGAGTGCGGGCATCCCTGTAACTGGGCCACGGCGTGGGGGGCGTGGGGCGGGAGTCATGAGCAGATGGAGGACAGTGCCTGTGGACCCCCAGGAGGCGGGTGTCGTCAGTCTCACTGCGGGTGGGGGGCGGTGCTGGGGCCCAGAGAGGCTTGGGGCTCACCCGAGGCAGAGCAGGTCTGACTCCTGAGCTGCCTGCTCTCCTGAGGGCTCAGCCATGAGGGGTGCTCTGGGCCTCAGTTTCCCCACTTGGTAAAACGGGCCTCTCAGCTCTGTCTAGAGCACAGACCCCAGGGACCCTACTCTCAGGGTCTCGGGGACACTGCTCACCAGGGTTCTGAGTTCCCATCACTTGGCTGTGGTCCAGATGGGCCCGTGTGGCTGCCTCGCTCTGGGTCCACCCTTCTGGCCTGTGACCCAGTCTCCTGCACAGATGGTGACCTGAGGAGGTGCCCGGCCCAGCCCAGCATCCGCTGTGGGTGGGGGTAGCGGGGACCAGGCCAGCCAGCTTGAGCTTCCCACCCAGCCCCACCAGCTGTCAGACTTTGCAGAAGCGCCAGGCTTGCAAAAGCTCTGGCCCGAAGCCTTCTGCCTGGCTCCGTGGCCCAGCTGGTCCGGTCCGCAGCGTCGGCCGGCCCGTCTGGAGTCCGGCTGCACCAACGGAAAGTCCCTCACTTGAGTCAGCATTTGGGCTCGGAGAGTGAAGCCCCTGGCGGGGGGCAGCTGTGAGCAGCCGTCTGTGGAGGCAGGAAGGAGGTCAGGCTGGCCCTCAGGACGCCCCATGGCCCGGAGAAGGGCACCGCTGGGTCCTGGCATCTCCGAACGGTCGTCGGTGGGGCTGGTGTGGTGGAGAGGGGTCGGCGTGGTGGAGAGGGCTCGACGTGGGCTGTTACGGAGCTGTGTGGGGCCCGGGGACCCCAGGCTCGAGAACGGAGGCTCCCCTGGCCCCTGGGGTGAGGGGCTGCGAGCAGGCCCTTCCGCACAGCGCGGCGGCCATGTGTGCACCACGGCGCCCGGGAGTGGGCTTGCACAAGCTCCCCCCTGTGCTGGGGTCCCCAGGGCCCCTGTGAAGCTCTGTCTGAGGTGGGTGCTGAGGGCACCTGGGGTGTCAAGGGGATGCCTGGGCCCGCTCTGGCTCAGCAGGGCAGGACCACGGGAGGGTGGGATGGGGCTGGCGGGCGGGGGTGCCGCCCAGTCCTGGTGCTCCTGCTGTCCCCCAGGGCTGTCTGGCCGTCCGTGGGGCTCTGCCCGATACGCCCAGGGCTCCGCTGTGAGGGTGCTGGGCTCTGTGGCAGCCCCTCTGGCCTTGGACTAGGCTTCTCCCCGCTGGGGACTCCCCCTGCTGCTCTGGTCCGGGGTCCTTGCTGTCCCCAGCAGAGTTGGGGTGGTGGGGTCAGCCCAGGACTGCAGGAGCCCCTCGGGGCTTTGCGGGGCTCTGGGTGGGGTCCACAGCTGGGCTGTGGCTCAGTGTCCCATTGGCCTGCGGGGTGACCTCAGGGAGGTCTCAGCCCCTCTTAGGAGAGGGCGGCCTGAGCTACATGGGCTCTGAGATCGAGGGTCTGTGAACGCCCAGCGTGGGGTGCCTGGTCCCCTCGGCCTTCCTCCGCGTGGGTCTCCTTGGGGCGTGTTGAAATAAACCCTTCCCTCTCTCCCTGGTTCCCAGAGACCAGGCTGCCCCCATCTGCCCAGTCCTCCAGCCTCATGCTGGACACCCCCTCTGCCTCGGCACGTGCCCTGCCCCTGCCTGAGCTGCCGTCCCTGCCTTTCTGTCTCTTCAACTGCACTGCCACTTCTTCCGGGAAGCCATCCTGGCTGTGCCTGCGTCCATAGCCCATGAAAGCCCTTCTCACTCCACTTCGGGATCCCTGCTGAGCCGTTGGCTTCCTGAGAGCGGGGCCCTGTCTGCCTTGGCCCTGGGTGGTCCTGGTGTGAACCGTGGTTGAATGAATTAGCGAGAGGCGGCGCGCTCTGTTCTCAGAGTGCACAGCCCCGCCCCGGGAGCGGGAGGCCAGGCTTGGGGCAGAGACGGGGCTGCGGTCTGGCCGGCCCCGAGCAGCCTCGCTCTCCCTGGCCCTGGCTGGCTGGCAGGCGCGCTGCTTGGGTCCCGGGGGCAGAGGCTGCCGCGGGAGCTGCGGGCTGACCAGTGACCCCCTACCCCGCCTCAGCCGTGCAGGAGGAGCGGCAGCGGGGCAAGGACCGGGGCGAGAGCGAGGTGGAGTCCACCAGCAGCGCCAACGAGGACATGCCAGTGGAGAAGATCCTGGAGGCCGAGCTGGCCGTCGAGCCCAAGACCGAGACCTACGTGGAGGCGAACGTGGGGCTGAACCCCAGCTCGGTGAGCGCCCCCGCCCATGTCCATCTGCTCTGCTCTGGGGACGGAGGCCCTGGGAGCACGCCTGGGAGGGGCCCCGTCATCACACCCCTGCCTGGAGGGGGACCCTGTCACCCGCCCATGCCCCTGCACCTCCATGAGGCTCTGCTGCCAGTCAGGTGGGCGAGTTTTCGGTTGTTGGGCTCAAAGCCCAGGACTTTACGGCTCCCTTCCAGCTTCCTGTCACCTCTGGCCCATCGTGCAGCCAGGCCTGTGGGCAACACTGGGTCTTAGCATGATCTGTGTCTCCCGTGTGGGTTCAGGGCGGCCCGGGGGTCCTCCTGGCTTCTCCCCTCCGTTCTGTCCCTGCCTCACGTGGCCCGGACGCCCCGCCCACCCCCGCCCCAGGGCCCTTGCTCGTTTGGTTTCCACCGTTCCTCCTCCGGCTTCAGCCTTGCAAAGTGTGCTTTCCTCAGGGAGCCCTTTCCCTCTCGACTGCCTTGTGCCCCCATCATGGGGGCTCAGCGCCCCTGACGCTTGGGGGTCACTGCGCGGCGAGTGTGGTGGTTTGTTCTCCATCCTGGCCGTCGGACGGTTCCCCGTGCCCGGCTGCGGTCAGGGACAGGACCCTGCCGCCCGTAGGTGCTTGTTCACGGCCCCCCAGTCTCAGAGCGTGGGGGTCCCGTCCTGCCTGCGGTCTCAGGACACCCTGCTTCCTTGTCCCCCTGCAATGGAGCACCCCAGGCTGCAGCCCCTCTCAGACCCCCACGCTGGCTGCCCCGCCGTGTTGCCTCTTGTGTGCAGTGACCACCCCCCGCCCGCCGCCAGTTTGACCCTCAACAGTCCCTCTGGTCTGTGGCCCGACCCCACCTGATGGCTTCTCTAGTCCCAGTGGGGAGCCAGAGTGGCAGCAAGGGCCTCACGATTGAGCAGAAACCCTGAAGGAAAAGTCAGGGATCGACAGCCATCTGCCAGGTTTTACTCTTGTCCAGTGAGGACACCATCTGGGAGGAAACGAGTCTGCCCTCTGCGTGCTCCGGGAATGCAGAACAGGCGGGCGATTTAGGGGACAGGCTGGTGGGCTGGCTGGCGGGGGCTCTGCCCTGCTGTGGCCGCTCCTGGTGGATTGGCCTGGGTCCCCCTCTGGGGCTGGCTCGTTCAGCCCCTTCCCCCAGACCAGGGACACCTGTCTGTCCCGGGGGAGCCTCAGGTCCCAGCCTGGGGGCCCCGCGGTCCATTCCTAGGACAGGGAAGGCTCTGCCCTCTCCGGCAAGGGGCCAGAGCTCAGGAAACTGCTGTTGAATGAGGCCTGTTTTGTCTTTTTGTGGGAATGAGGCTCAGAGGATGGAGCCTGGTAGAGTTCGAGCTCCTCCCCCGGGGGAACCCCCTCCCTCCAGGCCAGCACCGCACCTCTGGTGCAGGTAACCTTTGCCTCCAGCTTATTAGGTATGACCCGGCACCTGCCTCCGAGGCCCTGGCCCACTCCACCAGGCCTGCGCTGGGCCCCTTGGGGGCTTGGGGGGGCTCCCGCTAGTGACTAGAGAAGGCCCGACCTCTGGGGCTTCAGCCCGGGACTTGTCGGTCTTCCCCACGCCTTCTGCCCCCCTCAGTGCAGCTCCCCGGACCCCCGCCGTCAAGCTTGGCCTCCCAGCTGTGGGCTGGAAGGGCTCGGAGCAAAGTCCCTGAGGACTGGAGCCTGGCCCCAGGCTCTGGCTCGCTAGGCGCTGGGTGTGTCGCTCGGGTGAGCCGGGTCCCCGGTGCAGGCTGGCTCTGCTCGTGGCTGCGGTCATCCGGCGGCCGGGATGGGTGTGCGATGCCCAGAGGGTGTGCTGGGCTTGGGCACGTGGCGTCTGGGCGCCCTGAGTGCTGGGCTTCTGGTGAGTGCTCCTGGGTGGAGGCGGGAATGCTGTGGGGCTGGCCCCCTGGGGCCTCGGTGTGACGGTGACTTTGGGGGCGTCTGGGCGCTGGTGCCTTCCACCCCTTTCCCCTGACTGGCTGTGCGCCCTGGAAGCCGCTTCTCCCGCGGCCCCAGGTACTCCTTCTGCACGCCGGCCTCCATGCCCCTCTGTCACAGGCCTCCCAAGAGAGCCCTCAGCCGGCCCTTCATGGCTGGATTGTTTAGACTGCGCGCCGCAGGAGGGCACATGGTTTCTATCAGGGAAGCTCCTCCAGCCTCCCCACGCCGTCGGTGGGGGGGGTGGGGAATGCCTGGCCCACGTGGTTCCTGGAATGAGGCGCTTCCGCTTACGCTGCCTCGGCCCCACCCCCCAGGGCCTGGCGGGTTCTCCATCGGAGCCCCGTGGGCTGGAGCCTGGAGCCACTGAGGCTGCCCGGGGCTCCCCCGTTTGTGAGGATGCCTGGGCGTCCCCTTCTGGCTAGGGGCTTCCCAGGTGGCTTAGTGGTAATGAATCCGCCTGCACTGCAGAAGACATGGGTTCGATCCCTGGGTCAGAAAGATGCCCTGGAGGAGGAAATGGCAACCCACTCCAGTGTTCTTGCCTGGAGAATCCCATGGACAGAAGAGCCTGGTGGGCTACAGCCCATGGGGTCTCAAGAGCCAGACACGACTACATGACTGAGCACGCACGCACGCCCCTTCTGACCGGAACTTTCCGGAAGGGCTTCGGGTGCTCCCTCGTGTGTTGCCACGTCCAAATTTAGGAGGAAGCACCACCACCAGAGGAGCTGGCACTGCCCACGCCCTCCCCACGCCTGGTCCGCAACACGAGGTCACCCGGCATTGGCCCAAGGGTCGCGGTGGGGACCGAATGGGTCATGACACGGTGACAGCAAACGGAGGGCCTAAAACAGCCCAGATTTCACCACCTCACGCTTCTCGAGGCCCAAGTCTGAGATCTGTGCCCCTGGGCTAAGTCAGGGCACCGGCAGGGCTGGCCCTCGGAGGCGTGGGGGTGGGGGCGGCGCCCCGGGCCCCGGCTCCGGCCCTTCTTCCACGTCTGCCGGCAGCTCTTCCCTCCTTGACCTTGGCCTCGGCCCTCATGTCCTCCCCCCCAGCAGGGGCTCTGTGATGACCCCGGGCCCACCCACACCTTCCAGGGTCACCTCCCATCAGAACCCTTCACTCAGCCGTGCTCGCCGATTCCTTTGTGCTGGGGTTCGGGGGCTGAGATCGTGGGGGTCGTGGGGGCGTTGGTCAGCCCCCGCTGCTGGGTCGGGCGTGTGGGGGCCTGATCAGGGGCTCTGTTCAATGCACGGTGCTCACCACGGTGCCCCTCCCCAGCCCAACGACCCCGTCACCAACATCTGCCAAGCAGCTGACAAGCAGCTCTTCACGCTGGTGGAGTGGGCCAAGCGGATCCCGCACTTCTCCGAGCTGCCCCTGGACGACCAGGTCATCCTGCTGCGAGCAGGTGAGCGGCGGGCCTGGTGGGGGCGGGGCGAGGGGTGGGCAGGGGCGATGGGCGGGGCCTGAGGGGCGGGCCTTGTGCGGGGCGGGGCGAGGGGCGGGGCCTGAGGGGCGGGCCTGGTGCGGGGCGGGGCGAGGGGCGGGGCCCTGCTCTTGCTCAGTGGGGTCCTAGAGGCACGGGGCACGGGGCATAGGGAGGGGGGTGGGGGCCCCTGCTGGGGAAGGGCCGGGGGGCTGCTGGGGAGAAGGCCTGGGGACACAGGGCTGGGGACGGGGCCTCAGAGGAGGGCAGTCTTGCTGGGGGCCCGGTTCTGCCCCTTGATGAGGTCTCCTCCTCAGCCTCCTGAGCCCTGGTGTCTGGCCAGCGGGTGTCGGTCCACGATGGGCCCAGGGGTAGGGGAGACGGTCCCTGGAAGAGCTTTCACTCTGACTGGGGCACAGACTTCAACCCCAGAGCCGACAGGAAAAGATGCCGACCTGCGGGGTGGGGCGGGGCCCTGGGTCCTCGCACTGAGCGGGCAGCCCTTTTGTCTCCCGGGCTCTCAGTTTTCCTCTGCGTAAAGTGAGGCCAATACGAGCTTCCTGGGGTTGAGTCATGACTGAACAGGATCACCGTTGTGACACGGTCACAGCCACCAGCCCGGAGCCTCTGGGGCAGCGGTGACGGCCACAGCCACCACTGCCGAGTGCTCCGTGGGCTCCGGGCTGGGGTCTGAGACGGTCGCTAGCGACGCTCTGGAGATGGCTCGCGTGTCCGGTTTGCAGGAGTGCATGCGCACGGGGTCTTTTCTCTGCCCTCCCTCAGCCCTGCGCCCATGCCGCGGGTGCCAGGGACTCTCAGAGAGAGAGTGGCAGTCTCCCTTTGGCTCCAACACTCCTGGGTTCCATCATGTACTGTTTTGTGGCACCCCCAAAACGTCAGCTCTGGGAGTCTGCGTTGGGGGCTGCCCAAGAGGCTCTGGGGGCTCCCTCGCACTCTTTGGCACCAGTGGCGTAGAGAGAGGGACTTCCCGGGCACCTGAGTGTGGAGGGCCCGGGTGAAGCAGCTGCAGGAGCTGCTCTGTGCAGGACTTTAGGGTCAGTGCTCGGGAACCACCCTTCTGTGGCAGGGTCACGGGCTCGGGGTTCCATGGAGGCCCTGCCTTGAGAGGGTGCGAGCTGCCTCCGGGGGGGCCTGGTGGGGGTCGGGGCGGGGCGGGGTGGGGTGGGGTAGGGCCCCAGAGCCCTGCAGGTGGACGAGTCCCTGCTCCTGCTCAGTGGGGGAGGGTGGTCCTAGGGGTGAGGAGGCGGGCGGGGCCTGGAGACCACGGTGACCCTGTGCCCCCGCCCCCGCAGGCTGGAACGAGCTGCTCATCGCCTCCTTCTCGCACCGCTCCATCGCCGTGAAGGATGGCATCCTCCTGGCCACCGGGCTGCACGTACACCGCAACAGTGCCCACAGCGCGGGCGTGGGCGCCATTTTCGACAGGTGGGGCCCCCCGCGTGGCCTCTGTGCTGTGCATGGAGGTTACGCTTGTGGAGACAGCAGAAGGGCCCCAGGACTAAGTCCCGGGTGGCTCAGAGGGTAAAGTGTATGCCCGCAGCACGGGAGACCCGGGTTCGATCCCTGGGTCGGGAAGATCCCCTGGAGAAGGGAATGGCAACCCATTGCAGTATTCTTGCCTGGAGAATCCCATGGACGGAGGAGCCTGGTGGGCTACAGTCCATGAGGTCGCTAAGAGTCGGACAACAACTAAGCAACTTCCCTAAGATTAAAATCCCTGGGGCCGCCCGTGTACCCCAGCTCCCACTGCGGTGTCTTTCCCTCCACATCCGTGTGTGGGAAGGAAAGCGGCCCCATCTTTAAAGCAGAAGTAGACGGTGGTGCTGTTCCATGGGAGCTGGCGAGGACTCCTCTTACGTGTTGTGGTTCCATGAACCTGCGTGCGGCCTGGCCCCGGGCGCATGGCCACGTCCCAGCACCGCTCCGGGCTGTCCCCGGTGGGGACACTGCTCTCTGCTCCCGCCTCTCTCGGCACACACCCAGGCGGCCGGTGCTGGGCGGTGGTCAGGCGACTCTTCTCAGGCTCCAAAATCACGACTCGTCAAGTCTCCACTGGCAGGGTCACTGGGATGCCTGTTCCCATCCCTGGCTGGCTTTGCCTGTGAGCCCAGGTCAGAGCACCTGGGCCTTCTGGAGACCGGGGTGTCAGCTCAGCCAGCCAGAGCTGAAGGGGCTGGGGAGGGCCGTGGGGGGGTCCCTTGGGCAGGGGGGGCTTCAGCACAGGGTGAGTGGACCCCAGGGAGGGGAGGCAATGGGCAGGGTCCCAGGTGAGCCCCTGAGTGAAGAGAGTCGCTCAGTTGTGTCTGACTCCGCGACTCCATGGACTGTATACGGTCTATGGAATTCTCCAGGCCAGAATACTGGAGTGGGGAGCCTTTCTCTTCTCCAGGAATCTTCCCAGCCCAGGGATCGAACCCAGGTCTCCCACGTTGCAGGCGGATTCTTTTCCAACTGAGCCACCGGGGAAGCCCGAGCCCCTGAGTACAAGAGCCTTACAGTGGGAGGGAGGGGAGCAGCAGAGACCCCTACTGTAGCCCCCTGGGGACAAATGCGGAGCATGCTGCCACGTGGGACAGCGCAGGAAGAACTGGGGCGGCTCCTGACTGCTCCACCCCACCCGCCTGCACCAGGCGCCCTGGGCAGGCCCTGATGCAGACAATGTAGGGCGTGTCTTTGTTCAGTAAACTTGGAGAGGGGGCTGTGGGGTGCTGGGTTTATTGCTTACATACTTAGCTGCTCAGCCGTGTCCGACTCTGTGCAACCCCATGGACTGTAGCCCGCCAGGCTCCCCTGTCTGTGGGGTTCTCCAGGCAGGAATACTGGAGTGGGTTGCCATTTCCTTCTCCAGAGGATCGTATTGCTCACAGATGGCTTCTTTAGCAAGCCTGTCCCTCCCCGGCCTTGCGCCCAGCTGACAGCTCCGGGGGCCCAGGTGCTCGGGAGGTGCCTGGTGATGGGAAGTGGCACGGAGCCCCCTCTGGCAGCGAGCCAGGAGCAGGAAAGCCAAGAGCTGGGGAGGCGCCTTTCCGCGGACGTAGGGAGTGGCAGGGATGTGCGTCCGGGCCTTGGCCTGGTCTGCAGCCAAGCAGGGACGTGTGCCGGTGGACTTCGCCCCTGACGTCCAGGACCCTGGCTCACTCTGCTGTCACGCGGTGCCCCTTTAGTCTCCGGGTTCCTGGAATAAAATCCCACAACGCTGAGCTCCTGGAGCTGGAGGAGAGGAGCCCCCCTCCCCGCTAGGGGCTGGAGGGGACTGGCTGGGCGCAGGGACTGTCCTACCCGATCTGAATCGCCTTACCCTTCTCAGCTGCCCTCCAGGCCTGCACAGAGTCCTTTGGGGGTGTTTCTGGGGGGCCCCGGGAAGGGCACGGTCTGGCTTGGATGTTGATGTTTGCCTGCCCCCCTCCCCCCACGCACACAGGGTGCTGACGGAGCTGGTGTCCAAGATGCGGGACATGCAGATGGACAAGACGGAGCTGGGCTGCCTGCGCGCCATCGTCCTCTTCAACCCCGGTACTGCCTGCCGTCCAGGCCTGGTGTCTGCCCCCCAAGGGGCCAAGGCAGCGGGGCGCCCACCGCAGCCCCACATCCCACTGATAGGGCGGTGTCGGCCCCCTGCTCCTCCTCTGAGCCTGCCTCTCTCCCTTGCAATGGGCTCCGCTGCCAGAGATTTGGAGCCCGGCTGGTCTGGGGGTGCTGGGGGAGCACCGGGGCAGGGGCGGGCTCTGAGCCTTCTTGGGGAAGTGCTAGCGGTGGGAGGGCGGGGCAGCGGCAGGGCTCCTGAGTCCTTACCCTCCGTAGGCTCCAGTGCTGAGGGTCAGGCTGGGGTGAAGATGGGGTCCCCTAGTGGAGACAGCCCGTTTCCAGGGGCATTTGTCCCCAGGCCTGTGCATGAGCCCATGACCCTGGCAACACAGCCCTGCCCGGTGGGGCCCCTTGAAGTCGAGCGTGACTTGGCTGCCGGCACTGCTTTACCTGCTGGGGCCCAGACTTGGGATTGCCAGGGGCAGAAGGGAGGTGGCCAGAGCTGGCACAGGCCCAGGTATAGGGGGACCGGGGGCCCAGCTGCAGAGGAGTCTGCATTTCCCGAGGTGCCCAGGACCCCAGGCCACTGTGGCATTCACGCTGGGCACGGTGCCCCTGCTGGCATGTCAGACAGCCGGGGCAGGGCTGGTGTGGGGGCCCCTGGCCTAGGGCTCAGAGGCCACCCAAGAGCAGGCCTGTCCCCAGGGCTGCCCTGGCTTCAGATGGGCAGCAGGAGGGCTCCAGCCTCTGCCCCCTAAACCATCAGGGTGGACCATGCCTGTCTGGGGCCGCACTCAGGGCAGGGACCCGAATCCCAGTGCCCAAAGGGGGCTGCTGTTGGGGGTCAGTGGAGAGAGGCTTGTCAGGTGTCAGTTTGCGGGGTGACTTCGAAGACGAAGGAGCAGAGAGGGGCTTAGCTTTGCCCGACTGGAGAGCTCTCACTGCCTCAGGGAGGCCTGTGACTGCTGCCCAGATGACCCAGGGCAGCCCGTGCACCTCAGTCCTCACCCCTGGGCCCTGGGGTTTTGGTGGCCCTGGTCCCAGGCATCTCTGTCCACAGGCAGAGCCCCTTCCAGACCAGGCTGCTGCTGCCAGGGTCCCAGGGCTCAGGGTGGCTTCGGCCCCCACAGCGTGGGTTTGGCTGTTTCAGACAGGAGAAGGTTTGGCGCCTACATTGGCTCAGAGGGGCTGAGACCCAGTGCACTGAGGCCTCTGGAGGTGACGTGGTTGCTGTGGTAACCAGGGGTGGGGGAAGCAGGCCTGTTCCACCTTCCTGATGGGGTAGTGGGGTGGCGAGAGGTTAGGGGACAGGCCCAAGGTCGAGTGGCCGGTACGCAGCAGGCAGGGTGCGTGCACGGGGCCGCCTCATCCGGGCCGGGGCTCTGGGTCCCCACTTCCCAGGGCCGGGCTCTGACCTGTGGCCCCTTCTCCCCTGCAGACTCCAAGGGGCTCTCAAACCCAGCCGAGGTGGAGGCGCTTCGCGAGAAGGTCTATGCGTCCCTGGAGGCGTACTGCAAACACAAGTACCCCGAGCAGCCAGGAAGGTGGGCCTCGGGGGCTGCGGCAGGCCTGCCCCAGCCCTTCAGACACTCCTGTGGGTTAGAGGGCAGCTGCCCTCCCCCACCCAGGGCAGCGGGGGACCCAGGCACTCTTCTACCCTAGCAGGCGCGCACTCACAGTTCCCTGCAGCCCCACCAGACAGATGGGCCCTATGCTGCCGCACAGTAGGCACGCGTGGCTCTAGAGCGCGTAAACCAAGGCGGTGCTTTCCTCTGCCGCCAGAGGAAACCACTCGAGGCAGGGCCCTGCTGTGCTCTGCCCGGCAGGGACGAAAGCCAGCACATAGTAGGTGCTTTACAAACGTGTGCGGAGCAGATGGCTGTGATCTGAGCACAGTCTGCCTGGCTCTCTCCCTGCCGACCGTGGGCCTGGGAGGGCTGGCTTTGCCTCCTTGCCGGGTCCCCCGAGCCGGGTGCACAGTGGATTTCTGGGAGAAGGTGCCTGCAGACCGGCTGTCCAGGTTCCTGCCTCCTCTCTTCCGGGACCGGCCTCTGTCTGCCCGGAGCGGGTGGGGCCCCAGGACCCCAGGCCTGGCTCTGCCCTCGCCTGCCTCGCCAGCCGGCACACACACGGTTAAGTGTCTGACCAGCCTCATCTGGTTTAAAGTGAAACTTCCCGGAGGAGGGGTGGCAGGCCCGCCTGTTTTTCCTGGCTCCCCGCCCTGGCCCATCTCGCCAGCTCAGCAGAAAACAGCGCGTTCTTTGGCCCCGCTCCAGCCTCTGAGCTGCATTTTTGCCTTTAAAACGTGGGTTGTGTTGCAGCCAAGCCCGGGGCTTTCCCCCTGAAATAAGACATTGTTAATAATTAGTGAGGTCCCAGGGTCCCCCGAGGGTCGTGTGGAGAAGGCCTGGAAGCACCCGGGGTGGGGACTGGGGTCCAGGGAGGGGTGGATGTGGACGTCCGGGTGGGGCATTGGGCCCTGTCCCCACACGGCAGCTGTCCTTGGCACAGAGTGCAGGAGCCTGGCATCCCTGCTCCAGGCGCCCCCCCCCCCCACCAAGTCTCCCCTGCTCCTCTGCTGCCCAGCGTCCTTCCCAGAGACTCTGCAGTGGGGCAGGCGCAGCCCGAGGAGCCCCTCCCCCTCCCTGCACCCGCCCTGTTCGACATCGGGCTGCTGTGCTGCAGCTCTTTCCGGGCGAGGTGGGTGCTGGCGTGAGCCCCCCTGGAGGCCTCTTGGAGCTCAGACTTGCCCCCCAGCTCAGGAGCGGCTTCATCCCCAGGGAGGGTCGCCCGGTGGCCAGGGGCTTTGCTGGTGCTCAGATCTGCCGTCAGAGCCTTTCTTCCCGCGTAAAATCCTGCTGCGACTCCTGCTGCCCTTGGAGAAAGCCTGCCCCGCCTTTTAAAGTCCCCCTCGAAGCCCTGATCACCCTGCCCCTGCCCGGCCACCGGCCCTTTATTCTGAATCTCTGCCCTGGGGGTGTCCTCTTGGGGGTCTTCTGCCCCTGGGCCCTGGCCCCGCTCTGCGTCCATCCTCTGCCTGAGAGACCCCTCCCCGTTCAAGGGCCCTGGCTCAGGCAGGTCCCCTGCCGTGGCAGCCTCGGGGGCTGGGGCGGTGAGGCGGTCAGGCCACGGGGCTCGGGTTGGGGAGCGCCGCGGGCGCTCACGTGGCTCCATCCGCAGGTTCGCCAAGCTGCTGCTGCGCCTGCCCGCCCTGCGCTCCATTGGCCTCAAGTGCCTGGAGCACCTCTTCTTCTTCAAGCTCATCGGGGACACGCCCATCGACACCTTCCTCATGGAGATGCTGGAGGCCCCACACCAGATGACTTAGGCCCGCGGTTCCGGCCCGCCCCGCCCTCTGCCCGCCTGGCCCTGGGGGCGTGGCCCGCCGCTGCGGAGTCTGTGCTGCAGGCCGCCCTCCTCGTTTTCCACACGACTCGTCTGGACCCGGCAGCGGGCATCCCGGGGCGGCCGCCGGAGCGGCAGGAGCCGGTGTGAGCCCCGGGAGGGGGGAACCCGGGCGGGCTCACGGGGTACACGCTGCCGCCCCTGGAGCCGCAGCGTTCAGAGGGCGGCTGGGCTCCGTCACGTTCTGTGGTCGCTGGGTTTGGAAATCTCCCATGCGAGGTCCTCTGTTTGCACGGATCCCTCTGCCTCCTGTGTTGGCTGGCGCCCTGCCCGCCCAACACCCGCGATTGGGAGGAGGGGACAGGTGGGGGGGGGGCTGCCAAAGACCCCCACCCGCCTCCTGGGAGGACGGGAGGGGCTCTGGTCCCTCAGAGTGAAGGGTGAGCAGCCCCTTTTTCCAAAGATGACTTTCAACCTGCTCCCCAGGCTGGTCAGATTGGGAGCCGACCTTTGTGCTGGGTTTGGGGGTCGCCTAAGGCTGCAGGGACACCCGCGCACCCCACCCCACCTGCGTGCTGTCTTTGCGTTGTCCTGGTTTCAGCTCCTGTCCCACGTGGTCCTGTCCAGGCCGCCTCCAAACCTTCCAGCCTGTGCAGAGGGCTGAGGCTGGCCCCCACTCCTGCAGGGCGCGCCCCATCTCTAGTGGACCGGAGGCCTGCTGCCCACCCAGGAGGCCCACGGTGACGGGAGGGGAGGAGGGTCCTCAATCGGCCGTGCACGCTGAGGGAGGCAGGCGGGGTCCAGAGCTGGCGGGACCTGTGGGCAGTCTGCTGCGGGGAGCGGACAGCTGGCCGGGGCCTGCAGCACTGTGGGCAGGGAGGCCCCTTGGGTGGCAGGCGTCTCGTGGGCCCCTGAGGTGGGGCTGTCATCGTGTGTCCGTCCGCATCCGCTCTGGTCCTGGGCCGGGTCTCTCAGGGTGAAGGCCTCTGCACCGTCGCGCACTCCCTCCGGTCCGTTTTTCCGTCTCACGCCCCGAAACCCGGCGTTTGTCGGCTGGGGGGGCCGGAACTGGGTGCGTGGGGTCCTGCCGCCCCCGTCAGCGGCCCCGGAGCAGGAGTCGGGGGTCGGCGTTGTGGCTGCTCCCCCAAGCCTGTCTCCCTGGGGGGGTGCGGGGGTGTCCCCAAGGCTGGGTGAGGACAGGCCGGCCTTCCGGCCTCTGTGGGGAAGAGGGTGTCCATTCTTTGCCCTCCAGGGTCCAGCCCAGGCTGAGCGTGAGGCACCTGGGCCAACCGTGTGGAGGATGCCACAGACATCTCCTTTCTCTGGGGGCCCCCCATTCCCGCCCCCAGGAGATGCGTCCCCAGCCGCCGCGGCACCTGCCCCATCCGCCCTCTGTGGCAGAGGTGGGGCGAGCTGGGGCCTGCCCAGTGCCCCCGGAAGTCTTGGCCGCCTTTGGGGGCATGGTGGTGTCAGCAGAGTGACGCAGGCACCCTGGTGGTCCTCCCCCAGGGGTCCCCCTGGTGGTGGGTTTGTAGGTCTGCCCCCCACCCCGCACCCAGTGCCTTCTGCAGCTGGACACACCCCGTCCACGCCCAGCCCGCCCCGCTGCCCTGAACCGCTCTGGAGCCCAGGAGGGGGCCCTGTGGGGTCTGGCCTCGGGGCCCCGGCACCCGCCCCCGGCCTCTTCCGTCGCCAGGCCCGTGGCGTCCTGGGGCCACGCCCCCCTTCTCCTCGGGCGCTGTCAGCGCAACGTCCTTGCTGTGTTTGAAAAGGTGATGGTGGGGACATGGCACGTTATTCGGTAGATAAACATTTTCTTTAACCAGACCTTCAGTAGACCAATCTGGTTCAATTAAGGTGATTTTTTTGGTAATTATTATTTTGGTGGGACAGTCTTTAATTTTCTAAAGATAGCACTAACGTCAGCTCGTTGGCCATCCTGTGCCGTCCCCACTCACTGGATGCTTCCGGCACGAGCCCCCCCCCCCCCCCCCCCAGCATCACCTCCCGCTCGGTCATCAGGCAGGGCTCCCGAGGCCAAGGAGCGAAGACGACTGCCTTTCAGGTTCGGAAGTTGTTGGCCAGGCCAGCCTCTGGCTTGTCCCCCACTGGGCGTTTCCTTGGAAGCTGGCCTACTCGGGGACGTCCGTGCAGAGGGCACCCGCGTCAGCCGCTGGCCCTCATCACCCCGGGGGGAGGACGGCCCCCGGCCCTGGGCGTCCCAGGAGGGTTTGGGCTGGCAGACCCCCCGGGGCAAGTGCTGGAGACCACGCTGCACTCCCTGCTCCGCGGAGGCCCTGGTTGGGGCCAGACGGAACGTCCAGCCGGAGCGTGACGGGCTGATGTTGCTCCCGCCATGGAATTTGGTCCCTGCCCACGCAGGTGTGTGTGGACAACACCTGTGCTGTAGAGACCCCGCGTGCACAGACCTGCTCGCCATCCAGACACACAGACCAGTTACCAGCGTTTTCTGTTTATTTTTAATCAAGACTCCCCCCGACCCCATTTTCCTATAAATTTGCTTGTTGTAAGCAAGTATGTAAGGACCCCTTCTTTGGTGAAATCCGGGTTCGAATGAATACCTTGAGGCAAGGAGACGCATCTATTTTAAGATGCTTTGGAGCAAACAGCTTTAGCCGTTGCCAGTCCTTAGCAATGCCTTAGCCGGGACGTGTAGCTCACAGAGATGACATACGGAGAAAAAGAGGAGACATTTAAAGCATCGGGAAAGGTAGAAAAAAAATCTATTTTTGTACAAATGTAATTTTATCCCTCATGTATAACTTGGAGGATGTGGCGGGGAGGGGGGACTTGTTTTGTTTCTGCTTCTAGAGGTGGAGGCTCTCTGAGTCGACATTCGGACTTCGGACGGGCGCGCGGGCCTCGGACAACACTGCTGCGGGCGGGAAGGTGGGCCTGGAACTCTCGAGGGTTTTCCTCCCCTTCCGAGTAACGTTCACACCTCGCTCTGCGCTCTCCCCGTGGCCAGCTGGCCTTCCCGGGACTGACTGTGAAATTACTTCCCCCCACGGACTGTTCTCAAAACATCGCGGCCGCAGGTGCCGGGCGAACAATGGTGTCAGAATTGTGGAGAAGAGACTCGGAGCAAAACGTGAGAGGAGAAACAAGCAAAACATGAGCGTTTAAAAACACCCCCTCAGCTTGCCTTTGTTCGGGGGGCTTTCCTGTACGGGGCTGGAAGCCGGCCATGCGGGGGGCTTCCGGCTTCCCTGGAGGGGGTGGGCCTGCCGCCTTCACCCCACCCTGAGGGCCGCAGCAGGCGCCCCAGCTGCCCTCCGACTCGGGTGGCGGCCAGGCACCGGCAGCAGGACCCTGACCTGGGGCTCCTGGGCCCGTCCTCCTGGTCTGCTCTGCATCTCAGGGCTCTTGGGTGACTCACCCCCTCCGTGCCTGGGCTCCGTCCAGAAGCCCCCCAAGAGGGGTGCCCTCAGCCCTCTCGGCGCTGGGCGTGGGCTGAGCTCGGCCCTTGGGTCCGCATCAGCCCGGACGGGCGGGCGGTTCGCATGGCCCCAGGATGAGTGGTGTCATCCGGCTGCCCCATTAACGGGCAGGTAGTGGCACCCACCTGCTCCCACTTGTCTCCATGCCATCTGGGGGCTAGACGGGGCCTGGCCGCAGCGTGCCTGCGGTGCCCGAACCCTCTCCTGCACCTCCGTCCAGCCGGCACCGTCTTGGGGCCCGGGGCATCCTGGGGCTGGAAGCCCTGAGGCCCACAGCCCTGCCTGGTGGCGACGGACATGTCGTACTGAGGGCGGAGGTGGCTCCCGGGGGCGGGCGTGAACCTGATGAGTCCTGCGGCCCGAGAGCCAGGCCCCCCAGAAGACTCGCTGTATGTGGGCGTACAGTACGCACGGGACTTGCATGTTTACACACATACAAATGTGCCCCTGCACGTGTGACACGCACGGCCTCACCCGAACTCAGTTGTCCCGGCCCTGGCTGGCTGCAGGCGGTGCCCGGGGTGCTGACACCCAGCCCTCACGGCCTGCTACCCGCGGAGTCAGGCGTGGCCTTGCCCACGAAGCTCAGCCTGTACCTCCTGGAAGGGTGGGCATAGGAGACAGACCCCCACGAACCTCTGCGACCAGCCCATTCTGGTTTCCTGTCATAAAAATCGAAACATAACCACTTTGGGGACCCCTTCTGGTCTAGGAAGTGTAGTCAGCCCCGGGGGCCTGGAGAACCAGACGGTCGCCTCGCCAGTGAGGGACCCTGGCCCAGGGGCTCCCTGGCCATTGACCCCGGCCTCAGCAGGCCCTGGCCCAGCTCTGGACACAGTCTCCATGGGCAGACCCTGCAGGGGCGTCTGGCAGGAGTAAGTGGACCCCGAGGAGGGCTGCCTCTGATGGCTGCAGGGCCTGAGGGGCTGTTGGAGTCTCTGGGGAAGACCAGGGCAGGGCCATGGCTGAGACGACCTCCCCAGGCTGAGGGCCCCCCACATGTTGTCCAGGATGCAGGCCCGAGGTAGCACCCCTGGGCTGGAGCGCCGATCCTGGAAGAGCAGAGCAGAGGAGCCAGTGGGCAGGGGTCCGAGAGGAGGAGGAGTCCGGGGCGCAGGGCTCACACCCGACCTCTTGCCAAGCGCTGTGCCCCTGGAGGGCCCCAGTCATGCGGAGGCCCTGAGCTGCCCACGGCCACTGCCAGGCAATCTGGCTCCTGGCCCCCCTGCTGCTTCAGTTGCCATGGTGACCCCGGCCCAGGGCAGTCCCCCTGGACCACAGATGCTGGGCTTGATAAGTTTATCTGCCTCAGGATCCGGTGATGACGGGCTGAGCGAGCAGGGCTGGGGTACCTCAGAGGCGAGGTTGGGCATTTGGACGGGACTGTGCAAGGCATCCCCGTATGGCAGGTTCCAAGCTGGGTGCTGGGGCCTGGTGACAGGAGAGAGTGGGCCCTGCTGTTGCCAGGCAAGCGGTGTGGTTGGAGAAAGGGCCTGTGTGGGAAATGGAGGGAGTCCTAGGAAGAGGGGGTGAGCCCCCAGAGAGGCCCTGACACCCAGCAGGGGACGCAGAGGGCAGAAGCAGGGGGTCATCACTGGGCCTGAGCCCGGCAGCAGCAAGTGATGAGAACTGAGCAGAGGCGGCCAGCGGGGCTGAGACCTCAGGCAGGAAGGGCTGGAGCGTGGAGGGCGTCAGGAAACGGAGCACAGGGCAATTCTCGTCCTCTGCCCCCTAATACCCACGCGGTCTCCTCTGCCTCCGCGCTTGGGGCTCCTCTGCTGTGCCGAGGGCTGACCCCCAGCTGAAATGCGGGCTGCTGCTGCCCTCCGGCCTGGCTGGGCGCGGACTTCCCATCCCTCCTGTCCCTGGGCGGGGACGATCTCGAGGGCTCAGAGAGTTGGAGTGGACTGGCCATTTCACCCAGCTGCCCTCCAGCCTCAGAAGCCATCTGAGGATGCGGGGGCCCCAGAGCAGCTTGGAGGGGCCGCACCCCCGGGGAGGAGTCCTGAGACGGAAGGACGGATGGACGGCAGGGCCCGAAGCAGGGCCGGCCCAGCCCCCGACCCCCGTTTGGAGGAGCTCGGGGAACAGACGCGTCCGCGCAGGTGGCCCCCGGTGCGAGGCAGCAGTGCCCCCTGCTGGACGCGCAGGGCAGAGGCCGCGCGGGTGCGTCCCGCAGGGCAGGTGCCCCACTCCCGGCCCCTGGAATGCCGGGAGCCTCGGAACTCCGCGGCCCAGGCCACGCCCCCGTCCGATTACGTCAGAGGGTCGGGGTTGGGGCGGAGTGGGGCCACCCCGCTGGGCAGCCGAGCCCACTGCGCGCTGAGCCCGGACTGGGAGTGGGCGGGCCCTGTCCTCTCTGGACCTCAGTTTCCCCGTCCCCGGCAGGGACAGACACCCCCACTTCCCAGGGCTGTTGTCCCGAGGTGGGCGAGACCTCAGTCATCCAGAAAAGACCCTGAGGTCCCCACTTCCTGGGTCATTTTCCTGGGACGACAAGGCCGTCACCTGGGGAACAGGCCTGGCAGGCGTGGGGTCTGGAGCCCTCCACCTCTAGTCTGGGGCCACATCTGGAGGAGGTCGGGGCTGTGGGCCAGTTCCAGGCCGGGGGACCAGGAGGGTCAGCGTTTCATGCCCTTAACGGTGAAAGTCCCAGGGAGGTCAGAGCCTCCAGTGGGGGTGGGAATCCCGGGCTGTGGGGGCCTTGGTTCCTCATTCATTCACGGACACTCACGGACCACACTTACGGGCCTGTCCTCTCTGGACCTCAGTTTCCCCGTCCCCCCGGCAGGGACAGACACCCCCACCTCCCAGGGCTGTTGTCCCGAGGTGGGCGAGACCTCAGTCATCCAGAAAAGACCCTGAGGTCGCCACTTCCTGGGTCATTTTCCTCAGCTCCACCCTGAGAGGCTCTCTATCCCACCAGGGCCCCTGGGCCCTGACCTAACCTGGGGGCTGGCTGCAGACTCCAACTCAGCCTGGGAACCGGCGCTCGGCACCCAACGAGCGAGGCTGGAAAAAACCCAGTCCCGCCAGAGGAGTGCTGTTGGTTCTCATGCTTCCGAGACACACGTGGGTCAGGAGCGTCTAGGGAATCCTGGCCCACGGCCCCGAGGGGCTCGTGGCGGAGGCAGGGGCACGATCACCGGGCTTGGCTTTGCTGGGTCCCCTGCCCCCGGGTTAGGGCCCACCCAGCTTCGGAAGCCCACTCTGCCTGGGGCGCCCAAGGTCTCTGAGCTGCCCCCCAGGTCGGGCCTCCGTCCTCCTATTCCTCTCGGTGCAGCGGTTGCCGGGGCCATCTGGGAGGCCCGAGGCTCGGGAGACTGGGCCCGGAGTCCGCCCCCAGCTGGACGTGGGTGGACAGAGCGTTTCCCTCCTGGGCCTCAGCCTCACCTCTGCAGACGGGGGACAGCCACAGTGAGTATGGGCCATGAAGGCGCGGAACAGAGCCGTGATCACCGACGATGAGCAGCCCCGTTGTTCGGGGAGGAAACAGGCCAGGGGAAGAGGTGGCGGCCCACCTTCAGCTCCAGCAGTGGGACTCAGGCCCCTGAAGTCCGGGTGGCGCTCCTGCCTGAGCTGGCCCGGGTGCCTGCCGGGGAGGGCCAGGTGTGAGCCCACCCGGACGCCTGCCTGGATTCCAGGCTGCCCAGTAGGACAGGTGGGGCCCCAGGGGCTGGTGGGGACTGGTGGAGGTGCCTGTGGACTTCCCTTCCGTCCGTTGCCAAGCCCTCAGGAGGCGGGGTAGGGCCCGGGCTAGGCGAGGGGCCCATGCTCTTCTCTTAGCTGCCAAGGCCCTTGGAGAGTGCAGAATGGGGAGAGGCTGCCGCAACAGGGCTCTCAAGATGGGGGGGCCTCCCTTGCACCCTGAGAGTGGAGGTCGCATGTTCTGGGAAGCAGTTTCTTACAAAGTTCAGCAGCACCTGGTGACCGCAGCTATAGGTGTTGATACAGCCAATTTGAAAATGTATGTCCGCCCCCAACCTGGCACACGGACCTTTATAGCAGCTTTATTCATAACTGCTGACAATGGGAAGCAACCAAGATGTCCTTCAGTAACTGAATAGATAAGCAGACTGAGGTTCCTCCAGACAGTGGAACACTCTTAGCAATAAAAAGAAATGAGCTGTCAGCCACGAAAAGACACGGATGAATCACAAATGCATATCGCTAAGTGAAAAAGCCTGAGAGAGAAACTACACGATTCCATTTATGCAGCATTCTGGAAAAGGTGTCACTCTGGAGATGGTAAACAAGTCTGCGGTTCCAGTGGGCTGCGAGTGGGGGAGATGCAGGGCTTTTAGGGCAGTGAAACTCTTCTGGCGGGAGCCTGACGCTGTACTTGTCCAAACCACATGGCCTTTCTGCTCAGTGAGCCTTACTGTCTGCAAAGAGAGTTACTTGGGAGGTCAGGAGAATCCCAGGGTGGCCTGCAGACTGGCAGGGCAACCTTCCTGAGGGAGTGGAGGCAACAGCGGCTGAGCTAGCAGCTTTGGGGTCTGTAAAACTGGCCGTGAAGGGTGCTGCCGTGGGAGCCTGTTCCTGGGGTGATGAAGCTGTTTCTGGGGTTGCAGGCGGACGGCTCTGCTCTCTGGTGCTGCTCGTCTTCACTGAGACGACCATGCAGCTGGGTGGAGGGCCCTGGCGTGTCGCTGCTGGGCTGAGAGGGACCCACGTGGTGGTGGATGAGAGCTGGAGACCCAGCGTGCACTCAGGTTTAGCTCAGTACAGACGGCTGCGTGGCAACACGTGGGATCACGTGTGACAGCCCGTGTGGCGTGCACGCGGTTTCCTTGCTTTGTCAGCCGGGAGACACTGCGAGTGCCGGATTGCTCCCTGAGCACCCCGGCACCCAGATCTTGGTTTCTAACACCGTTCTCGAAGGCAAGGACCAGGGGTCCTGCGGGGGACCATGCCAGGGCTGGGCGGACACGGCCGGAATGAGCCAGGAGCATCTTCTTGTGCTAGAAAGTGAAAGTGAAGGGATGCATTAACCACAGGAGCACGCCAGCAGTCGTCGGGGACAGAGGGTGTGACCAGCACGGTCCCTGCGGACGAGGCCGGGACACCCGGGGCTGGGACAGAAACAATAACGTCGGATTGGAGTATGACTCCAAGGACAACATGAATACCCGTGAGCCTGTTCTCGCATAAACACACGACTGCATAAATAAACACGTGGTGGATGAGAGACGACTCTCCCTGCAGAAGAGTCCCTGAGGGTTTGTGTGTGTGCTCCCCTCCACGAGCTGGAACCCGAGCCCTCATCCTCGAATGCGAGCTGTGCCCAGTGACCGCCTTGTAAAGAAGGCTGCCGGGGGAGGGAGACAGAGAGGAACGGTCCAGGGGAGGGGTGCGGCCTGGCAAACCCGACCTCGGCCAGGGGTCAAGGCCAGCGCCAGCGGTGATGCGTCCTGGTGCCGGCCTGCACCCCGGCACAGTGGCATGAATAGGGCACCTCCCTCAGGGTCTTCCTCCCAAACCCCCCCATCAAGGCCCACCATGAGAAAACCACCAGAGAAATCCCAGCTGAGGGACCTTCCACAGAATCCCTGAGCAATCCTCCTCAGAATTGTCAAGGTCATCAAAGCACAGGAAGTCTGAGAAACTGTGGCCCAGAGGAGCCCACGGAGATGTGAGAACTCAGGGTTGGGTGGGGTCCCGGGTCAGAGGAGGATGTTGGGGGGAAAGCAGGATGAGTGGAACAAATCAGGCTTCCCTGGTGGCTCAGCTGGTAGAGACACTGCCTGCCATGTGGGAGACCTGGGTTCGATCCCGGAGTCAGGAAGATCCCCTGGAGGAGGAAATGGCAACCCGCTCCAGTGTTCTTGCCAGAATCCCACGGACAGAGGAGCCTGGCGGGCTCCAGTCCCTGGGGCTGCAAAGAGCCGGACACGCCTGAGTGACTGACCCTTTCACGTCGTGGACATGAACAGGCAGAGCGCGTTTTGTTGTCTTCCCTTTGTTGCCGAAGCTGTGCTTCTCACAAACCGCAAGTCAGTGGCGACCCGAGTCTAGCGAATCTCTTGGTGCCTGTTCCCCAACAGCGGTTGCTCGTTTTGTGTGTCTGTGCTGCATTTTGGGAATTGTCCCAGTGTTTCAAACATTTTCATCATTGTTAGATCCGTTGTGGTGACCTGTGGCCTCTGGTGTTACTCTTGTCATTATCTGAGAAGCCACGAGCTGCACCCCCGTAAGACGGTGAACTGAACTGACAAACGTGTGTTCTGATGCCTCCACCGACCGGCCGATCCCCCGCCTCTCCCCTCTCATCCGGCCTCCCTTTTCCCCGAGACGCAAGAGCAGTGGCATTTGGTCGATTAAGAACCTACCATGACCCCCGAGTGTTCAAGGGAAAGGAAGAGCTGCTCATCTGTCACTTTAAATCAAAGCTAGAAATGGTGGAGCTCAGTGAGGAAGGCATGTCAGAGTTGAGACGGGCCTGGAGCCAGGCCTCTTGCACCAAACACCTAACCAAGGTGTGAAGGCAAAGAGCGCGCTTGAAGGAAATTAACAGTGCTGCTCCAGGGATCACACGGATGGTAAGAAAGAGAGACAGCCTTCCTGCTGGTACGGAGAAAGTTCGGGTGGTCTGGATAGAGGATCAAACTGGCCCAACACTCCCTTAAGCCAAAGCCTCATCCAGAGGAGGGCCCTAATCTCTTCAATTCTGTGAAGACTGAGCGGGGTGAGGGGGCTGCAGAAGGAAACTCTGAACCCGGCTGGGTTGGCTCGTGAGGGTTCGGGGGAGAAGCCGTCTCATAACGAGCAAGTGCAGGCGAAGCAGCGATGCTGACGCAGGAGCCGCAGCAGGTCATCCGTGGGGGAGCCACGCTAGACGGCAGACGCTCGGTGTAGAGGGAACAGCCTCCACCAGCGAGGAGATGGGGTCCCACCAGCGGCTCAGGTGCGGTTTGCATGTTTTCGCAGTGAAATATTTTAAATTGAGATTTGTACATTGTTTCCTTAGACATAACACTATTGTAGCCAGCAGGGAAGCCCCGATCGACTACAGCGCTGTGTAAACAGAACCGTTATCGCCCTGGGAACCAAAACTCTCCTGTGAGTGGCTTTCCTGTGATACGTACTGCGATGCCCTGGAGCCAACCTGCCGTCCCTGCTGCCCCTGCCGTGCCTGCCGTCCCTGCCGTCCCTGCCGTCCCTGCCGTCCCTTTCGTGCCTGCTGTCCCTGCTGTCCCTGCCGTCCCTGCCGTCCCTGCTGTCCCTGCTGTACCTGCCGTCCCTTTCGTGCCTGCCGTCCCTGCCATCCCTGCCGTCCCTTTCGTGCCTGCTGTCCCTGCTGTCCCTGCTGCCCCTGCCGTCCCTGCCGTCCCTTTCGTGCCTGCCGTCCCTGCCATCCCTGCCGTCCCTTTCGTGCCTGCTGTCCCTGCTGTCCCTGCCGTCCCTGCCGTCCCTGCCGTGCCTGCCGTCCCTTTCGTGCCTGCTGTCCCTGCCGTCCCTGCCGTCCCTTTCGTGCCTGCTGTCCCTGCTGTCCCTGCCGTCCCTGCCGTCCCTTTCGTGCCTGCTGTCCCTGCTGTCCCTGCCGTACCTGCCGTCCCTGCCGTCCCTGCCATACCTGCCGTTCCTGCTGTCCCTGCCGTCCCTGCCGTCCCTGCTGTCCCTGCCGTCCCTGCCGTCCCTTTCGTGCCTGCCGTCCCTGCCGTCCCTGCCATACCTGCTGTCCCTGCCGTCCCTGCCATCCCTGCCGTCCCTGCCGTCCCTTTCGTGCCTGCTGTCCCTGCCGTCCCTGCCGTCCCTGCCGTCCCTTTCGTGCCTGCTGTCCCTGCTGTCCCTGCCGTCCCTGCCGTCCCTTTCGTGCCTGCTGTCCCTGCTGTCCCTGCCGTACCTGCCGTCCCTGCCGTCCCTGCCATACCTGCCGTCCCTGCTGTCCCTGCCATACCTGCCGTCCCTGTTGTCCCTGCCGTACCTGCCGTCCCTGCCATACCTGCCGTCCCTGCTGTCCCTGCCATACCTGCCGTCCCTGTTGTCCCTGCCGTCCCTGCTGTCCCTGCCATACCTGCCGTCCCTGCTGTCCCTGCCATACCTGCCGTCCCTGCCATACCTGCCGTCCCTGCCGTCCCTGCCATACCTGCCGTCCCTGCCGTCCCTGCCGTCCCTGCCGTCCCTGCCATCCCTGCTGTGCCTCTGAACTGTTGCCTTTAATGATGACGTTTTCATACTGGTTCCTTAGTCACGACACATACCAGATGAATGTAAGATGTTAGCACTGGGGAGAGCTAGCTGAGGGGTCTGTGGGAACTCCCTGTGCTATCTTTGCAAATCTGGTAAATCTAATATGATTCTGAAATAAAAGAGTTTATGGAGAAAATTAAAGCAGCATGGATATGTAAAAAGAAAAAAAATGTCGCAAGCTGTGGCATGAACACTAACTTTTGGAAACCAGTGTGTTTACTGAAGGCCTCTTGTGAGATGGCCCAGCTGTGGTGAATAGGACGCTCTTTTCTAAAGAGATTGCACATGCAGCCTGTCTTGAACATCCCGTTTTCAGGAGAGATGGGGGGAGCGAGGGAGGGCGGGAGGGGAGGGGAGCCTAGCGGGGCCGCGGTGGGTTGAGGTGGGGCTGAAGGGCTGGCCTGGAGGCTGACTGTCTCTCCCACCTCTCCCCGCCCCACCAAGGTCTCTCTAGGCCCCTGTTGTACTGCCTGAGCCCCTTCCCCAGGAATGAGAGCCCCCCAGAGTTGGGCCTGACCCCAGTTACAGAGCCTCATGGGCAGGTTTTCGTCCGGTAGCTCAGCTTTTGTATTTTGATTAGAAAGGCCCCAAAGCCAGCTGACAGAGGAGCAGCCTGGATACCTTGGGTGAGGGCTGGGCCGCGGCGGAGGCCAGTCTAGTCTCATAGCCGATGCTCGCCGGGTGGCCGGTGGCCTGGCGTTTGTGGACACGTGGGGGATGGCGGGTGCTCAGCTTGGCACCCCCAGGCCCCACTGTGTGTTACCCCTTGTGGGCTGAGCTCCAGGTTTCCAGTAGATCACCCCCACCCCTCCCCAGCAAGTTCTAGGTCAGCAGAACCCAGGCTGGAGGTCTCAGGACCAGAGACTTTCCCAATAGAGAGGTGAGGTTTCCTGATATGTCTAGGGCTGGATGGGGCTGTGTGTGAGAGGGGAGCTTGGAGTATCCTTATGGAACCCGTAGTGGGGTCTTCAGAGCCTCTATCAGAGTCTCAGCGTGAGGCCAGGGGCCAGGAGACCGGTGCCCTGCTGCTGGTGTAGCCGGGGAACTCAGTCTGGGGCCTTATTTTCCCCCTACCCCACCCCTGGGAATACAAATGTGGGCCCTGGAGTCACACACATCAGCTCCCCCTCACCCCTGCCCCCCGAGCAGAATGTCCTGGGGGGCATGGAAGGTGGGGCCCTCCTGGGCTGCAGGTGGCCATCCAGGGTGTAGAAGTCCAGGATATCGGGTTCTGGAGGAGCCTGAGGCCTTAGAGGGCCTTGGGTAGGACAGTTTGAAGGAAAAGGTCTAGGAATTTGCCAGTGAGCTCAAACTCGGTGACCTTTGGGTATAAGAAATAAGTGACACTTTGATTAAAAGAAAAAGAAATTGATTAAAAGAAAAGCCAAGACAAAACTGAAAATGAGTTCAGAGCAGATAGTTGATGGACGGTCTGTTCTGAGCGGCTCCTCTCCAGGGCCAGCTGTGTGTCCTCTGCAGCCAACGGTGGACGCTGCCTGGGGCGCGTGCTGAGGATTCAGAGGCGTGAAGTGTTGGTTCTGCCGCGGCTTTAGGAGCCTGGAGCCCGCGCGGCCACCAGCCAGGTAGAGCCGCCTCTGTGTAGCTGCATCAGCGGGTCAGCGGAGCGTGTGTGAGTGGGGCTGGCTGGCTGCAGCTGCTCTCCCTCCGACTTTGGTGGTTTCTTTCTGTTGGACCCACCAGGACCTCTTAGGGCTCTAGAAATCCCACCAGTTCTTGGACACCCTCTGCTACTCCTCTAGTCACTCCCGCCAAACCCCTGGCCCCTCTGTTTGAAGAGTTACAACCGCTGGTAAAGCTGGGTTGCAGCTCTCTGAGTCAACAGTGGGTGGCACTCTCTAACTATTCCAGGTAGTTGAACAGTCGCTGAGCTGTGTAGACTCTGCAACTCCATGGATCACAGCACGCCAGGCTTCCCTGCCCTTCCCTTTCTCCCGGAACTTGCTCAAACTCATGTCCACTGAATCGGTGATGCCATCCAACCATCTCATCCTCTGCCACCCCCTTCTCCTCCTGCCTTCAGTCTTTCCCAGCATCAGGGTCTTTTCCAATGAGTTGGCTCTTTGCAGCAGGTGGCCTAAGTACTGGAGTTTTAGCTTCAGCATCAGTCCTTCCAATGAATATTCAGAACTGATTTCCTTTAGGATTGACTGGTTTCATCTCTGCAGTCCAAGGGACTCCCTCGAGTCTTCTCCAACACCAAATCAATTCTTCGGTGCTCAGCTTTCTTTACAGTCCAACTCTCACATCCATGCATAACTACTGGAAAAACCACAGCTTTGGCTATGTGGATCTTTGTTGGCAAAATGATGTCTCTGCTTTTTAATAGGCTGTCTAGGTTTGTCATAGCTTTCTTTCCAAGGAGCAAGCATCTTTTAACTTCATGGCTGCAGTCACCGTCTGCAGCAATTTTGGAAAATTCCTCGATTCTGCAACTTGAGCATTTATCAAACCAAAATGACTTACTGATTGATCAAGTTCAGTAAAGCCTTTATTTGTGCACAGAACTTTGTGGATTGTAACTTTGAATTAAGTCAGAATCAAGGAAAGATGCATTTCATCAAAGGCCTGGGTGCCTTTCATTTACCTGGAATGAAGGGGAAACATCACCGGTGCCTCCAGCTGGCTTGATGGCAGAGATGGGGCCGGGCCATCATCTTCCCCGTCCACCACCAGAGGGCAGCATTGCCCCACCGAGCGCCCTCCACCGCCAAGCCTGTTGGCCGGGGCTGATTGGCTAAGCCCTGCCGTCTCCCTGGCAACCGTCTCCAGCCCTCCCTCTTCCGGCGCGCATCCGGCAGAGCGCTGCTCTGTGATGGACAGGGGCCGCCGCTCTGCTCTCTCTCCCTGTGCCTGAGCCAGCGGAGCTGCCCGAATGGACTGTGCTGGACGCAGCCGGGGCCCAGTAACAGCATCTCTGATTTCCTCTTGGCCGAGGGGCCCTCCTTCCCCCCAAATGCTTGCCTTCCCCACCTCCTGTTCTGGAGAGGGAGATTTCAGGGCCAGGTGCAAAGGCAGTGATCCCCTCACAGCCCGTGGAGGGGAGTGGGCTGGGGAGGGGGCCTTGGCTGGCGAGGAGTGGGGGTGCAGAGTGCAGGGACCACGGGCAGAAGACCACGCGTGTTTGGGACCCCAGCTGCTTCCGAACCTTGTCCAGTGGGAGCCCCTCTGTGACCAGACTGTGCAGCGGGAAGTGATGATGAATTTTGACCACCTTGGACCCCAACATGACACCCCAGGCTCGTCCCCGGAGGCCTGTAGAAAGGCTCAGGTGGGCACCTTCCCAGTTCAGAGTGAGTCAGAGGGAGAAGGGAGGCCACGGATACACAGGAGCCATAGAAGGGGTCGAGCACCTGCATCGGGTTGGGGGTCAGGGCCATGGGTCTCAGCTGGCTCTGAGGAGTCAGGGTGAGAGGTGGGTGGGGAGCCTGTCTGGACGGCGCGGTCAGGGCGGACCTCGGTGAGAAGTTGGGGAAGGACAGCCCGGCCTCCTGCTTCCCTGGCCAGCTTGGCCTGGACGACGCGCACCCCGAGCGGGAGGCGGGCACCCAGCCTTCCCTGTGCCTGCACCGCCCGCTGGGCTGCCTGTGAGAATGGCGGAGGGCGAGCTTGCAGACCTCAGATGGGCCTTGCTCCCTGGAGCGCCCCCTCTTCTGCCCGGGGTGCCCCGCGACCCCAGTGCAGGGCCAGGTGCCCAGTGGGGCCCATCATGTGACCCGGGGTTGGGTGCAGACTCCAGAGAGGGGAGCTGTGATTCAGTAGTCTTCTCACGACGCCTGTATTTCGACAGGATGGTCATGGGTCCCTGGGTCATGAGACTCCAGGGCAAAGGCAAGGGCGGTCAGCCCCGAGTACCCATCCATCTATTCATTTGCTCGGCAGTCGCTGCCCTGGACTGGCTTGGGGAGGGCGGCATCTGCCCCATACAATGTAACACGTGGCTGGAAATTTTCTAGTAGCCACATTAAAAACTGTGAATTTTATAAATTTAATATATTTTATTTAACCTGGTGTGTCAACCTATTATCATATCAACATGCGAGCCATCTAAAAATTATTAATGAGCTATCTTACACTCATTTACTATCAAGTCTGAGATTTGGTAGGTATTTTACACTTTCAGCACTTCCCCGCTTGTGTAAGTCAGACGTCAAGCTCTCAAAAGCCAGAAGCAGCCAGGCTGGCGTACTGGAGAGTGGAGTCCAGAACACGCTCTGGGGCTGCATGCAGGCAGCCAGTGAGGGCTGATCTGTGCCAGGAAGGGGTCACAGGACTGTGGGAACTCAGAGGGAGGAACAGCCAGTGGGGAGGGGCTTGGAGGACTCCCAGGAGGAGGAGGCATTGGGGCTGGGCATGGGAGGGTAAAGAGGAGTTCTTCATGTACAAAGGAGGGGAAAGAATCTTCTAATTTCGTTCCTGGTTCCCCAGATACGGTCTGAAGAAATCAAGGACTTTCAATGACTTCCCAGCAGATTCTCCTAAAGGAACCACTGATTTACACCCTCTTACTTCAGGACTTCCCTGGTGGTCTGGTGGGTAAGTCCATGTTCCCAGTGCAGGGCGCCGGGTTCAGTCCCTCATCAGGGACCAAGACCCTGCACTGTGCAGCTAAGACCCAAATAAATAAACATTAAACAAAAATCCGCTTCTTTCTGCCTCTGGGCCAGTGCAGATATTTTTCCATATTCTAGTAACAAACCCTGAGGCCTAGAGGTTCAGCTACTAGGAGGCTTGTGTGCTCAGTCGCGTCTGGCCCTTTCCAACCCCATGGGCTGCAGCTCCCCAGGCTCCTCTGTCCATGGAATTCTCCAGGCAAGAACACTGGAGTGGGTAGCCATTTCCTCCAGGGGATCTTCCCCACCCAGGGATGGAACCTGTGTCTCCTGCACAGACAGGCAGATTCTTCACTACTGCGTCACCTGGGAAGCCAGGGTGGGTAATAGGCCAGACATAAATCTTATCTAGGTCTTAGACAGCAGTGGCCACTGAGACGGTGTTACCTGGCCCTCCCTCTGCTTTATGGAGCCATGGTGCACGTGCCTCTTGCTTCACACAGGGAAGGAGGTGCAGGTGGGGATTCCTGAAACTTGGCTAACCAGGTGCCAACCCTGGGTCCCACTCGGGCAGTCTTCCTTAGGTCTAACTGAAATCTCTCTTGCTGTTGTTGGGGTCCCTTTGAGGCTGCTTTGCAGGACTGCTCTGAGTCCGCCTCTCCCACAGCTATCCCCAGGGACCAGCCTGGAGAGCTGCCGTGTTTGTGAAAACCTTTAGAAGTGAATCTTCCAAATGTGTCTGCAAAGAGTCAAAAGATTGAGCCTTCATGGGGGGATCTCTGGAGAGGTGACCGGTGTGGGGCAGCTCTGTGGGAACAGAGCCACATTCCCCCTGCTCTCCTTCCTGTAGGGAGAGGGGGTCCACTGGGGTGATGCTCTGTGGCTCCACTTGATGGGGGGAGCAGAAAGGCCCCCGTTTCCTGAAGCCTCCCTCCTGTGTTGTCTGGAATCGAGCTTCTGGGCTTCGTCCTGGGGCTTTTGAGCATCACCCTTCGCCCTCACAGAGGCTCAGTGCATGTTCCGGCACTGAAGCGGTCCCTGTCGTTCTCCTCGGGGGTCCTGGGGTGGTTGGGGCAGGGACCACTGTGAAGGGTGCTCCTGGCACGGGAAGTTGAGGGAAAAACCTGTGGGTGGTCAACCCTGGCCTCTTATGTGGCCCCTGAGACATGGGCCCGGGTCCTCTGCTGAGAGGTGGGCTGCGTGGGAGCCTGGATTTGCCTCTGTCCTGTCACCTGAGTGGCTCAGACGGTAAAGCATCTGCCAGCAATGCGGGAGACCCAGGTTCGATCCCGGGATTGGGAAGATCCCCTGGAGAAGGAAATGGCAACCCACTCCAGTGCTCTTGCCTGGAAAATTCCATGGATGGAGGAAATTGGTAGCCACAGTCCATGGAATCGCAAAGAGTCGGACATGACTGAGCGACTTCACTGGTTCATTTTCACCCGGGAGATGAGGTTTCAGCAGCACATCCTTGCCCTCACACCTGCTGTGTCTGGCGGGTTTTTTCCCTTTCCGTCTCCTCAGCTTGGGCTCATTTGGGCACACTGCCTCCCCGGGTGGCACGTGGTGGGTCAGGGTCGCTGTGCAGTAAAGAGCTGAGACTCAGCAGACTCAGGTTGCCCACACCCTGCATGCCCAAGGGAGGCCAGGCCCTGGCTCAGCTCCCGGGAGGGACCTCTGGACATTCGGGACGTCCTGCTGATAAAAGCATCTTTGTCTACCTGCTCCAGGCCATGCCAGGGAGTCTGTGAAATGATGGGGTTTATGGGGGGGTGCATCAGGGTCCCCGGTATCAACCGGACCTCTGTAGGGGCTGGAAGCTAAAGTCACCTACGTGGACAGCCAGGCTTGTCTTCGTGACCCACCTGCAAGGAGAACCGGGGCACCAAAGTTCAGGGGGGCTTCCCTGGCTGGCACCCCTCCCATGATGTCACACGTCCCCTGGGAGGGGCTGGTGCCTGGTGTCCCTGGCACCTGCCCCACGCGGACCCTCCCTGGGCTGGTTTTTCTCTGTCCGTTTGGGCTAATAACCCTTAACCATGAGCACGGCAGCCTGGCTGAGTTCTGCGAGTCCCTCCAGCGGCTCCTGGGAGCCTAGGGTGGTCTGGAGCCCTGGGGGGCAGGGTCAGCCACCCTGTTGACTGGCCCTGAGGCAGGTGGGGCCCTTGTCCCGTCCGGGTCACGTGGGCAGTCTTGTGTCCAGAGGCCCCAGCAGGACGTCTTCAGACGTTGGGGCTCTTCGACCTTTGACCTTGACTCCTCTCTCCTGTCCATGCTCTCAGCTCTGCCCACTGGGCATCCACATGGCATCCTACATTCCCCAGGGAGAACCGAACTGTTTCTGGTGGCGGGGGATCCTCCCTGGGTGCGGATCCTGCTGACTGGGGTGGGGGCACAGCCTTGACACCCCCCCATTCTGAACCTGGAGGCACCTAGTATGACGGGGGGCTGCAGAGAAGACGGGCTCCATGTGTGTGTGTGTGCACATGCGTGCGTGTGTGGCTTTCTGTGTGTGTGTACATGTGCATGTGTGTGCGGGTTTCCGTGTGTGTGTATGTGTTTCCGTGTGTGTGTACACGTGCATGTGTGTGCGGGTTTCAGTGTGTGTGCACGCGTGTGTGGGTTTCAGTGTGTGTGCATGCGTGTGCGGGTTTCCGTGTGTGTGTGTGTGCACATGCGTGTGCGTACATGCGCATGTGTGTGCAGGTTTCCGTGTGTGTGTGTGTGGGGTTCCGTGTGTGTACACGCGCATGTGTGTGCTGGTTTCCGTGTGTGTCTGTGTGGGGTTTCCGTTTGTGTACACATGCATGTGTGTGCGGGTTTCCATGCGCACGTGTGCATGCATGTGCTTGTGCTGGTTTCCGTGTGTGTGCGCACGCTTGTGTGCGGGTTTCCATGTGTGTGCATGTGTGTGTGTGTGCGGGTTTCCGTGTGTGTGTGTGTACACACGCACGTATGTGCGGGTTTCCGTGTGTGTGTGCGCGCACATGTGTGCGGGTTTCCATGTGTGTTTGCACGCGCCGTGTGTGCGGGTTTCCGTGTGTGTGTGCATGCGCGCACTGTGTGCGGGTTTCCGTGTGTGTGAGCCCGTGCCTGTGTGTGCGGGTTTCCGTGTGTGTCTGTGTGTGCGTGTGTGGGTTTCCGTGTGTGTGTGCACGCGTGCGTGTTTCCGTGTGTGTGTGTGTGCACGTGCGGGTTTCCGCGTGTGTGTGTGCATGTGCGGGTTTCCGCGTGTGTGTGTGCACATGTGTGTGTGGGCTTCCATGTGTGTGCACGCACGTGTGTGCAGGTTTCCGTGTGTGTGCACACGCACACGTGTGTGCGGGTTTCCATGTGTGTCTGTGTGTGCGTGTGCGGGTTTCTGTGTGTGTGTGTGCGTGTGTGCGGGTTTCCGTGTGTGTGTGTGTGTGGATTTCCATGTGTGTGTGTGCACGTGTGCGGGTTTCTGTGTGTGTGTGTGCGTGTGTGTGGGTTTCCGTGTGTGTGTGCGCTCACATGCGTGTGTGTGGGTTTCCATGTGTGTATGCATGTGTGTGTGTGCGGGTTTCTGTGTGTGTGTGTGTGCGTGCGCACATGTGTGCGGGTTTCCATGTATGTGTGCACGCACAAATATGTGCGGGTTTCCGTGTTTGTCTGTGTGTGCGTGTGCGGGTTTCTGTGTGTGTGTGGGTTTCCGTGTGTGTGTGTGCATGCACACATGTGTGCGGGTTTCCGTGTGTGTCTGTGTGTGTGTGTGCGGGTTTCCGTGTGTGTGTGTGTGTGTGTGTGTGCGGGTTTCCGTGTGTGTGTGTGTGTGTGCGGGTTTCCATGTGTGTGTGCGCGCGTGTGTGTGCGGGTTTCTGTGTGTGTGTGCGCACGCGTGTGTGTGCAGGTTTCCGTGTGTGTGTGTGCGCGCACAAGTGTGCGTTCTGCCTTGTCTGGGGTGGGGGCTGAGCGGGGCTGCGCCTCTGGGTGCCCTCCCAGCTCAGGGGAAGCTCTGAGCTGCCCGTGCTAAGGCTCTGGTGGCAGCCTGAAGATCAGGGAGGCCCGACCTTCCCTCCGGGGGCCCCTGTGTGCCAGTTCCCCCAGACGTGCCTCAGGCCCCAACGCTGGATCCGTCCAGGCTGCTGCTCCCATGCTTTTCGGCCTCTGCCTCCATCTGGGACAGACGCTGGCTCTCCTGCCAGGCCCCACCGCCCGCCCCATGGGCCTGTGCGCCTGTGTTCAGGTGAGCTGGTCCAGGTGCGGCCGGCCCTGATGCCCGCCCTGGGAGAGGCTGCTGGGCAGGAAGGTCCCCGTGCGCCATGGAGACATGGAGCTGGGAGCGCCCCTGGGTCAGCCTCTGCCCAGAGCCTGGTCTTAGCGCCCTGCTCTTTCCCAGGCCGTGGCCTGCACTTGGCCCCCGCCCTGGCCCAGGCCCTATGTCCGGGGATGGGCGCTGCCCCCGGTGCCCTGTGGGTTGGGACCCGGGGCCTGGCTGGAGACTGACGCCTCCCCCCAGCCTGCAGCCTGGCCACCGCCCCCGCCCTGCCACGTCGCTGCTTCCACCCCAGCGGCAGGAAGCCGCGCGCTCTTTCTGTAACGTTTTGGAGGGCTGCTGTTGCAGGAAACATCTGGCCGCCGTCCAAGGAACATAATAAAAGAGAGAGAGGGTGAGAGGGAGTTGGGGAGGAGGCAGGGGCTGGGGAGGTTTGGAAAAACCATCTGATTCCACTTTGCAAAGACAACTGCAGTTATGTCTCCGAGGGTTTCGAAGTCACTTCGGATTCAAACCGTGCCGGGTGACGTCAGTGGGAAAAAATGAAGCTCGCCCTGGTTCTGGGACACACACCACATGAAGTCGGTCCCAGCAAGCTCCCAGCCCGCGAGCCAGGACAGCAGATGGCCCACGGGGGTCTTTGCAGAAAGGCAGGAGCCGCAGGGGCAGGGGCCGAGGTCCGCCGCTCTGGGCGTCCCGGGCTGTCCGGCCTCAGCTCCGTGGCCTGACCCGGGGGGACGGGAGGGGAGCAGGAGGAGGGCATAGTGAGACCGTGAATGGGAGAGAGGTCAAGGTCAGAGGGAGCCCTGCACAGTGTCCCGCATCTGAAGACGTCCAGGGACCTCTGGACACGGGACTGCCCGCGTGACACGGCCCTGGGCCCCTTTGGAACAGTTCGGTGTGTCTCAGCCCTGCCCAGAGTGGAGGGCTGCTGGCCCGGGATGGAGAAACATCCTGGCATTGCTGGCCTCCAGCCTCGATGTCGGGAGTGTCCCCTGGGCTGTGGGGGTGTCCTGGGCCTCAGGGCCCTCCCCCCCGGACAAGCCCAGGCCCCCGCACTTTGCAAAGTCAGCCTTGCAGCTTGGGGCCGACGTCTGGGACCCTCACGGTGTCTGTCCGCCACTCCCAGCTACCGTGGGCGCTGGAGGGGGAGTGAGGAAGACCCACCCCGTCCCTCCTGCTTGGGGCTGCTCCGGTGAGAGCCCTGCCCCTCCAGATGGGGCTCCAGGGGTCCCGGAACACGGCAGGAGCTGATGTGGCCCTGGTTCCACAAGAGAGGGTACAAGGCCCCCTTCTCCACAATTCTAGGGGCTCCGTGGACACTCCCCAACCCTGACAGAACCTGGGCCTCAGGACAAGGTCGCCGCAGCCTCAGAGCCCTCGGTCCCTAGAGGTGGGGCCCCCCAGGGAGGAAGGGCCTCCCACCACTTGCAGAGCCCCAGGGGCACATGCCCTGGCCCCCACGAGTCCGCCGGGGTCTGCACGGTGGCCTGGCTTAGCTGTCGTCTCCGCATTTGCTCTCCCAAGTGCGTTTTGAAAGAAACCTTGCAGGGAAGCCTGGTGACGGTGAGGCTGGGCGGACGCCGGCTGGAGGAAGGCAGATTCCAATCGACCCGCATTTGCTGGCAGCCGACGGTGCCAGGCCCGAGGGCAAGGGCCCAGGGCCCGCGGCCAGCCTCCAGGTCGCCCCCGAGCAGCCCCACTCTGAGGGGCCCACTTTGCGGGGAGGAGGTGGGCATCCTGGGGTGCGGGGGACTTGCACGGGGCGCTGGGGCTGGGCGGTCTGGAGGCCCAGGGGCCACAGTGCCCGGGGGTGGGGCTCAGCCTGGAGGGGACCCATGCTGTGACTGGAGTGGGGCACAGCCTGGCTCAGGACGGGGTGGGGGCGGGGCGGGGCTGCCTGTCTGGGCCGCGGTTCAGCCGTGGTGCAGCAGAGCCTTGACTCATGCGCTGGGGCCTCCCGGCCTCTGGGGGTCTGAAGACATTTTTTCCATGGAAAGTAGCTGCTAGCGTTCTGCTGAGCAGGGAGCTCTCTGCCCCCTCCCGCCGCCGGCCGGGCCTTTGGCAGTGGGCTGCCCGCTCGTCGGGCCGAGCCTCCCTGCTGGACTTTCCGTGGTCTGGGCTGGGGTGGGAGCACTGGGAAGGGGTCAGTCGGGCAGTCCTGCTGCCTGGTCAGTCCCCAGAAGGCGCTGGCCTGTGCGACCTCGGGCTGAGAGGGGGGATGAGATAATGACCATCAGGGTCTGGCTGCAGGGTGACAGACCCGATTCCTGCGTTAGCTCTTTGGGGGAAGCTGGGGGGCGGCAAGGAAGTACAGGAGGTGAACTGTCCTCTTGGTGGGGGGCAGCTGACGTGGCAGATGCTGGAGTATTTACTGAAGCTCCTGATCTTGGGAGCGGGTACCCCGAAACCCCTCCACGGCACTGGTGCTGAGGCGTCTCTCTGCCTGGGTGGGCACCAAGGCTGGCTCGCCCCTGGGTGACACAGGACGCCAACTAGTTAATCAGAAACCCTCCTCGGAGCCCCTTGAAGGACTCATCCCCCCACGGGAAACACAGGCACCCTGGGAGCCCAAGAACCACGCACCAACAGAGGGGCCTCGCCAGGGGCCAAGGGGTCCGCCAGGATAGTGAAGGCTCGGTGCGCCTGGCCTGAGGTGGACTCGGGATGCAGCTCTGTCCCCAGCTTGGCGGGAGGGGCAGGGCCATCTGGGGCGGCCTGCATGGGGGCCTCCTGGCTGGATGTGAGTGCAGCCTGGGGTAGATCCCGATTGCATTATCCCCAAGTGGCCTCAGCAACGTGGGACGGGGGCTTCCACAGGGAGCAGTCTGAGGCCATTCCTGACCCCACCCTTTCCTCCAGGAAGCCCTCCTGAGCTTCTTGCTCCTTTGGATTCTGCTGGGTTCAGCACATGGACCCTGCAGTCTGACCTTAGGGTCTTTCGCTGTTTTACAAACAGAAGTCTTGTCTCTTGGGAGAGCCAGGGGCAGGGCCCCGGCCCAAGGCTTGGCTGGTGCAGGGCTCTCCACAAACGCTGGCTGTGTTGACCAAGGGGAGGTGGTGCCAGGCCTGGGGGCCCCGAGAGGGCACCTGTTTTTCAGCTACGCCACCGTGACCTCTAGGGCCCTGAGCAGGCCTCCCATAGCTCTGAGCCTCAGTCTCTCCTTCTGTGAAATGGGATCTTAGCAGCGCTGGCCTCCTCAGGTTACTGGAAGGATCTAAGGGCCTGACAGCCGTGAGCACCCAGCCCAGGGTCTGGCACCTGGAGAGGTCGGGGACCCCTAGGGTGGACCAGGCTGAGGGGACCCTGGACTCAGAACTCCCAGACCATGCGCCTTCCTCTCCAGCTGAGTGCCTCCTCCTTCAGCCTCCTCCAGGAGGCCCTCCTGGGCTGCCCACCCCAGCCCGTCATCTAAGCTCTGGGAGCTCCAGGCAGCTCACTCTGGTAAGGTTTTTTTTTCCACCCCAGCTATGACAGCCACAAATGTCTCCAGCCATTGCCAAGTGTTCCTTGAGGGGGGGACAAAATGCCCCCATTTGAGAACCCCTGGCTTAGAGAAAGAAGCTCCGTCCTGAGTCAAGTGGGGTTGGGACCAGCTCAGGTGTGGCCTCCTCCAGGAAGCTTGCCCTGGTTCTCTGCAATTCTCTGTCATCAAGCATTTCTACTCATCTCTGATGTGAGCATCCATCTGGTGGGGGAGTCAAGAGGATTCTATGAGGCCTGCCTGAGTGCCCTGCACGTGGGCCTGCCCCTGGGCTGCTGCTGTGATGGGCCCTTCCCTCCCGACTCTGTGGTCCTCACCGCTGGAGGCCTGGCCCCTGCGGTCCTGGCCTGGGGCACTGGGGCCAGGTGGGCTCCTGCTGCAGGAGCTTTGACACCAGCTCCTGGGGGCCTGGTCCCGTGAGGCCTGCTGGGCACCAAAGGGGACCCTGAGGCCCAGAGGAGGGCAGGCGTCAGCCGCAGCTCCATCTGCCGGTCTGCGGCCGGGGCAGGGCATTGCGTCTCGATGCCTGTGTGGACAGGTGTGTGCATGTGGGGGGAAGAAGCTTGCAGAGCGCAGTGAAGGATGGCGTCCCTCGCCGGGCTCACCCTCCAGAAGGTCCTGGGTCTGACCGCAGACACACTGCACAGCTGTCCTGGGCGTCCTGTGGCCAGCTGCCTGCCTCCTCGCGGGCCCCCTGCACTCTGCCTGGTGGCTGTTTGGGGTGTTCCTGGTTGGGACCCTGCTGGCCGATACCGCAAGCACCCCGGGCCTCCTGGACGTCTCTTGGAAGTGTGGGGGCCGCGGCCAGAGCTTCCCCTCACATCCTCGCATTGACAGGACTCAGACAGCGTCTTGGTCACCTGAGGGTCAAGTGCCGGTGTTCAGAGTCCTGCTGGGGAGATGAGGGCGGCTGGCTTCCCAGTGTGTGTGGCCATGGCCGGGGTTATGCAGCCATTCCACGGTATCCTCCCGGTCTCCAGACCCCCGAGGGGTCACACAGTCACTCCATGGCATCCTCCCGGTCCCTGGGCCCCCGAGGGGTCACACACTCACTCCACAGGGTCTTCCTGGTCCCCGGACCCCCGAGGGGTCACACACTCACTCCACAGGGTCTTCCTGGTCCCCGGACCCCCGAGGGGTCACACACTCACTCCACAGGGTCTTCCTGGTCCCCGGGCCCCTGAGGGGTCACACACTCACTCCTCGGGGTCCTCCTGGTCACCGGGCCCTCGAGTGGCCCCTCGACTCAGCCAGGTCCCAGCCCTGGTCCTTTTCCTCAAGAGCCCTTGGGGGACCATCCTGAGGCTGCTTTCCTCAATCACCTGGCTCTTCTCCTCGACGGGAGCCCGTGTCTGATATGCAGGACGGGTTCTGTTTGTGTCTGAGTTGAGCCAGGACCCAGGTCTCCCTGTCTGCCGTCTGTCCTGAGCTAAATGGGCCCTGGGGGCCTGTGCAGGCTATTTATGTGTGTTCAGAGAGAGGGACATGCGTTTCACCTCTGGCCGCCTGACCTCAGGCATGTCCCTGGGTTTCCCGGCCTCAGTGTCCTTGTCCGTCAAATGGGGATAAAAGAGGAGCCCCCTCCTCTGGCATAGAGGTTTTGGCTTAGCACGTGGCTATGAGCCAGGGTGATGGGGGCTGACCCAGCAGCGGTGTCCTCGGAGCTGGGCTGAGTGCCGTGTCCATCCACTGGGCATCCACCTCTGGAGGGCTCTGCTGGGCTGGGCCTGCTGGTGGAGTTGGGTAGAGGTGGGACGGAGGCTGTGGTCAGTGGCTACGGCTGGTGGGGAGCTGGGGAAGAGATGGGCCTGCACTCATATGCCAGGGTACCCCGGGCTTGGCTGGAGGAGAGTCAGCATCTGGCTTTGAGGGAGGGGGCGGGTGGAGGGGGTGACCCTCTGTAAAGGGGCAGCGCTGGGCAGAGAGGAGAGGCCTCAGTCCCAAAGTAAGTGTTGGTCGCTCAGTTGTGTCCAACTCTGTGAGCCCATGGACTGTAGCCCGCTGGGCTCCTCTGTCTGTGGGATTCTCCAGACAAGAATACTGGAGTGGGTTGCCTTTCCCTCCTCCAGGGGTTCTTCCCAACCCAGGGATCGAACCCAGGTCTCCCACATTGCAGGCAGACTCTACAGTCTGAGCCGCCAGGGAAGCCGGGCACGTGCTTCAGGAGCACACAGCTGCTGTGTTTCCCGCGTCTCCTGCCTCTGTTATCGCAGCTGAGCTCCTGTGACTTCTCCTCGGGGAGGCAAACAGGCAGCCGCAGAGCCACCCCCGCCCCCAGACGCAGCTCTCTGCCTGAAGCCCGTCTGGAGGGCAAGACCATCAATTTTGCAGGAGCAAGGGAGGAAAAGAAACCTTTACAACAACTCGGCAATAAAAACTCCAGCCAAGCAAAGGCCGGCTGGGCCGCAGGTTGGAGGCTGAGACGGGCGGGCCTGCTGTCCCGCCGTCTGGTGCCCGCCCACGGGTGTGTGGCCCTGGCCCCACCCCAGGCTCCAGAAGGTCCCTTGTTCACGCAGGTCACTGGCCTGGAGACCGTCCCAAACTTCCCTGTAATAGCAGCTTCCATTGCCTGTTACTCAGCACTCCTCTCCATTTAAATTAAAAACGTTTTCAGAGGAGGGCCTAAGGTTCAGGCTCTAAGTCTGCTCTGCGCCCGACCTCCACTTCCACAGGCGAGAGAGCGAGGCGGTCTCTGCCCTGGGCCGTCCAGGCTCCCTCGGGGAGCGGGCCCTGGGGGCTGCCGCTGTCCCGCCCGTCCTTCTCCACGCCCATGGCCACCTCCACGCGAGGCCGGCTCCCGACCCAGCAGTAGCAGGGTGCGGGTCACCCCCTCCTGCCGGAGGTCCATCTGTCCTCTGTCTTCACCCCGATCTGACCATCTCTCCCCTCCGCCGAAGACGCACGAGGTAAAGCTCAGCGTCCAAACGCGAAGGCGGCTCTCCAGCCGAGGGTCAGGCTGGACCTCGCCTCCCCGGCCCCCTGACCCCCCCGGAGTCCCTCCCGCCGCAGGCTCCCCTGCCGGCTCCTTACCCGGTTCTCTCGTCCTTCTCCTTCAGCGCAAGCCCGAGGCCCTGGAGACATCTGCCTGGGTTGGGGGCCATCCTCTACGCCTCTGTTCCTGGTGCCCCCAGCGGCTCAGAGCTGCCGTCCACTTCCACCCTCGGGCCGTGGCCTCTTTGAGGCTCCCAGGGGGCCTCTCCTGGTCAGCATCCCCCGGTCTGACCAGTGCAGGTGTCCAGGGGAAACAGCTCAGATGCGCCCCTTTCGTGAAGGTGGAGGTGAGGGTCGGGGTGCGTGGAGCTGCCCCGGGCCTGTGAGTCGGTAGCGCGGGCGGGGGGCCTGGATCAAATGAAGCCCTGTTTCCCTCAGTCTTGGCCCAGCCAGTCGGGGGCCTGGGCGGCCAGTTGGTTCTAGGCTAGCCACCTCGGCCCTGGCAATCCCACTGGAGATGGAGCTCCTGTTTCATGTTGGAAACTCGAGTCCTTGTTCAGGGGACCCAGAGTGAGGCTGAGGTTGGATCATGAGGCTCTGTGGTCCCTGGGGAGGGGGCTCACAGCAGGTGAGTGTGGGGCCTGAGACGTTGGGGGCAGGGAGGTTCGCAGCTCTGCCTCGAACTGCTGGAAACGGGCCTCCCCCTGGGGCCAGCCTGTGTGGAGGGCATCCGTGCCCGGTGCCCTGGCGGGTCATCCTGGGGCTTATAGGCAGGCAGGCGATGAGCCAGACCCTTGGGGTAGAGCTGCGGGCCTGAGCGGCTGCCCCTCCGGAGTCCCGGCTCTGCCCCACTCACTGACTGACCTCTGCGTGCCCAGCGCTGACCGTGTCCCCGGCTCTGGTGTCACCGGGCCCAGTGGCCTTGGCTCACGTGGTCGTCTACAGGTGGTCCCCGAGACCCACTTCCCACAGAAGCCTGGACGGCCTGGGGCATAGACCCTCTCTCTGCTGCTGCTGAGGTCACCCGGGCTCTGCAGGATGGCTGAACTGGGCCCAGGAAGTGGAGGCGGGCCCCAGGTGGCCTGCAGGCCTTGGTCTCCCCCTCTCGTCCTCGTAGACGGGCCCTTCAGGTCCCCACCCCCACCTGCATGCAGAGTCCTGACGGAGCCAGGTGTGACCTGTGCGGGTGGGGAGCGGTGGGGTGCAGGGCCTTCCCAGACGTCGCGATGACTAGATCCCCTGGGCACAGGACCCTTCGGGGACATGCCCGAGCAGCTCTCTCAGGATCGGCCAGCACGGTGGCTCAGCCACCCCGGAGGCCCCCTGCCTGAGATGCCCCCATCTCTGCACCAAGCAGCCCTGCCCACAGCAGAGAGGCCACTCTCACTGGCAAGTGGCCTTCAGGAAGGAGGTGATCGGAGGAAGCTTGAGCCTCTGTGGGCCCCGTCTTCAGTAAATGCTGCGTGCTGGGTGGAGGGTCTGGGGAGGGCTGTGCAGTGTCCCCGATAGGCCTCTGCAGCAGAGAAGCTGTATTGACCGAGGGCGTTTGAGTTCCTGAATCTCTTACCTGCCTGAAAGCAGAGACTCCTCTGAGATCTCTGAAGAATCCGGTTCTCATAGATGCCCTCCTCAGAGTCACCAGGGAAGACCGTCTCCATGGGGGCTCGGGGCTGCACCCCGCCCCTGAGCAGACACGTGTGAAGCGCTCACAGCCCTGCCTCCTCCCCAGGGCCTGGGAGGCCTTCTTCCCGCCAGTGCCCTTCCCCCTCCCCTCCCTCGTCATGTCCCCCAAGGTAGCACCCCATATTCTAATTCCTCCTCTGAGTCACATTTTTCTGTGAAGTCCCAGGCATAAATGCACAGGAATAAAAGTCTGCATTTTCTCTCCGTAATCTGTCCCTTGCCAGTTTAATTTGCAGGCCTCCAAAACTGAACCTCAGAGGGTGGGGAAGAGTCACCTCCCTAACGGGAGATGTCTCTAGGGCCTCTGGCGTGTCGCGGGGAGCCGGGATGAAGGGGGGAGGTGGGCCTGCTCCCCCAGCCTGGCGTCTACCAACCCCCTTCCTGCTGAGCACCGCGTGGTCAGGGTCCCTGCCTCTGCCTGGCCAGCCTGGTGAACTCCTACTCACCCATCCATGCCCTCACAGGCATGCCCTCCTTCCCGGTGTCTGTTTGTGCCGCCCTCCGTGAAGCAGGTTCCGTAGCAGATGGAACGAGGCACTTAATGTTCGGAATCACGCGCGGGTGGGAAGGCGAGGCTTCGCGGCCCCCAGGGCTGACCCTTGTGCTTGTCTCCCCAGGCTGGCCCCTCCCAGACACCCTCTGACCCAGCTGGAGGGGCCATCCCTGCCCCCAGCTCGGCCGTTCGCTCTGAGGTCTGGGCCAACTCCGCGGCCTCTCTGGGCCTCGGTCTCTCCCCTGCACCATGAGAGGTCTTTACCAGTAGACTTGGGCCCCTTTTGGCTCAGAATGTCCATGCACGGTAGAAACCCGTCCACACGGACATGGCGTTGCTGTTTAGCAACTGCAGAAACAAACTCTCCATGAGTTGTATCTTGGCCTGCAAAAGAGGCCGCTGGAAGCCGGCAGGCTGGCCTCTCCCGCCCCGCGTGTCCAGCAGCTGGGAGCCGGCGCTGGGAAGCGGGTCAGGCTTGTTTCTTGTCAGGATGTCTCGGGCAGCGGAGCAGCCTCCGCGTTGCCAAAACAATGTTTCCAACATCTTGGAAAATGTGCGGCCACTTCTTTTCCACGGGACTCACTCCGAGGCCTCCTCCCAGCGACTTGGGGGAGGGCGGGGGCTGAGTGAGGGTGGAGGGGGGCAGCCGGCTACAGAAGAGCAGTGGGGAGGGAGAGGGAGAGAGAGAGGGAGAGAGAGGGAGAGAGAGACAGAGAGAGAGAGAGGGAGAGAGAAAGAGGGAGGGAGGGAGGGAGGGAGAGGGAGGGAGGGAGGGAGGGAGGGAGGGAGAGAGAGGGAGAGAGAAAGGGAGAGAGAGAGAGGGAGAGAGAGAGAGATGGAGAGAGAGAGGGAGAGAGAGAGAGAGAGGGAGAGAGAGAGACAGAGGGAGAGAGAGAGACAGAGGGAGAGAGAGAGGGAGAGAGAGGGAGAGAGAAAGAGGGAGGGAGGGAGAGGGAGGGAGGGAGGGAGGGAGAGAGAGAGAGAGGGAGAGAGAGAGGGAGAGAGAGACAGAAAGAGAGGGAGAGAGAGACAGAGAGAGGGAGAGAGACAGAGGGAGAGGAGAGAGACAGAGGGAGAGGAGAGAGGGGGAGAGAGAGAGAGGGAGAGAGAGAGAGAGGGAGAGAGGGAGGGAGGGAGAGAGAGAGGGAGAGAGAGAGAGAGGGAGAGGGAGAGAGAGAGAGAGGGAGAGGGAGAGAGAGAGAGAGGGAAAGAGAGACAGAGAGAGAGACAGAGAGAGAGAGGAGAGAGAGAGAGAGGGAGAGAGGGAAGGAGGGAGAGAGAGACAGAGAGAGAGAGAGACAGAGAGAGAGGGAGAGAGAGACAGAGAGAGAGAGGGAGAGAGAGAGATGGAGAGAGAGAGGGAAAGAGAGAGAGAGAGGGCGAGAGAGAGACAGAGGGAGAGAGAGAGGGAGAGAGAGAGACAGAGGGAGGGAGGGAGAGAGAGAGAGGGAGAGAGAGAGAGAGAGAGGGAGAGAGACAGAGGGAGAGGAGAGAGGGGGAGAGAGAGAGAGAGGGAGAGAGAGAGAGGGAAAGGGGAGTAGAGAGAGAGGGAGAGGGGAGTGGAGAGAGAGAGAGGGAGAGAGGGGGGAGTGGAGAGAGGAGGGGAGAGAGAGAGAGGGAGAGACAGAGAGAGAGACAGACAGAGAGAGAGAGGGAGAGAGAGGGGGAGAGAGGGGGAGGGGAGGGGGGAGAGAGAGAGAGACAGAGAGAGAGACGGGGCGGGGGAGAGGGAGAGAGAGAGACAGAGAAAGAGGCAGAGAGGGAGGAGGGCTGGGAGACCGGCAGCTCCGCCCTCGGCGGTGCCCCTCCCCCTCCCTGTGCCCCCCGGACCCCTCTCTCCCAGCCCCTCTTCCTCTGTCCCCCCCACCCCCAGCCTCCTGGCATCCCTTGCCACCTGCCCAAGAGCTCCAGAGCTCTGTCTCTGTTTGCCTTGGTCCCCCAGACCATCCTGGGAACTGGGCATAAACCCATTTCACAGATGAGCAGCTGAGGCCGGGAAGGGGCGTGGCTGACTCTGACCTCCCCAGCGTGACAGCTGGGAGCAGGCCCAGCGGCAGAGCTCACGGGCCTGGTGCAGAATGAGAGCATGGGGCTCCTCCTTCAAGAAACACTGGGAACCTCAAGAGGGCAAGCGCGGAGCACGCGCCCTGAGCACGGCCCGCCGGGGTCTTGGTCCCCTGCCTGCACTCTCCCCCTGCGTGGCCGCGGGGAGCAGGGGCCGCGGGGTGGCGGCCCCTTCACAGGCCTCCTGCCCCACTGACCCCGATGGGCCCTGCGGCTTTGGACACTAGGGGGCAGAGGAAGCCCACCAAGCGGGGCCTGGCGCCGGCAGCGGGGGCCGCAGGGACGTCTGGTTGGGGGGCTCCTTCCTCGATGCTGCTCTAGGCTCTGGGTCTGCAGGGATCATCGGAGGCTCAGTGCCCGGCCTCCAGGCTCTGGGAACTGGAGGGCCAGCCGACCTCACGCGGGGGCCTCGGACTGGGCAGGTCACCTGGCCCCTCCCCGGTTCCCAGCAGCCATGTGGGGGCCCCAGTCCTGACCCTGGGGATGGTCTGAGGGTCGTTCCCTTCCCGCGCGGCCATTCGCACACCAGGGCCGGGCCCGCGCCACCCTGTCCTAGGTCGGCATGGAGTCCAGTGGGCCCCTGGGGTATCCCGTTTCTGGGGGACTGGGGGCCTCCAGGGGTCCTCACCTCCACCTGCCAGGTCCCCAGTTGGAGTTGGGGCCCTCAGGCCCGGCCTGGCCCCACGGTCAGCGTTTCCCGGGAGAGGCCTGGCGGCTGAGCAGGGAGGTTCTTGGGCCTTGAGGGTACAGACGGCATCTGAGGGTGGCCAGGTACCCGCAGGGATCTGGACCCCGAGGAGCTGTTGCCTGCCCTCCAGGGGCCCCAGGCTGGGCTGGAGGGCCATCGGGCCTTCCGCACTCATGGTGCCTTCGGGGGCAGCAAGGAGAGCCCCAGACATCCCCCGCTAATGCCCCCCTCTGCGTGGCTCACCGCGCCGCGCTGGGTGTCTGCTTGGGAGGGGAGGGGTGCTGGCCTGCGCTGACTTTTGCGGGAAGGAAAGCCTCTTCTGACTTGAGCCCTCTTCATTTTGGAAAATCGGGGGCTCGGGGGGGACTCCGTCTCAGCCTCGGGGCTGAGCTCCGCTGATCTCTGGGGCTCTGCTCCACGGTCCTGACCTGGGCTGAGCCCGGCTCCCACACCCAGGAGCCGCCCGGCCGGGGAGGGGAACCACGAGCCCCCCGGCGTCCGTCTGTGTCGGGGGTGGCGTCCTCCCCACCCGGGCTGTTGGGAAACTGCGTGCATTCTGAGCCTGGGGCACAGTCGCCCCCCGTCAGCACAGCCCTTCCGGCTGCTGCCTTTCCTTCTGGGGGTCTGCAAGGAGGTGGGTGGCTAGGGGTTGGAGGGGGTGCAGGCAGGGGCCGGGCGGGCCCACATTTCCTCCTGTGAGTCCTTGGGCCCTGAGCGCCCACCGGCAGCCCCCACTGCCCTCCGGATGAGGCCAGGCCCTCCCGACCACCCTCCCACGGACCCCCTCCTTCACCTGACTTCCCCCGGGGAGCAGGCCCTTGCAGACCCCTCAGGATGGGGGGATGTACTGGGCAAATGCTCAGAACCTTCCAGAACTGCCTCCTGTGTCCTGTCATGGCAGGCTTCCCCTGGAGGGCTGCAAGCCGCGGGGTCCGGAGCGGGACCCACCCGCCCCCTCCTGCCCCGTGCAAGGCTTTCCTTCCACGCTGCCTCGGAAGGTGTGTCCCACAGGTCCTCAGGGCGGGACTCCCCAGGGAGGATTTCGCGTTGCGTGGAGAGGGCGCCCAACGTCCAGCTGGGAGACTCGAGGCACCAGCGTGGTGGGGCTCGGTGTGGGTTCAGGGAGAGGCTGGTGGTCTGCTGGGGACTCTCGCTTTCCTCCCCCCAGCCATCGAGTGTCTGCCCATCGGGCCAAGGGGGCAGAGGCAGCCCACTGGACCCCGGGGTGCTGCTCATGCCTGCTCACCCCACTCCCGTGGCGGCCTCCTGGGCGCCCCTCCCGCCCCAGGGCCTTTGTACTTGCTGTGCCCCCTCCCCGGAGCCCTCTCCTGGCCCTGGCCTCTCTCTGCCACCCTGTCCTCTCGTGGGGTCCACTTCTGTGGGTTTGTTGGGGCGCCCTGCCCCTGCCCTCCGCCCCATCCCCGCCTCTCCTGTCTGCAGGCTGGGAGGCGGTGTGTGGGTTGGCGCGTTTGTTCTCCCCGTGGGACCCAGAGTGGAGATTCGTGTCTTGTCCTGGGCTGTGTCCCAGTGCCCGGGGCTGACCTCGCACACAGAGGCATGGTTCCGGCCCCGAGGAAAAGCCTGGTCCTGGCCCTGGGGGCCGGGAAAGCCTAACTCCTGCTGGTGGGAGACCCCTGTGTGCCCCCATACCCTGCTGGCTCCTGGGCCCTGTCCCTGCCGGCCTAGGTCGGGGGCGAGGCAGAGCCAGCTCTGCAGGGTGGGGAGGGCTGAGTGTGAGAGGGGAAGGCAGGGACTGGCCGCGAGGGACCGGCAGGGTCACCTTCCCGGCCCCCGGGAGCCACTGGGGCCAGGCTGCGGGCCCCGCGGGCGCTCTGGACTGCCACGTGGACGCGGCCTGCACTCTTCCCTTTTTGCACGCATGTTCAGGAAATGAGCTATTTCCTCCTCCTCTTCTGGACAGCTTCCCGGGAGGCCGGGCCGTGGGAGGGGAGGCGGCCTGGGGCCCTGGAGTTGCTCTTGAGCTCCGCTCCCTGCCCAGGGCTGTCCCTTCTCCCGGACAAGCGCCAAGCCACACCCCAACTCCACCCGCGCCCCCGGGGCCCAGAAGCCCGGGGGCTGGGGGTGTGGGTTTGCTGGGATGCAGCCAGAGTCAGCTGTGCCCCCAGCCCTGACGCAGTACAGAATTTGGGAGGGGGGCCCTGGAAGCTTTCACAGCTCCTGGAGGGTCTTAGCACAAGTCAGTGAGCACAGTCAGGACCCCGCGTGCACCGCCGGCCAGCCGTGGCCATGGCTTGCTCCCTGGTGGGCCTGGCTTTGCCTCCGTGTGCTGGCCTGAGGGTGGTGAGGTGTGCGTGGCCCCGACGGGCGGGTTCGTGGTGCACAGGCTGGTCCTGGCTGGGTCAGCTCTGCAGCCTGGAGAGAGGGGCGTCCGCTGCCTGGGCCTTAGCTTCCCTGCCTCTGAAACGGTGTTTCACAAATGCTCAGCCAGTGGGAAGTGTCGTGGCCCCCATGGCCTCTGCTCCAGCCTCCGGAGCTGGCGGTCAGCCTTGAGGGACCCCGGGGGCCGGAGCCCCGGGAGGGAGGCAGGTGTGGGGGGGACGGGAGCAGGGGGCCTTGCTCTGGCGTCAGCCCCGAGACAGGCCCGCTCCCCAGCCCTGCCATCAGCAAGTCTGAGACTGTGGCCTGGACGCCACCGCTGCTTCCCCGCCACGACTGACTCAGCCTGTGGGGCGCCCGGGGGAGGGGGCTGGGGAGGGCGGCCCTCGGATGGGGCCTGGAGCTGCTGAAGGGCCCCCCTCCGGGCAAGGCTCCAGCCGAGTCCCAGAGCCGGGTCTGGGGCGGGGGTGCGCTGATGAGATCAGATTAGCGGGCCTGAAGCTTTTGGTCCCTGAGCTTAGACACAGGCTGCGCCCCCCGCCCTGCACCCTCTGCCTGGAGCCTCTCACCCGCCCTGTGACTGCTCTCCAGCGCGCTTTGGAACGGGAAGGGATTTTAGGTCTTTGTGAAGTTTTATTTGGGAAATACAGAAACCAGGTGGACAAAATTAGCTGCATGGAGGTTTCATAACACTTGCGGCATCGATGGAGAATGCTTCAAGTGCAGTTTCTGATACTCCTTTCAAGGGAAGTGGAAAAAGGGTTTTGAATTCAGTATTTGAGGAAAAGTCGAATCCCTCGGGATACAGTTCTAAGCGAGCTTTTATTTCTTCTCCTAAAATTTCAGGAGGAGCTGTTGTGAGCGTGAGGGCGGCCTGCCTCCTGCCTGGGCCCAGGAGAGGCCCGGGGCGGGGGAGGTGGGGATGCAGGGCCCGCGGGGCCCAGAGGCCGTCGGGGCGGCTCTGGGCTCGGGCTGGGGCCTGCTCCCTGGGGCTGTGCGGCTGAGCAGGGCAAGCGATGAGCCTGCTGTTGGTGGTTCTCTGCTTGCCACCCAAACCCAGCGGCCCCTCTGTGCCCCAGCCTGGGGTTTCCTCCTCCTCCCACTTGCGGGGCGGGGCCCAGACCCCCGAGGCGCAAGCTGAGCGGTTGCTGTGTGCACCAGGCATGGCCGCAGGGCGCGTGACCCTGCCGCGTAGGACCCAGGGTCCCACGATCAGGCCCTCGGGCCCTGGGAGGCCCCTTTCAGGAGGCGAGTGGGTCTCCGCTGCTGATGGCCGGCCTCTGCAGCCCAGGCCTCTGTTTCTCCCTCTGAGGCTGCTAGGCTCCCCCGGCCAGGGGACCAGCTCGTGGCGGCTCCCTCCCTGATGACTCCACGGCCCGGCCGCTGCTCCGGCGCTCTCAGATGGAGTTGCGTGTCTGGGCCCCATCCCTTCACTGCTGGGGAACTGCCCCCCAGCCCCCGACCCTAATCAGGCTGTGACCTAGCCCCAATTATGGGGCTGTGTTACCTACCGGCTGGGTGCTTGGCCTCCTTAATCAGTACAAGTTGGCAAGAGGCAAGATGAGAAATTCAGCCAAGGCTTTCCCGGGGCCCCTGAGGAGGCAGTGGGGATGAGAACAACCCACAGGTCCCCTTGCCGCACTCTGGCTGAGGGGGCGGGGCGAGCCGGTTCCTCAGACGGGGGACCACCCTCAGGTGAGTGCAGGGGGCCCGTGCAGCACCCCGAGCCCCGGCGTCTGTTCCTGGCTGTTCAGAAGTGGCAACTGGGCTCTTGGTCTCCGTATCTTGCCCGTAGATCCCCCCAGCCGAGTGCGCACGCTCTTCTTTTCAGTCCCTTTTAGTTTCCTGGGCTTCCCTGGCGGCTCAGCTGGTAAAGAATCCACCCGCAATGTGGGAGCCCTGGGTTCGATCCCTGGGTTGAGAAGATCCCCTGGAGAAGGGAAAGGCTATCCACTCCAGTGTTCTGACCTGGAGAATTCCATGGACTGTATAGCCCATGGGGTCGCAAAGAGTCGGACACGCCTGAGCGACTTTCACTTTAGTTTCTTTGTATTGTCCATTTGCGAGCAGTGATGCTGCGGGTCCCGGGTCCGGGGCCCAGCCTGTTTTGTGGGGGAGGACCTCCCCTGCGTGGGCTCCATCTGCACTCAGAAGGTTCCGAGGACCCAGGAAGGGCGTAGCCTCAGATACTTCATCCCACGTGCTGTGGGTCCAGCTTTCGTCAACCAGGCCCTTGGCCCAGCACGCCCACCTGGCTGGACATCTGGCTTTCTGTGGCGTCCAGCCACTCTGACCATCCTGGCCCTCTGGGTTCTCCTGGGTGTTCTCAGCCACCCCCTCCCCGCAGGCCCCCTGGCTTTCACCCCGGGCTCTGACGGCCTGCCCCGCTCCCAGGGGTCCCTTGTTTTTCTCTCGGGCATTGGTGGGCTTGGCAGTGACCGTCCAGTCCTTGGTTCTTGGTTCTTTCATCTGGTCTTGCCAACAGCAACGCCGACCTGGTTCGTCCTGGCCTGGGGTGTGACACCCAGACCCAGCCCGCTTGAGCCTCGCTGCCAGCGGGGTAGGATCCATGAGCACTTTGTCCCCTCAAGGCCTGCCTTCTCGGACCGCTCTGGAACTCGGGCTGCGTGTTCTGGAAGCAGAGACTGTGCCGAGTTTGGGGTGTGAGTGGTCCACACTGGGCAGGGCAGGGGAGCTGGACGGGGGAAGGGTGGCTGCTGGTGCTGGAGGCCTGTGAGGCACTGCCCCGCCCCGGGGGGCCCCGAGTAACTGCCCCGACAGCGTCCAGCGTTAGGCTGAGTGGCTGGACCTCTGGGCCCTCTCGCTGACCCTGAATGTGGCGTGCAGGGAGGAGCTGACCCTGAAGGAGGAGGCAGCTGGAGGCTGAGCTGACCGCTCCCCAGGCCAGGCAGTGGGACCCCGGTGGAGAAGCTGCACCAACCCAGGTCCTGCGGGGACATCAGGCCTCACTTGACAGGCCTGCTGCCCTCCCTGGTTTAGCAGTGATGCCAGGAGAGGGCTGGCGCAGCCTGGGAGTGGGATGCAGCCGTGGAGGTGGCGGAGCCTCTGCCTCCAGAGCCCTGGACGCCTCTGGTCTTTCCGCCCGTCTTCCTGGTGGGCTGACGGCTCTGTGGGGCAGCTGTGTGGACGCCTCTGGTCTTTCCGCCCGTCTTCCTGGTGGGCTGACGGCTCTGTGGGGCAGGTGTGTGGACGCCTCTGGTCTTTCCGCCCGTCTTCCTGGTGGGCTGACGGCTCTGTGGGGCAGGTGTGGGCGCTGCGCTTTCCTGCTGCAGCCACCTGGGCGTGGCTCAGCTGCATCTGTCTTGAGCACCAACCATGTGCCAGGCTCTGGTCATTTCCCAGCGGAGCACTGGTGCCCTCGGGTGCCTCCTGCGGGGCCCCCGCCTTGTCAGGACCCAGGACTTCGATCCTGCTCCCTCTGTGCTCCACCGCTATCCGTGGGCTTCCCAGCTGGTGCTAATGGTAAAGAACCCTCCCGCCAGTGCAGGAGACAGAAGAAACATAGCTTTGACTTCTGGGTCGGGAAGATCCCCTGGAGGAGGGCACGGCAACCCACTCCACTGTTCTTGCCTGGAGAATCCCACGGACAGAGGAACCTGGTGGGTTACAGTCCATAGGGTCGCAAAGAGTCAGACACGACTGAAGTGACTTAGCACGCAACACACACACTGCATCAGTAGTGTGGTTAAGGCTCCCTCCCTGGGCGCTGCCTGGGGTGATGAGTCTGAGTAAGGAGCCTGGAGTAGCTAGCCGGTAGGACTTGATGCTCTCAATCTTTCGAAGGAAGGAAAAGGGAGGGAAAGCTTCTTGCTTTAGTTTGTTCATGGGTTGGCAGAGAAGCGACCTTTCAAGCAGCTTATGAAGCAGCAGAAAACCGTGATTGAGGCAGGAACTGGGTCAGGACGTGCCAGTGTGTGGGTGGGAGCCGGTGGTCCGGCCCTGACACTGGCTCCTTCGGGGCTCATCTGTCTGCTGGATCAGGCGGGTCCCCTCCATGGGCTCTGACTCACCTTGGGGCCGGGCTGACTGGATTCACAGGCTAGACTCAGAAGGGTGGGTGGTCACGTGGTGTCCGGACCGGAGGCACTGCCGCTCCCCTGTCCATCCGAGGAGACCCATCACCCCGTCCGACAGGCCTGTCGCCCTCGATGTGACCCTGCCACCTCTAACCTGCTTCCCTGCAGAATGGCTTTGTTCACAAAGCACCTGCTACTCTTGCACGCACACTGGGGTTTGATGAAGAACATTTTGGGACTTTTTTTAGCAGGTCTCTTCATTGTCAGAGGAAGTGAGAGAAGGTCCTGGGGAAACGCCCTTGTCTGTGGTTGAGGAAGAGACAAATGAGCTGCTCTTTGCAGGCGGCCATGGGGGTCCCTTATGGACTGAACGTGCCGTCCCCTCAGCCAACCCCTGAGTACAGTGAGGCTGTATTTGCAGATGGGGCCGTGATGAAGGTAATTAAGGGCAAATGAGGTGATAGGGGTGGGGCCCTGACCCTGTATAATTAGTGTCCTTATAAGGAGAGATGAGCTCGCCTGTCCCAGTTTCCTTCCTTGGCATTTGAGGATAGCAGGAAGGTGGCCATCTAACAGCCATGAAGGGAGCCCTTGCTCGAGACCAAACGGTTGCAGCCTTGACCTTGGAAGTCTCATCCTCGAGAGCTGTGAGGAGCACTGTGATGCTCAAGCCCCCCATCTTTGGCATTTTGTATGGCTGTCTGAGAGGACTAAGTCAGGGTCCAAATGTCCAGATGGTCAGCAGAGCCAAGGCAGCAGGACTTAGGCTTTGTTTAAGCAAACCCAGCAGTGACGCCAGTGGGGGGTGGCCAGAGAGCATGGGCTTGAGGATCCTTTGGTGATCTGGAGACCCAGAAAGGAAAGGGGGGACCGGGCCCACCTGAGCGGAGGCAGGGATCCCAAATCACAGATGGCTTAGAAACCTGGAGTGTGAGTCTACACTTTTGAGTCTGACCTTCTTTCTGGTTAAGGGGTTTGGGGAGCCAGAGTGCTCGTCAATAATTGACTATTACTTTGCATATTTTGGCATGATTGTTGAAGTTAGAGAGATGATTTTATGTAAAACACTCAGCTGAGTAAATCCTCTGTGCGGTGCGGCCAGCACTTTGAGCATCTCAAGCCCACCACCAGCTGGAAACAACACACCTCGGCCGCCTCACAGTCGGGGGGCAGGAGGCTGGGCTGCGTCTGGAGGCTCAGCCGTGGAGGGAGCAAGTTCCTCCGGTGGTTTGGAGGATCCAGGCCCTTGCAGGTCGTCACATGATGGCCTCCGTTTCCTGCTGGTCGTCTCCGGGAAGCTGTCCTCGGCTCCTCGCTGGCTGTGGGGTGGTCTCTGGGAAGCCGTCCTCGGCTCCTTGCTGGCTGTGGGGTGGTCTCTGGCAGCAACGACGGCCAGGCCCTCTGGGATGCTGCAGCAAGGGGAGCAGCCCGCCCAGCATGGGTGACTTGGCTTCTGCACGGAATGCCATCCTCAAGATTGTCGGGCGTGGAGTTGTGCATCCTGAATTTAAATCGTGTTCCTTTCACACACCAGCCAGGGACGCACGGCCCTCGGGGCTTCCTGCCTCCTCCGAGGGCCCTCCTGAGGCCCTGCTGTCTGTGCTTGGCCTGGTCCTGGGCTCGCAGGGAAAGCAGAGCCCCCTCTCCAGTGCCGGGCATGACGAGGACCCAGCCTGCCCCCGGCCTTGAGGGCCTGACCTTGGGTTTGCCGGGATAGACTCCCGGGCACGTCCACTTCCTCTCAGAGCCCGGCCTGGTCGTGGAGGGACAATGGGAAATGGCCTGACCTGCCAGGGTCCGGATCTGCCCAAGGGGACCAGTGAGCCTCACTGGGAGGTGATGGGCGTCAGGTGGGAGGTTGGTGTCTTAAGGGACACACCCCTACAGGCGGGGTTTCCTAGGGCCCTGGCCCCTCGTGCCTTAATGGGGGAGGTGGGCAGCAAGATAGCCCGGCCGGACACGCTTGGCCTCGTTGGTTGAAGCCCAGCCTGCCTCACGCTCTGACTCAAGGCTCTTCCACTCGGGAAATGCACACACGGCCCCAAGAGATGTGTACAGACAGACTCACGACGGCGCCTTCACCAGCCAAAAGCGAGAGACAGCCCGACTGTCCCTCCACAGGAAATGGGCAAATAAACCGCGGTATGTACAGACAAACAACACTCAGCCAGGAAAACAGAGGATGTCTAGTGATGTCGATACATGAGGAACATCAGACTTGACGTGCAGAAGAGGCCGCGTCTCAGGAGAAGCCGAGCGGCAAGGTGCCACCAACCTGGAGCTGGAAAGCAGGCAGGCAGCGCTGGGCTCTGGGGACACAGAGGTGGGGGATGGAAGGACATGGGGGCTGGGGGCCAAGCAAGGCTGGTCCTGGGGAGATGAGAGGTGGGGGATGGAAGGACATGGGGGCCGGGGCCGAACAAGGCTGGTCCTGGGGAGATGAGGATACGGGGCTGGGTCCAGATGACGGCAAAGTCTTCCCTCTCAATCCGGGTGGTGGGCGTAGGAGGCCGATTTCATTTTTATTGTCTCTAAAATAAAATGCTCCCATGTTACAGCCTCCCGTCTGTCTGACACCTGGGATAGCGTGTACGGAATGGCTTCCCGGGGCCGCCGCGGCCTTTGCGCACATTATCCCCACGTAACCCATCGATATGGGACCACCTTCCCTGTTGCCCCCATGAAGCATGGTCCCTTGGGTGGCTGCTGGGGGACCAGGCTCCAGGTCAGTGACGACATTTCCCTACACCCCTGGGTGGAGCCGAGTGGTCAAGGTCAGGCCAGGGGAACGTGGGGCCCATAAACCCCCCACACACCCCGCAGTCCCTTCCGGTGCCAACTGGGTGGACACTGAGGCCCAGAAACCACCTGGGGAAGAGCCGGCATCAGAGCTTCGTGAGCCTGGGTCCCTGCGCGGCTCCCTGGCCCGGAAAACCAGGGCCCCCACCCTCATGATCTTTAGAAGTTACTGAACAAGAATAGGAAGCAAACTCTCATTGCCCTGAGCCCCTGAGATCTGGCCTTCGTGTGTGACAGACGGGTCAGCAGACTCTGGCCCAGGAGCCTCGTCTGTCCCTGCTCTCATGTGGGCCTGAGCTGAGAATGGCTTCTCCGCGTGAGGCTGGGGTGACTCCTGCCATGCCAGAGCGGGGCTGGCCTCCCATCTCCACACAACTCCTGGTTCTGGGATTAGCTGCTTAGTTCATGGTTCTGTGGGCCAGACAGCTCGCCCAGGGGTAATAACCATGGGCTCGTGAAGTCATAGGATTCCTGGGGCTGGGCGGGACCACAGAGTCCTTGCTCCATCGCCTTGTTGGACACAGGGAAAGACTGGCCCAGGGTGAGCCGGGTGGGCCAGTCTCAAAGCGACTTCATGACAGGAGGTCTGGAAGCTGAGCCCTGGCGTCCTCTGGAGGCCCGGCCACCTCTCTCCACTCTGGGTCTGGGGCGCTGGTCCCTGCCCTGGATCCAGGAGGTTAGCTGGAGGGTGGGAGGCCTCCAGACTTGGTTTGCAGGTCAAGCAGGTCAAGGGCCCCCACCTGCTCTGCTGGGGCTCTGTGTCCTCCGCATCAGACGGTGTGGAGCAAAAGCCCAGGTCAGGGGAAGCCACGTCCACTGACCCTCAGCTCTTTTACCTGGAGTGAGTGTCCCATCCTCCGCCCGGAGGGTGAGGGGCAGGCCTGACTGCAGGCATCCGTGGATGCTCCAGCGATAGCCGCCCCACCACGAACATGCTCTCTGTGGCCCTGAGCACGCCAAGCCCTCTTCCCATTTTCTGTGGGAGACGCTGACAGGATTCCCCTCGCTTTGTTGATGCGAGGATGTATCCACGAACTTGCTGGTCTGTCTCACTATCTTCCCTCGTGAAGACTGATAATGACGAGCAAAAGCCTCTTCTGATACTGACTTCTTGACAAACTTAATCCCTGGAAAAATGACCCAGCCTTCAGCTTTCCATCTGGCTGCCAGGGCTGTCCATCCCTGCACACCTGGATGCAGGACTTTGTTTTCCTCGTTTTGTTGGACGGGGGAGGCCTGCTCCACTCACCCAGATACCACGTTCCTTACTCAGTCCTGCGGGCAATGCTGGTGGATGGGCTGCATCCCAAAACCACAGCACCCACTCAGTAGACCAGGCTACCTGCGAGCGGTTCCTCAGCCTCCGCACGGAGCTCCTAGAAGCCTGTGCAGAGAGAATATGGCGGCATGCATGCCTGCGACCACTTTGACCTGGAAGTGCTTTGTGTCACTTTCTCTTCCCTCCCACTGGTGAGAACTGATCTTGTGGTTCCACGCAGCTGCAAGGGAGGCTGGGAACCATCCCTGGTTGGGCATCGGCTCCCGGCATGACTCTGCATTGAGCTGCCTTTCCTGCAGGTTGATCTGCAACACCATTGGGATCATGGGGACAGAAGGTGGGTGTTTGCATGCAGTCATCTTTCCGGCTGAAGCAGGAGGCTTCTGTGAGAAGTGGCAGGTTCTTCGTATCTCTGCCACGGCCCACAGGCCACTGTCAGCCCAGAAGAAGCCTCAGAATCCTCCTTAACATAGTGTCTTAAGGGAAAATTAATGAGGGCCAAAGAAATGAGAAAAGCAAAGACTATTTGTTCAGGGCTTACTATAGCAAGGGAGTCGGGGATCACAGCTTTCCTTTTGGCAGAGACTCAGAGGCAAGCAGAGGAGTGGGTAAGTTTCATAGTGGGAAAAAGGGAAAAGATATGCCCTGATTGGAGGCCACTGGCCTGGGGAAGCTGTAGAGGGCTAACCAGAAGCAGGCAACCTGTGTGAGTGGTTAGGGTGCATAGAGTGGGTGCTGGAGTGAGTTCTTTCCTCCCAATGCCTGGTTTTCCTCTGGAGGCACCGGAAGCTTGGCTGCAGCAGAGAAGCAGGGTCTGCTCCCTGCAGACAGACACTGATGCCTGATGCTTCCCAGGAGGAAGCATGTTTTCCTCCTTTGGGATTTTGAGGGACAAAGAAAGCTGCAAATGGCTGAGCCCGCACTTTTGGGAGGACACACTGAAGTCAGCTCAGACATGGGTCCGTCCAACATCCAGAAGAGGCAGGCGGTGGACACCTGATGTGAAACGTCCAGCTCCTTCTCACCGAAGAGTTTTGGGCTTCACCCACCAGTACTGTGGGGAACAGGCCTCTGCTCTGGTCTGGTTCCCGCTCTTCTGGGTGGGTGGTCCTGAGAGAGCAGTTCTGGGCTCAGTGGCCTGTGTTCGAGCTCTGGCTTCACCATGTGGGATCCTGGGCAAGTTAGTGACCGTTCAGAACCTCCCCATGGTGCAATGGGGGTGATTCTGGTGCCTGCCAGGTGGGGCTATTGGGGGAGCCATGAGATAAAGGGGGAGGAGCACTTTGCCTTGGACCTGGCCAAGTGAGCCCTCTGCAAAGATAGCCAAGGCTGCAGTTGCCGCGCTTCCCGCCAGCCCTCACTGCCCCGCCTGGTCTGTGTGCAACGGGGCTGCTGCTCTCCTCTTCCCTGGAGGCGCCGTCCAGCAGAGCCTTGTGTCTCTCTGTTGCTGCTGTTCAGCTGCTAGGTTCTGTCCGACTCTTTGCGACCCCATGGGCTGCAGCACACCAGTGTCCTCTGTCTCCCATTATCTCCTGGAGTTTGCACAAATTCATGTCCATTGAGTCGGTGATGCCATCTCACCGTCTCATCCTCTGCTGCCTCCTTCTCCCTTTGCCGTCAGTCTTCCCCAGCATCAGAGTCTTTCCCGATGAGCAGAAAGAGTTGTCTGTTTCTTGGAGGGCTCTGCTCGCCCTCTGTGGCAGCACGATTCTCCCCGTCTTCTTTCACTTGCACGCTTGTCACCCCGGGTCTGTGTTCTCTCTGTAGTTGAAGAAGAGGCTTCGTTATAATCAGAGCCCAGACAGGATCCTCCTGTGGCCAGAAATGCGGCCCCAGGCCTGTGGTCACATGGGTAGCCTCACTGAGCCTGCGTCCTGGGACACGGTAGTTACGTAACAAAGTCATTCACAAGCACCAGGTGCCTCGTATGTGCCAAGCACGGTGTAAATGTTTGTTGCTTCCATGGAAGAAGAATGGTTTTGTCCCCTTATTTACAGAAAAGACTCTGGGGTAAGTGATTGGCCATGGGCCTTGCCTGGGCTAATGGCCGGGTGCCGTGATCTGAAGGCCCGTCCAGCTCCAGGGTCGCCCAGGTGACTGCTCCCATGGTCCGACCTCGTCTGTGGCAATGATTTCACTGCTCTCCATGCCCCGCCTGCTGGCCTCCCAGCCCCTCCGGCTGCAGCTCAGTAAGTGTGGGTGAATACTTGCCGAGCGGTGGAGCTGGAACACAGACCTTTGCTGACTTGCACAAAATCCTGTATGTGCCCTCGGGGCTGGGGAAATGGGTGTCTGGGAAGGTTTTGGAGAAGATGGGATCTGGATTTTATCCAAGGCTGGTAATGGTGCCGCCTGTCAGGCCACGTCCGCTCTCAGAAGGGCTGTGGCGAGCCTCCCGCGGGCGGCCTGTGCCTCTGAAGGTCTTCCGCACCGGCATGAAGATGCAGCCCGTGGGCTTCAGAAGAGCCCGCTCAGCCCCCGCCCAGCATCTGCTAGAGATTACGAGGTCGCCCCCCTCCCCCGTCGAGTGTTGCTGGTGTGCGTGTTCTCTGAACGGACAGGGAGGATTAAAGTGAGTTCCAGGGTTTTGTGAAATCTTTGAAGATAAGGAGTTCAGTTGGGGTTTGGAGCAGAATTCTTCGTGCTGCCAAGGCATTCCTGAGAGTCCAGAGGCGCGGAGAGCCCCAGCTTGCTGTGGGGGTGGGGGCCCGGGGGTCCAGAGCGGGTGGTGTTTCATTCACACATTCATTCATCCCCCCCAGCAGAGAGGTGCCGGATTCCTCCTCGGGGCTGGTGTCTTGCCCAGGACTCAGAATACAGTGGTGAGAGAGGAAGGGAGGAAAAAAAAAATCCAAACAAAAACCCAGCTTGTTTCTGCTCCAGAGCAGCCAGCCCTGAGGGAAGAGAGATTTAACCAAGTGTCTGAGAACAGAGCGCAGGCACCTGGGTGAGAGGTGCCAGGAGGGCCGGACCCCGGAAGCAGCGACAGGGCCAGACTCATCTCAGGGGCCAGAGGAGGGGCTTCCTGGAGGGAGCGGCATTTGAGTCAGATTTTCATGAAAGGTTCCCTTCCCTGGTGGCTCAGAGGGCCAAGACTGCCTGCAGTGCAGGAGACCCGGGTTCGATCCCTGGGTCGGGAAGATCCCCTGGAGGAGAGCATGGCAACCCAATCCAGTGTTCTTGCCTAGAGAACTTCATGGACAGAGGAGCCTGGCGGGCTACAGTCCAGGGGGCTGCAAAGAGTCAGACACGCCTGAGGGGCCGACGCACTTGACAGGCGAGGAGGACCTTGGGAGTAGGGGGATAGCTGGTGCCCCGTGGCGTGAGTGTGGCTGGTCCCAGGGCCCCAAGGAGGTGAGTGAGCGAAGCAAAGGAACGGAGGGTGACGGGGAGCAGGCGGGGCCTGGGGGCTGGAGCGAGGTCCTGGAGTGGACCGCCTCGTTTCTGAGCAATCCCGGCCTTTGGGAGGGTGAGGGGGGCGTGGAAATCCACTGTTTGCTGGCCGGCGAAGCCGGGTTCCAGAGTTCTCTTTCTCTGCTTTTGGCTCAGCCGCCAACAGGAACCGAGAACCAGGTGTCAACTGTCATGTCAGGGTCACAGGGACCCCGTGGCCTTCCCAGGAAGGGGAGGGGGTCTCATCCCTTGGGACCAGGACCGTTCACCCTACAGAGGGTGAAGGGGTGGAGTCAGGAAGCGCAGATTCCCCGGTTGGACAAATTGGCAGCATCTGGGGTCTTCTGAGGTTGGGGGACCTTCGCCCCTATCTAGCTCTCAAACGCTGTTAACGCCCCAGAAGAACACCCCACACCCACGATATGATCCCTCCTCCCCTCCTGCCGTCTCCTGGCCCATCTGCTTCCTGTCTCCACGGACCTGCCTTTTCTGGATATTTCGTGTGCTTGGGAGCCAATGATACGTGGTCTTCACGCCTGGCGCTGAGCACTTCACGCCTTCACCGAGTACAGCATTTTCACGGGTCATCCACTGGTCATTTCCTGGACCAGTACTTCATCCCTTTTTGTGATTGAATAATATTCCACCGCACAGCTAGACCACATTTATTTATCCATTTTTCTGTTTCTGTCAAAGCCCATCAGACCTTCTGCCCTGGAGGCAGCTTGCCTTCCTGCAGTGATCCGTGATCCAGGAGTGGGTTTGCCTTCCCCATCCACACGGCCTCTGCCAACCTTACACAGCCTCTCACTTGCTAACACAGGACACAGGGGCTGCCTCTAGCCTCTGGCTCTTGTGCGCTGAGTCTCAAAGGACAGCGTCCCAGCTCCGCGGGGATCGTTGTCAGGCTGACACAGTAGCTACGCCATGAAGGAGCCTTTTCATATTCTATTTGTTTGTTTTTGGCTGAGCTGGGTGTGTGTTGCTGTGTGGGCTTTCTCTAGTCGCGGCGAGTGGGGGCTACTCTCCAGTTAACCGTCCGCCGGCTTTTCGTTTCAGCGGCTTCTCTCGGGGAGTGCAGACTAGCGCAAGCAGCTTCAGTACCTGCGGTGCTCAGGCTTAGCCGTCCCACGGTGTGTGGAATCTTCCCGGGCCTGGGATGGAACCCATGTCCCCTGCATCGGCAGGCAGATTCTTAACCACTGGACCAGCAGGGAGTCCCAGGGGCTTTTGTATATTCCAGCAGCCCGGTAGGTTCTGGGTGACAGGAAGGAAGACAGGACCGGTGGGTCGTGGGGTCGTGGCCGCACTGTCTTGCTGCGGGCACCACGTCCCGCCACCGCCCCCTGGGAACATCCTGCCAGACCCTGTGTTGGTGAGGGAGATGCCTGTGAGGTCTTGGTGAGTGCTTTGGCAGAGGCCATGTGGACGGGAGAGGTGAACCCACTCCTGGAACACGGATCAACACAGGAAGGCACGTGGCCTCCGGGGCGGAAGGTCGGAGGGGTTTTGACAGACGCGCCTGGACACAGGGGTGCTGGGCGGTTGCACGCCATCAGCGGCAGCCGCAGCAGTAGAGGCAGAGGCTACAGCACCATGGGGGGCAGGAGCCGCGGGCGGGCGGGCGGCTGCAGAGTCTAGCCCGTGAGCACACTGCTCTTGCCCTCACTGTTCGTGCACTGGGTGGTGGGCACAGAGGCTGGCTGACCCCCCACCGGCTAGCATCCTGACCTCCCCCCGAGCTGTGCTCACACCAGTGCCCCCCAGAGGCCATTGCCTGTAGACCAGCCAACCCGCTTCTCCCCCAAACCCTCCAGGTCTCTGACCTTCAGTCCTCTCCTAACACGCGGCTCCGTGCCCCGGAAGCACTGTAGACTCTACTCTCCTGCCGCTTCTCAGCCATGCAAAGCTGATGGCAAACACCGCCTGAAGCTCTATCAGGGGGCCCCACCCCCCAAGTGGAGGCGGGGCTGGATCTCGGCGGGGGGGCGCTGAGGTCCTGACACGCGAGAGTCACCAGCCGGTGAATGGGGTGCGTGGAAATTGCATCTTTAGGAAACCATGACGTGCACGCTGAGAAGGAGGGCTGCGTGGCTGTGCCCTGGAGGAGTGGCCGGATACGCTTCACCCCCACTGTGGTCTCATCATGTACTGAATGGTGCAAATCCGCAGCTATTTTTTATTGTTTGGTAATACTTTTAAAATTTTGCAACAAACCCATTCAGCAGGCAACCAGCGGATACATAAAAATCACACTTGACAAAACGATGAATTTTTATTTCCTTTTCTCAAGAAAGTGGAGCATTTAACTTGGATGAAATAGGATACTGGATATTGAACTCCGGGTGGGGCAGTGGCTAGAGCACTGAGTGCTCGGGAAGCAGAGGGCATGACCATGGGCATGGCGCCAGCTGGTTGTCAGGGGGCGGTCATTAGGCGGTGGTCACCAGGGGGTGGTCACAGGGGGCGGTCACCAGGGGGCGGTCACCAGGGGGCGGTCACCAGGGGGTGGTCACCAGGGGGTGGTCACCAGGGTGAGGTCACCAGGGGGCAGTCACCAGAGGGCGGTCACAGGGGGTGGTCACAGGGGGCGGTCACCAGGGGTTGGTCACCAGGGGGCGGTCACCAGTGGGTGGTCACCAGGGGGCGGTCACCAGGGGGCGGTCACCAGAGGGCGGTCACAGGGGGCGGTCACCAGGGGTTGGTCACCAGGGGTTGGTCACCAGGGTGCGGTCACCAGGGGTTGGTCACCAGGGGGTGGTCACAGGGGGCGGTCACCAGGGGGTGGTCACCAGGGGTTGGTCACCAGGGGTTGGTCACCAGGGGGCGGTCACCAGGGGGCAGTCACCAGAGGGCGGTCACAGGGGGTGGTCACAGGGGGCGGTCACCAGGGGGTGGTCACCAGGGGTTGGTCACCAGGGGTTGGTCACCAGGGGGCGGTCACCAGGATGCGGTCACCAGGGGGCGGTCACCAGGGGTTGGTCACCAGGGTGCGGTCACCAGGGGGCAGTCACCAGAGGGCGGTCACAGGGGGTGGTCACAGGGGGCGGTCACCAGGGGGTGGTCACCAGGGGTTGGTCACCAGGGGTTGGTCACCAGGGGGCGGTCACCAGGATGCGGTCACCAGGGGGCGGTCACCAGGGGGCGGTCACCAGGGGGTGGTCACCAGGGGTTGGTCACCAGTGGGCAGTCACCAGGGGGCGGTCACCAGGGGTTGGTCACCAGGGGTTGGTCACCAGTGGGTGGTCACCAGGGGGCGGTCACCAGGGGGCAGTCACCAGAGGGCGGTCACCAGGGTGCGGTCACCAGGGGTTGGTCCCCTGGAGCCTGGAGGCAACAGCGCAGGCGCAGCTGCGGCTCGGGACACCCGGCCCTGAAGCCTGTCGTTTTCCTCAGAGAGGGTGTTTGTTCTTCAAATTTAATTTTGCTGTTTGTTTTCATCCTGAGTCTTGTGCACACGTGCTCAGAAGAAATTTCCAAGCCGTCGAGTGATGCCTGTTTAGATTGGCTCCATCAGTCATCTGAAGCAAGAAATCAGTTAAATTAATTCCAAAAATGTTTTGATGTTTTTAAGTCCAGTGGGTAGATTATAGGTAAAGCATATGGAAGTTGATTGGAACAAATGCGAAACATCCGACGTGCTGCGAATCCTAGTGCAGACTCCTCAACACTGAAGTTTTGTTCGTTTTGAAAGTGATTACAAGGAGATGAATTTGGGAGGATCGTAGCACTCTGCTAAAAACACGCAATATTTTGACTAACTTAAGCCAAAACTATGGTTTTTCCAGTAGACATGTATGGATGTGAGAGCTGGACCATAAAGAAAATTGAGCCCTGAAAAAATAATGCTTTTCAATTTTGGTGTTGGAAAAGACTCTTGAGAGTCTCTTGGACAGCAAGGAGATCAAACCCGTCCATCCTAAAGGAAATCAACCCTGAATATTCATTGGAAGGACTGATGCTGAAGCTGAAACTCCAATACTTTGGCCACTTGATGTGAAGAGCTGACTCATTGGAAAAGACCCCAATGCTGGGAAAGATTGAAGGAGGAGGAGTAGGGGGCGACAGAGGATGAGATGGTTGGATGGCATCACGGACTCAATTGATATGAATTTGAGCAAACTCCAGGAGAGAGTGAATGACCGGGGAGCCTGGTGTGCTGCAGTCCATGGGGTCACAAACAGTCAGACACAACTTAGCAACTGTACAACAACAAAGAGACCAATTATTACTGGGAACTGGTTGTGGTTTGCACAAAATTCCTCATTGCATTTAAGCCAGCTTGATGGGCAGCCAATAAATGCAGAAGGTGGAGTCCTTCAAATATAGAGAGATTTATATATTTTTATATATTCACACAAATATGCAGATTTATATATACACACAAATACACAGAATAAAGTGAACCGTAACGTTTGTTTCAAAGGCAATGTGCCGTTTAAGAAAAAGCCCTTCAGAATATCGGTGTGTGCTTTCTGTCTGCTGCCTGTCATCTGAGTTCAGGGATCTTGGGGCCATCGAAGAGTTACCTGGGATGGTATTGGATGTTTTGGAAAAGGAGTCTTCTGCAACTGATTGAAATTTGCTTGGACAGCTTTAAACAAAGGATTTGACAAACGGAGCCAAGGCACGTGAGCTTTTGAATCTTTCAAGAATTGTGATGATTGAAAACAAAGTGTGCAGAGTTGAGGCTGCTGATACGCTGGTTGCTGCGAAAGCGCTTGTGACTTGAGGGCTCGGACAGCGTAAGCTCCGCTTTCAGATTGTACACCTGTGCTTCGGAAGATCGCACTTGCGGGAAGAATGTGTTGAGGGTGCTCTTAGGTTTAATTGGATAAATTTATATCCTGAAGCTAAAGTGGAACAACACGGAGAGAGCTGTTCAAAAGAGTCATATGTAGGGACCACTTGAATTTGCCGATAAATACGTCTGCTGACAAAAGGCGTTCTGAACAGAGATGCACCTAAGAGAATATCTGGGCCGAAAATGTGCAAATTCCAGCGAAACAAACAAATAAAACCTGAGATTGCGAAAATCCTCCCTCCCGCAGAAACGGCACTGAGCGTACCAGGCATCTCAGCATTTTTCAAGGGTGTATTTTCTCAAATAAAAATACTAGGGCTTACCTGTTGGCTCAGACGGTAAAGAGCCTGCCTGCAAGGCAGGAGCCCTGGGTTTGATTCCTGGGTTGGGACGATCCCCTGGAGTAAGGGAATGGCCACCCACTCCAGCATCCCCGCCTGGAGAATCCCATGCACAGAGGAGCCTGGCGGGCTGCATACAGTCCATGGGGTCACAAAGGGTCAAATACTGCTGAGCAACTAACGCCTTCACTTACTTTTTTCCAAAGAGAAAGGGCTGGTGAAGGCCTCAAGGGACTCACATGAATTCACACAAATTTGAATGATTTGCCAGAAATTTTAAACATAAAAAATAAGAGCAAAGTGGAATAGACACCAGTGACACACGTTAGAACGTGTTGCCGAGAAGGGCGATGGACCCAGGATTATAAATACATGCACTTTATTTCACTTCAATGCGCTCAGTTATGTTTTCCTATTTTTAGAAAGCATTTTAGTTTCGGAAATGAACTATTTTGCAGCGCCTCCGCTACAATACAGCTAACTTGCAGGTGAGCGCACAGCCAGCCTGGGGAGCTTTGCTTCCGGCTAGTTCCCTGCTGCGGGGGTGTCCGTGTTTATAGTCCCTGGTTCAGGGCCAGGCGCTCAGCTCAGCTCCTCAGCCGTGCGGACCTCTAACACCGGTGTTTATTTCAACTTGATCTTAAAAAGAATGTGTTTTCCATGAACTTGCTGCCAAACGTTCAAGTTTATGGGAACGAACTCCACTTTCCTGAGGCCCCCTCTGGCCCTTTCTCTGTGACCAATCGTGTTTTCTCTCCACGCGCAGCCTCTTGACGAGGCTTCCCAGGTAAAGGGCCCTCCCACCTGTGAGTGCAGGAGACCTGCATTCTGTCCCTGGATCAGGAAGATCCCCTGGAGGAGGAAATGTCAACGCACTCCAGGATTCTTGCCCCGAGAATCCCACAGACAGAGGAGCCTGGCAGGCTACAGTCCGCGGGGTTGCAGGAGTCAGACACGACTGAAGCGGCTGAGCACGTGCTCTTGAGAGAGGCTGGGGTGCCCTGTGGCGGGGACGGATCCACGTCCCCACGGCCAGGCTCAGGGAGAGAGGTGGTGTTGGCCTCGCCACCCTCTGCGTCGTATGGGGAGCATCTCCATGTAAGCTCCGTCTCTGCATCGTGGCCCCAGGGGAGCAGGCCCCTTCGGGTCAGACAGGCCTCTCTATGTGTCCCTGTAGCCAGGACCCCACGGCCTCCAGATACACTTGAATGGATGAATTAATGAATGATTAGCCTCCCGCCTCAGGGGCTCTTGCTGACGCCCTCCCCCTCCTCTGTCCCTTGACTCAGCCCCAGCATATCCACCCCCAGGGGGCTCCTCGTCTGGGGGCCAAGTGGGCTTCTGTCCCGGCTGCTGGAGACCTCCACCCGAGGAAGACAGCTCCACGAGGGGTCCCCTGATGCTCCCTCCAGGTGCAGACCCTGACACCCCCAGAGCAGGTTGCCATCAGCCCCTCCCAGAGGCCTCTGTCTGCAGGGGCCACAGGTTGCGCACAGAGCCTGAACACCTGGGGAGGTCCCCGCGGCCTCTGCTTTCTGGGCTCCGGCCTGACTCAGCCTCTGCTGTGCTGCCTCCTCCTCCTTGCAAGGAGTAGGCTCTGGCCTTTTCCTCTGCACCCAAGTGCACGGGAGAGGGCGACCGCCAACCTTAGGTTTGGGGGGAACAGAGGGCTATGGTGCTGGAGAAGACTCTTGAGAGTCCCTTGGACTGCAAGGAGATCCAATCAGTCCATCCTAAAGATCAGTCCTGGGTGTTCATTGGAAGGACTGATGTTGAAGCTGAAACTCCAAACTTTGGCCACCTCATGCGAAGAGCTGATTCATATGAAAAGACCCTGCTTCTGGGAAAGATTGAGGGTGGGAGAAGACGGGGACGACAGAGGATAAGATGGTTGGATGGCATCACCAACTCAATGGACATGAGTTTGGGTAAGCTCCAGGAGTTGGTGATAGACAGGGAGGCCTGATGTGCTGCGGTTCATGTGGTCGCAAAGAGTTGGACATGACTGAGTCACTGAACTGAACTGAACTGAAGGCTGGTTGCTCCTTGCTCTGAGCTTCTGGTGATAGAGGATGGAGCTGGCTTCAGGACAAAGGGGCCTCAGGGTGGGAGGGGTTCCAGAGGGCAGGTGGGCCCAGATCTCGGATGTGGGTGCTGGGGGAGGATAGTACTCTTCGCTGCGGGGCCAGTGGGCCGGGCCCCTGCGAGGATGGAGCAGGCAGGTGTTCAGCTGGTGTGGCCATGGGGCCTGGACCCAGCCTGGCTCTTTCCTGCTCTCAGAGCCCAGAGCTCACCCAGGCTCCTGCTGCGGCAGCAGAGGGCAGGGCCTGAGCTGGGGAGACCATCTCTGGGAGGTGGAGGGCGGAGGTGGGGACGTGGCGTCTACAGCTCTTGCCGGCCGGCCGGCTGGTCTGTGGGAGGCCTGGCGGGGTGACTCATCGGAGCTGAGTGGAACAGGGCCCAGCTGTTCCCAGAGCCGCCGGGAGGTCCCTGTGTTGCAAGCTGAGCGGGGAGGGGGCAGGCCGGCACTCCCACCTGCTGACCTCCCTGGGAAAGGCTGCCGCAGGCCCCGCACCAGGGGTCCAGCCTGCAGTGCCCGGCCCTGAGAACCTGAGCCTCTGGGTGCCAGATCCAGGAGGTCCTGGGTGCACAGCATGGCCAGGCCCCTGGTCGGGTCTGCAGAGCTGGACCATGCTGGCTGTTCCTCCTCATAGAGGGGCCTGCGATGAGGAAACCCAGGTGCCTAGAAAATCAAGTAGCAGGCCCAAGGCCCCGAGGCCCCTGGGGCTGGAGCCCAGAGTTTTCTGAGAACCCACCACTGCTGTCTGCCCTGGGAGCCGTGGTCCAACCCAGGTGGCAAATGCCTGGGAGGGGCCAGTGCTCCCTCCAGACACACGAAGGAGGGTGCTTCTACCCCCTAGCAGGAGGCAGCCTCTGGGAGCTTCTGTCCCCAGCCCCTGGCAGACCTCCCACCTGATCAGAATCGATGGGTCTTGTGATGTTCGAGTCTCCAGCCTCCCAGGGCTGCAGAAGCCCACACCCCGTCGTGAGTCATGAATGCCCAGGCTGGACACTGGATCCCAGATGTCCCTGTCCACAGCCAAGCTCACACCCGGGAGCCGCCCCCCGACCAGTCCCAGGTCGACCCCTGACCCTGTCCTCACCCTACTCCTTCCCTGTGAAGTCCCCGGTGACTCCGGGCTCTCAGCTGCCTTGCTCGAACCTCCACCCCCACCATGCCATGGCTTCTCCTCTGTGTCTGCATCTTCTCTTACAAGGACGCCGGTCATCGGGTTGAGGGCCATCCTGACCCAGGAGGAGCATGTCTCCAGCCTTAACTCATTATGTCTGCACAGACCCTGTTTCCCCGAGTCACAGTCTGAGGCTCTGGGTGGTTGCACATCAGAGGGGATGTCAGTCTACCTGCTGCTGCTGCTAAGTCGCTTCAGTCGGGTCTGACTCTGCGACCCCATAGACGGTGGCCCACCAGGCTCCCCTGTCCCTGGGATTCTCCAGGCAAGAACACTGGAGTGGGATGCCATTTCCTTCTCCTACTTTCTTACAAAGAAGCAGAGTCAGTCAGAGGACGCAGGAAGCAAGGCTCCCTCGGCTTCCAGCTCGCGGGCCCCTGGTCGACAGGTGTTGTTAATATTACCTGGCTGGATCCTCCTGACACACGAGGCATCATTGTTTGCATACGTTCAGGGCCCATTGAGAATTTCCATGCGTTCCCACCCTTCTATGCTCACCATCTCTGCTTACAAACATCCTTCCCCTGGAGCCACGACGGGCGTGCCTGGAATCCACCCTTTAGGATTTCCTGCAGAGACAGTCTGATGCTGGTAACTTTCTTCACTTTCATGGTCCTGAAAATGTGTTTATTTGGCCCTCGTTCTTGGAAAGCATTTTCACTGGGTATTTTTTTTCGGGTCATGGAGGTGGCCTTTCACGGGCTTCTGGTTTTCTTTCCTGCTGGACAAGTCAACCGTCAGCGTTACTCACCAGAAAACAATCTGTCTCCTTCTTTGGCTGCTTTTCAAATACGTTTGACCTTTGAACACCAAGGGGGTTAGGCATACCGACCCCCGCACCGTTGAAAATTCAAGTAACTTTTGACCTCCCCAGAGCCTGGCTACTAATAGCTTACTGCTGGCAGAATCATATGATAACTTGGTCAGTTACGTGTATTTTTATATCATATGTACTGTATACGCGCTTTTTTTTTTTTTAAATAAAGTAAGCTAGGAAGAGAAAACGTCATTCAGAAACTTGTAAGGAAAAGAACATACATTTAGAGTACGGGACTGCATTCATCCATTCTGTAAGTCTACATCATCTGTGTACAGGACGAGTCATCTGCCAGGACTGACGTGAGTGCTATCTTATATGATACAGAGCACAGTACATGTCATATGCATTACTAGAATTGGACATCGACAATGAGAAGATCATGTGAAAAAATCAGATATCTTTTTATAGGTGTAACGATTCATGCGTTGATAACAAAGAAGCAACAGTAAGGTTCCTTTGTGGTCACCTTGTATCATCAACACAACTGCTTCATGGTAACCTAACCTCACACTCATGAATTTTTTTTGCTTGTTTTTGTTTAGTTGCTAAGTTGTGTCCAACTCTTTTGCCATCCCAGGGACTGTAGCCTGCCAGGCTCCTCTGTCTGTGCGATTTCCCAGGCAAGAATAGTGGCGCGCGTTGCCATTTTCTTCTCCAGGGGAGCTTCCCGATCCAGGGATCAAACCCTCGTCTCCTGCATTGCAGGCGGATTCTTTGCCACCTGAGCCATCAGGGAAGGCCCAGCACTAACGGGTGAATCAGTATAAAATGTTTATGATGTACAGGGAATTACCTGGGGATCCAATGGTTAGGACTCGATGTTTTCACTGCTGTGGCCTGGGTCCTATTTCTGTTTGGGGAACTAAGATCCTTCAAGCCGTACAGTGTCCCTGCCCCCCAAAATGTTTATGACAAATAGTTCAGTTCAGTTCAGTCGCTCAGTCGTGTATGACTCTTTGTCACCCCATGGACTGCAGCACGCCAGGCTTCTCTGTCCATCACCAACTCCTGGAGCTTACTCAAACTCATGTCCATCGAGTCAGTGATGCCATCCAACCATCTCATCCTCTGTCATCCCCTTCTCCTCCTGCCCTCAATCTTTCCCAGCATCAGGGTCTTTTCCAATGAGTCAGCTCTTCGCATCAGGTGGCCAAAGTATAGGAGTTTCAGCTTCAGCATCAGTCCTTCCAATGAATATTCAGGACTGATTTTCTTTAGGATGGACTGGTTGGATCTCCTTGCAGTCAAGGGACTCTCAAGAGTCTTCTCCAACACCACAGTTCAAAAGCATCAATTCTTCAGTGCTCAGCTTTCTTTATAGTCCAACTCTCACATCCATACATGACTACTGGAGAAACCATAGCTTTGACTAGATGGATCTTTGTTGGCAAAGTAATGTCTCTGCTTTTTAATATGCTGTCTAGATTGGTTACAGCTTTTCTTCCAAGGACCAAGTGTCTTTTAATTTCATGGCTACAGTCACCATCTGCAGTGATTTTGGACCTCCCTCCCCAAATAAAGTCTGCCACTATTTCCACTGTTTCCCTATCTATTTGCCATGAAGTGATGGGACCAGATGCCATGATCTTAGTGTTCTGAATGTTGAATTTTAAGCCAACTTTTTCACTCTTCTCTTTTACTTTCATCAAGAGGCTCTTTAGTTCTTTGCTTTCTGCCGTAAGGGTGGTGTCATCTGCGTATCTGAGGTTATTGATATTTCTCCTGGCAATCTTGATTCCAGCTTGTGCTTCACCAAGCCCAGCGTTTCACGTGAGGTACTCTGCATATGAGTTAAATAAGCTGGTAACCAGCAGCATTGTCAAAGAGCAGTCCTATTTTGAAAGGAATCTTTTTTTTTCTGAGTAGTAGTTCCCAATGATGGGATTAAAATGTTCCACAGGCCATACTGTAGACAGACGTGGTGTCGTGCAGGCCGTCCTGTTCCGTGTACAGAACGCTGGTGTCATTCGTAAGGGCCCCGGGGCCTCAGCTGGCGCGTGAGCACTGGCTTCAGCTTCAGGCCCGCAGCTGCATTAGCCCCAACACGAGAGCCAGCCTGCCCTCTGAAACTTAGAAGCCAGGCATTGACTTCTCCTCTCTGTAAAAGGCCTGGCTGGCATCTTCTTCCAGGGAGGCTGTTCCCTCTACACCGAGCGTCTGCCGTCTAGCGTGGCTCCCCCACGGATGACCTGCTGCGGCTCCTGCGTCAGCATCGCTGCTTCGCCTGCACTTGCTCGTTATGAGACGGCTTCTCCCCCGAACCCTCACGAGCCAACCCAGCCGGGTTCAGAGTTTCCTTCTGCAGCCCCCTCACCCCGCTCAGTCTTCACAGAATTGAAGAGATTAGGGCCCTCCTCTGGATGAGGCTTTGGCTTAAGGGAGTGTTGGGCCGGTTTGATCCTCTATCCAGACCACCCGAACTTTCTCCGTACCAGCAGGAAGGCTGTCTCTCTTTCTTACCATCCGTGTGATCCCTGGAGCAGCACTGTTAATTTCCTTCAAGAGCGCTCTTTGCCTTCACACCTTGGGTAGCTGTTTGGTGCAAGAGGCCTGGCTCCAGGCCCGTCTCAGCTCTGACACGCCTTCCTCACTGAGCTCCACCATTTCTAGCTTTGATTTAAAGTGACAGACGAGCGGCTCTTCCTTTCCCTTGAACACTCGGGGGTCATGGTAGGTTCTTAATCGACCAAATGCCACTGCTCTTGCGTCTCGGGGAAAAGGGAGGCCGGATGAGAGGGGAGAGGCGGGGGATTGGCCGGCCGGTGGAGGCGTCAGAACACACACGTTTGTCAGTTCAGTTCACCATCTTACGTGGGTGCAGCTCGTGGCTTCTCAGATAATGACAAGAGTAACACCAGAGGCCACAGGTCACCACAACGGATCTAACAATGATGAAAATGTTTGAAACACTGGGGAAATTCCTTAATGTGACACAGAGATAGGAGTGAGAAATGCTGTTGGGAAAACGGAACCAATAGACTTGCCTGACACAAAACTTTAATTTGTGAAAAATGAAATGTCTGTGAAGTACAATAAATTGAGCTTTGTCTGTATCGAAAGACTCTCCTCTCTCTACTGCATGTTTTTGGCTCCTTGGTTGTAAGTGAACAGATCACATACACATGGGTTTCTTTTGGGATTCTCGGTTCTCTTCCCTTGGTTCGTCTGTCTGTTTTTTATACCAGGACCATTCTGCTTTGATTACTACAGTTTTGCAACATAATTTGAGAGGACCAAGTGCGACGCCTCCAGCTTTTTTTCTTCCTCGAGATTGTTCCGGGACTTCCTCAGTAGTCCAGTGTTAAGAATCCGCCTGCCAATGCAGAGGACACAGGTTTAATCCCTGGTCCAGGAAGATTCACACGCTGAGGGGCAGCTCAGCCACGACCGCTGAGCCCACATGCTGCCACTACAGAGGCCCACGAGCCCTAGAGCCACGCGCCTCAGCAAGAGAGAGGCCGCCAGAATGAGACGCTTGTGCACCCACCGAAGAGGGGGCCCCTCTTGGTACAAGTAGAGGAAGCCCAGGCGCAGCCACTGACCCAGCACAGCTGAAAAGACAAAACTGCCTTGGTTATTTGGTTTCATAAAAATTAGGGTTGCTATTTTATTTTATTTCTGAGCTTTGCCACAAGGCTGGCGGGATGTTGCCTGACCAGGGACTGAATCTCGGCTGCGGCAGTTAAAACCTGGAATCCTAACCACCAGTCTACCAGGGAGCTTCCCTGATGCTTTTGTGCCTTTATTAAAAAAATTTATTGCTGTTTTATTTTCAAATGTACCATTTTATTTCAATGTTTTTAGATCATTGTGCACGGCACGTGGGATCTTCGTTCCCTGACCAGGGACGGGACCCGTGGCCACTGCGGTGATAGCAGAGTCTTAACCGCTGGGCCAGGGCAGTCCCTGTTGGTTCTAAATCTGTGGGAAATGCCATTGCCACTGCACCGAATCTGCAGATTGCTTGGGTAGCATGGACATTTTAACCACACGAATTTTTCCAATCCATGAGTGTGGGATAGCTTTCCATTTATTTCTTTAATGTCAAGGAAAATTATTTAAAGGTTGAAAAAAAAAAGCTATCCTTTTTAAGTCATCTTGGGGCATTATTCAAGGGCATGCAAGGAGTATTCTTACCTAGAGAACATGCCCGTGAACTTTGCCCTTTACTGTTAATTAAGAGTCCGGACTTCGAGACGTTATGTTAACTCGTAGGTTTGCATGCGGCAGAAGGTGACCCCGGGGTCACAGTTCTCTTGCCTGCGGGACCCTGGTCTGTGTCACCTCTAACTCACCCGTCCTGATCCTCAGACTGCTTCACCCTCTCTTTGGTTCCTGTGTTAATGAGCTCATAAATTGTTGATACAAATTCATTTTATATTTGTGTGACAGCCTTGCTTCTGGTCTGTAAGTCAGCTTGGACAGCCTCAAAGAACGCTGAGGCACCACAGCGTGTCCTGTGTACAGACCACAGGCTGGTGTCGGGGGTCTCCAGCCAGACCAGAGCCCCCGGTCTGCGGCTCCCCTGCACCCAGCTCCCTGTCCCACGGAGCCCATTACCCCACTGGGCTAGGGTTCTCCTAAGGACCAGACGAGACCCCGCTAAGCTCTGGAGGAACAATTATGATAACCAAACTAGGAGTAAGCCTCAGTCTCTGTGACCTCCATAGACAACAGGGAGGGCTTCTTTTAAAACCGGGGGGGAGGGGATCAAAGAGACACCCCCGGCCCCCCCTGGTGGACCCTTACCTGTGGACGCTCCTCAGAGTTGAGCTCCCAGACCCGCGGCCCTGGGCCTCTGGCTTATCAGGAACTGGCGCCCTGAGTGCTGTTGAAATGGCTTTATGAGCTGGAACTCGCACGCCGCTCGAGGCTCGCTTGGCTTTAGGCCAGCTTCTTCATCTGGAAGAGAACCCGCACTTCTTAGCGGGGACCCTCTAATCCCCCCACGCCCGTCTGCTTTCTGTCTTGACGGATTCGCCTCTCCCGGACATTCTGTGTGGATGCAGTCATCTAATCTGGGGGCTTTGTTGGCTGCCGGGAGCAGGGAGGCTGCGAACACCGCTCAGGAGGCCCCTGGTGACCCTGCCAGGGGGGCGGGGACCCTGGACCCCCAGCCACGGCTCCGGGACAGCCGCACCCGCCATCCTGTGCCCCGTGGGCATTTCCTGAGCACCAGCCCCGGGCTCTGCTCCGGGTGGGGGTTGGGGGATGCCCGTGAACAAGGCACATGCGTGCCCACCCGCCCTCGAGGCCCAGCCCAGAGGGGCAGAAGTGACCGCTCGCTCGGGGGGTGGGGGCTGTGGCGGGGCAGCGGTCCTTCACCTCTGGTCACTATGGCCCCCCCGGTGGAGGGTTGCTTGTGAGGTGCCCCCTGAGATGGACCCTGGCCTGGATGGGGTGCCGTCTGTTTGCACTCAGCCTCCGCCCGGCCAGGGTGACATCACCGGAGCTCTCGGCCTGGCGGGCGCTGGCGGCCGGCCCCTGGGACAGCTCAGCCCGGGCCCCCGCTGGGGGGCGGGGGGCCCAGGGCCTGGCCTCGCAGGCAGGGGTGGGGGTGCACACCCTCCCGCAGCCCTGCGCTCCCTTCCTGTTGCTCAAGGGCCATAAGTGCACCAGGCAGGCTGGGCTCTGTGCACGGGCCCAGCCGTGTGGGGAGGCCGCCCCGTTCCTCAGGGACTTACCCCCTCCTGCTGCCAGTGACCGAGAGCAGGGCGGGGCCCCTGGGGCCGCTGGGCCGAGAGTCCGGGCCTCGAGGGGCTTGGGCCAGGCCCCGCCGCCTCCTGAGATCCCTGGATCCAGCCCCGACCCTGGGGTTCTGACAGTTACTGACCACCCCCATCCCCACCCTGTGCCAGCCCAGGGAAGCAGCTGGTCACCTTTAACCTTCCCAGCGTTCCAATGCCCACCGTCTAGGTGAGGAAACTGGCCCAGAGGCCTCAGGAAGACCGGAGGCTGAGACGCACGTCCCGCTGCCCTGAAGACCACGCTCTTGGCTCTGCCCACGGGCCGGTGGCTACTGCCTCGGGTCAAGGGGCCTGGACACAGGTCCTGAGCCTGTGGCCCGTCTGCACGGGAGGCCTGGGGGCCTAGAAGCTCAGAGCTGCCATCTCCTCCCCTTGCAGAGTGTGTGCGTGTTGGGGGGAGCGTGACACTCCCTGGCAGCTCGCTGGAGGGCCGGGTGAGATGACAGATGTCCTGGGGCCTTGTTTGAAGAGCTGGGGGGAGGACAGTGGGGAAGGGCCGGGCCCCTGCAGGTCACGGCGTCTCCAGGTGAGCACCAGGGCTGGGAGCGGTGGTCGGAGGCTGTCAGGGCTGGGCTGGCGGGGGGTGTGAAGTCAGGCCGGGTGGGTGGACGGAGCCCACCCCCCAGGCCCGCTGCCCCTCCCACTGGCGCCTCCTTCCTGACTGGCCGCACGCTAACAGACGTGTCTGCTCAAGGTAGGGGCATCTCCCCAGTGCCCAGAGGAATCTCTGAGGGCCTTCTGGGAAGAGAGCCTTAACACAGCGTGGTCACAGCGGAGGCGGGGTCCTGGGAACCCAGGGGCGTTGGCTGCTCCTCGGGTTCTGAGTGTCCGGAGCCAGGCCCCCGGCATCCCTGCCACGTGCCCCTGCCCACGGGGCCTCTGCGGGCTCTTTCCACTGATGAATATTTTCACTCCTACAATCTTTGTGCTGCTCCTGCTCAGAGGCCTTTTCTGTGTGCCTCAGCGGGGGTGGGGGGTCTTGCCTGACACGCTGTCCCTCCTGTTCTGTCGGCCCGCAAGGCAGCCCCCAGGCAGTTAGTCGTCCGCGGGCTGTCGCAGGGACCGATATACTTGGGATTCTTTTCTTTTTTTTAAGTATTTATTTATTTATTTAGCTGTGCCGAGTCTTAGTCACAGCACGTGGGATCCCGGTCTTCGTTGCAAAAACCCGTCTAGATCCTGGCTCGTCCCTTCCCTCTTAGGAGCGGACTCTCAGAGCAGAAGTCTGAGAGGCTCTCTTCTGGGCTTGACTCCCCTGTGTTGTCCACTGAATAAAGCCAATCTCTCAGCTTTTAGATTGTGCATTATTTTAGGTGACAACTTCAAGTGTAGTGGGTTGAGTAGTTCAGTTCAGTTGCTCAGTCATGTCCGACTCTTTGCAACCCTATGGACTGCAGCACACCAGGCCTCCCTGTCCATCACCAACTCCTGGAGTTTCAGTTCAGTTCAGTTCAGTTCAGTCACTCAGTTGTGTCCGTCTCTGCGACCCCATGAATCGCAGCACACCAGGCCTCCCTGTCCATCACCAACTCCCGGAGTTCACTCAGACTCACGTCCATTGAGTCAGTGATGCCATTCAGCCATCTCATCCTCTGTCGTCCCCTTCTCCTCCCGCCCCCAATCCCTCCCAGCATCAGAGTCTTTTCCAATGAGTCAACTCTTCGCATGAGGTGACCAAAGTACTGGAATTTCAGCTTTAGCATCATTCCTTCCAAAGAAATCCCAGGGCTGATCTCCTTTAGGATGGACTGGTTGGCTCTCCTTGCTGTCCGAGGGACTCTCAAGAGTCTTCTCCAACACCACAGTTCAAAAGCATCAATTCTTCGGCACTCAGGTTTCTTTATGGTCCAACTCTCACATCCATACATGGGGTTGAGTAGGGTCTCCCCATAGACGTGCTCCCCACCCCCCGAATATCAGATGGGACCTTATGTAGGAATAGGATCTTGGCAGGTGTGATTAGTTAAGGCTCTGGAGGTGAGATGGCCCTGGATTTAGGGTGAGTCCTTACGGAAGAAGAGAAGCTCATGGAGACATAAAGCAGAGGGTCTAGTGAGGATAAGTGAAGACCAGGGTGACGCGGCCCCAAGCCAGGGCCTCCTGGGGCCGCCCAGGGCTGGAGGAGGCAGGAAGGTCTCTCCCCGGAGCGTCTGGAAGGCGCGCACCGCTGTGGCACTTGGGTCTCAGGCTTCTGGCGTCCAAGCTGGGAGAGGTGACGGTCTGTTGGATGAATGTCTTTGCTTCCAGCCTCTCACGTATGGTCGCTTGTTGCAGCAGACCCAGGACACTCACAGGCCACGTCAACCAGCTCGTGGGGGGAGGGGTTGCTCCAGATGCCTTCCCTGGGGCTTCCCATGAGTTTGGGTAAGCTCCGGGAGTTGGTGATGGACAGGGAGGCCTGGCGTGCTGCAGTCCATGGGGTTGCAAAGAGTTGGACAGACTGAGGGACTGAACTGAACTGGGGCTTCCCTGGTGGTCCAGTGGTTAAGATGATGCCTTCCAGTGCAGGGGGTGTGGTTCAATCCCTGGTCAGAGAGCTAAGATCCCACCTGCTGCATGGCCAAAAAAGCAAAACATGAAACAGAAGCAATATTGCAACAAATTCAGTATAAAGACTTTGAAAACGTTGTGGTTGTTTGATTTTTTTTTTGAAAGTCCCTCAGTTGTGTCCGGCTCTTTGTGACCCCATGGACTATACAGTCCATGGGATTCTCCAGGCCAGAATACTGGAGTGGGTAGCCTTTCCCTTCTCCAGGGGATCTTCCCGAGCCAGGGATTGAACCCAGGGCTCCTGTGTTGCAGGGAGATTCTTTACTAGCTGAGCCACAAGGGAAGCCCCAGCACACTGGAGTGGGCAGCCTATCCCCTCCCCAGCGAGTCTTCCTGACCCAGGGATCGAACCGGGGTCTCCCTTATTGTTGTTGTTGTTTAGTTGCTAAGCTGTGTTTGACTCTCTGACCCTGTGGACCGCAGCACACAGGCTCCTCTGTCCTCCACTAACTTCCCTGTCCTTCACCATCTCCCAGAGCTGCTCAAACTCATGTCCACTGCATCCGTGATGCCATCCAGCCATCTCATCCTCTGTTGCCACCTTCTCCTCCTGCCCTCAATCTCTCCCAGCATCAGGGTCTTTTCCAGTGAGTCAGCTCTTCACATCAGGTGGTCAAAGGCTTGGAGCTTCAGCTTCAACATCAGTCCTTCCAATGAACACCCAGGTCTGATTTCCTTTAGGACGGACTGGCTGGACCTCCTTGCAGTCCAAGGGACTCTCAAGAGTCTTCTTCGGCACCACAGTTTGAAAGCATCAATTCTTTGTCACTCAGCCTTCTATATGGTCCAGCTCTCACATCCATACATGACCACTGGAAAAGCCATGGCTTTGACTAGACGGACCTTTGTTGGCAACGTGATATCTCTGCTTTTCAATACGTTGTCTAGGTTTGTCATAAAGTGGGCCACATAAAAAAATCTTTACAGAATAAGGTCAAGCCTCCCCACCAGCTGCTCCCCAGGGTCCCTGGCCATGGGTGTTCTCAGGGAGCCCCTCACGGAGCAGCAGACAGGCTCAGAGATGCTGGGAAGAGGATGCTGAGTCCCAGCCCACGTGTGTTTGGCCTCAGGCGATGCGCTCAGCCTGTTGTCCATGGATTTCACAGGGGCTCAGGGGTGGATGGTGTGGGTCCCTCTGGTCTCCAGCCTCTGCTTTCTCCCTGCACTCACAGGGTCCCTCCCGGTGCCTCCACTGGCTGGCCCCTCGCCCCCGCCCCCGCCAGGACCTGGTGGGGTGAGGCGTTGTCCCTTCTCTGTGCTGGCGCTGTGGCACCAGTCCTGGCGCTAAGCAACCCAGACACAAGCCGGAACCGTGCCCCTGCCAGGGCGGGGCTGCACGGGCCTGCCTGGGAGGAGGGCCTCCGGGGCCTGGATCGGCCTGTCCTCCTGGTCTTTTTGTGACGGCCTCAGGGCTGGCCCAGATCTCCAGGGACCCCGTCTCAGCAGATCTGGGGGCTTCCCAAGCTCCTCCTGGCAGCGTCTGCATCTTGGGTCAAGATCCAAAGCCCTCCACACCCATGTAATCCTAAATAAAGGCAGCGCTAACCTGTTAAATAAGTGTGAGCATGTCTAATGGAGTTTGGTTTTGCCCAAAATGTTGTTTATTCCCCTAGAAACTCCTGTTTCTCACATTCTGCCCATCGGTTTTGATGGGTCCAGGCAGGTACCTGCTCTGCCCCCCAGGAGCGGGGGCTCGTTTCCCCCGAGCTGACCGCCCGCCTGCTGCCCTTTGCCCAGCCCCAGGCCCGTGGGCTCCCCCGAGGTGGACGGAACGAGCTGCCGGCTCCCTTCTCTGCCTGCAGATGGGCTTTTGGTGCCCTTCCCCAGGGGGCTGTGTCCACCCTCTTCTCTCTGCTGCTTTCTTCTCCTCCCCACTGCTCGTTCTTTATTGTTATGAGAGTTTTCAAACATTCATCATTTCAAACAAAAAGGGAAAGAAAAGAGACTTATGCCGGCCCACGTGGCTGCCACCTGGACTCGGCCATGACACTCCCGCCTTGTGGGTGGGAAGGGCCCCTCCGGCACCCCCTTCTCTGTTGATGGGGTTAACGTTTCCCGCCGGCCCTTTCTCCGGCACCCCCTTCTCTGTTGATGGGGTTAACGTTTCCCGCCGGCCCTTTCTTCCCAGTCTGCCCCTCCCCGCTCGGACATCTGAAGCCAGTCCCTGTGCCTGAGGGCCCTGGCCCCCCCAGCTGTGCATTCGCCTGTCCAGACTCCGGGTGGACAGATGGACAGACGGCCTGCAGCCTCCTGTGCCTCCCCCCTTCCCTCTTCTCCTTCCTCTCCCTCCTCCACTTCCTCCTCCTCCTCCTCTCTGGCCTAATAACCTTTGGAAAGAGAATGGCAGACACCCTGACGCTTCCCCTTCAAACCTTGGCCCGCCTCTCCTGAAAGCAAGGCCAGGCTCCAGGGTGAGCCCGAAGCCGTCCTGGTGCCTGAGAACCCAGCCATCTCCGCACTGCATCAACCCTCGGGTCCGTGTGCCGTTTCCGCCATTGTGCCAAGAGGCACCTTATGGCTTTTGGGGTTGGGGTTGTGGACCGTGACTTCATGTCTCCCGTGTGGCTCCGCCTCTGGTCTGTTTCACTGGAGGACGCCCAACCCCTTCATGTTTTCCCAGGACACCGACTCACGGATGCTTTGGAGAGCAAGCCGGTTGCCTTGCAGACCATCCCAGTCTGGAGATCCTCGGATGTCACTTTCCTTGGTTCCCGTCACCTGTGCTTCAGCTGCAAAGGCTGGATGAGGGGCAAGTGGACGTGTGGATAAAAGCACTTGGTGTCTGACTGGCACCGCATCCCGGGCCCTTTTAAAGCCGGTGGGTCCCTTCAGGGGACCCTCGCCAGGCCCCTCTACTGTGCCAGGAGCATCAGGACCCGGCTCGTGCCTCCCTGCTGTGGGGCAGGGCAGGTCCAGGGGCGGCCCTGTCTCAGCCCAGCTGCCCCAGGGCCCAGACCTGGGACCCCAGCCCCCAGGGCCCCTGGCGCTGCTCCGTGCTGGGCTCCCAAGCCCCCCTTGATTCTCCCCAGCTGTCCATCTGCTTCCGGCCCACCAGACCTTCCGCAGAGAGAGGCTGGACCAGGTGTGGGGGTGGTGGGCTCGGGGTTCCTCTTCTGTCTCCTGCTTCACGCGGCCCCGTGGGTTCTCTCTGTGGGATGGCATGCAGCAGAGTGACGGGGAGCGTCAGGAGCCATCGCCGCTCCACGGCCTCTCCTGTGCCCTTTCCTCCAGGGAGCCAGCCTGGGTTCAGGCATGCTGCAGGAGAATGCAGGGTTGGGGCTTCTCACCCACGCTCTCGCCGCCAAGCTGCAGAGATGCACAGCCTGACATGCACTGACTCACTGGCAGCCCTGAGCCCTGTGCGGATCCAGGCGTGAGATGCAGCCAGAGCCGCTCAGATGTTTCCACTCAGCGCTTGGCACAGATGCCCCAGCAGGGAACAGCGGCCCGGGCGTCAACTCAGGAAAAGGCCGCTGCCCTCTGGGTGTTTGCAGTCAGGCCTCCTGGGGCTGCTTCTCCAATGGTACAGCGGGCAGGGGGTGCAGGCAGGGGGCAGCCCTCCAACCCCCCAGGATGCCAGCTCTGGCTGTCCCCTCTGGCTTGTGCACATGTTGTACATAGAGCCACCCGCAGAGCCAAGGGGACAAAACTTTTGTGTGTAACCCAGGGAGATGGAGGCTCCACGGCTTGGGTCGCTCTGGGGTGTTGGCCGCCAGTGAGAGGCCCTGGAGACCAGGAGCTGGGCGTTGGTGGTGCCGTGGAAAGAGGCGCTTGGTTGCCAAAACCCAGAAAGAGCTGGAAGACCCGACTGACGCTAACCCGAGAGCCCGCAGCTCTCTGCCATCAGCTGTGCGTTCTCAGGACTCTGTGGAGTTTAAAAGAGCCCAGACTTCATCCTTCCAGCTCAGGTACTAATGGAAATCTCACCTCATTCCATGAGCATCCCAGACAGCTCTCAGGAAATACGTAGAGTGAAGTATTACAGTGTGGACGCAGGAGGACAACCCGGGGCCAACGTCGGGAACCAGAGGACGTGATGGTTGCACAACATGGAGGACCTTCTAGATGCGCTTCGAGTTTCCTCTTCAAAGTGGTGACCGGTGAATTTTATGTTCTGTGTGTTTTCCCACAATTAAAAAAAAAATCTTACAGCAAAACAAAAATCGGAGCCAGGGAGGACTGCAACTGGAATGGGGAGGAGCAGAGGAGGGCTTTCCAGCCAAGGCCGTCCCAGCTGAAGGGGCAGAGCGGGGTTTGCCCCTGGCTCTTCCGTCGGCAACCAAAGCGCAAAGAAAACACACTCAGATCATCGGGAAAACAGAGGGTGAGCCCCTGCGCTGTCCGGCCTGCGTGGGGGACACGCGGCTGATGATGGCAGGACGAAAATATTCAGTCCTGGGGCCCACGGCGGTAGGAGGCCTCTTACAGAGCTGCCCCTCGTCATGGGGACGGCCACGTGAGTTCCACGGCAGGAGAGTCTTGTGGACTCTCCAAGAAGCCTGGCCTGGCCTCCCATGGGGGAATAGGGAGCTTTCAGATCATCTAAGGCCCAAGAGAACCGGGCACCATGAGGGAGACAAGGAAAGAGATGCTGAGAATCTGTGGACCAAACAGGAAACCTGAGTGGAAGGAATGGTGGACTCCTGACGCGGTGGTTCGTGCCCTGAAAGCGACAGGCCAGGGCTTCCCTGGAGGTCCAGGGGCTGAGACACGGCCCCTACGGTGCAGGGGACGCGGGTTCAACCCCTGGTCAGGGCCGATCCTAAAATAAAAGTGATGGGCATGGAAGAGGGCCGGGCGCCCAGGGAAAGGGGAGACCAAGGGCTGCTGGCGTTCCAGGACCTTCCGGGAGGCGGAGGCTCGGGCCCGAGGCAGGGAGGTCTGTGCGAGTAGGGGGCTCGGCTCTGCACTGGGGGAGTGGGGGCTCAGAGAGGCGCAGTGGCTTGTCGAGGGGGCAGAGCCGTCTGTCTCAGAGCCTTTGCTCCCGCACGTCCCTTGGGAAGTCTCGGTGTGCGTGGCCGGGGGACGTCAACCCGGGATCTGGCTCTTTACCGCACAGGACATTCGAATCCCCTCCCCACTTCAGAAGACGCAGAACCTCTGGAGACACTGCAAGAGACATCCCTTCGAAGGCATGAAGGAACACAAGAGAAAATGCAAGAAAAGTGGAACGCGTCCTCGAGTGGGGTGGGGGAGGCGCTGCTGGCGTGGCTGAGCCTGATCCAGGGTCCCGGGGGGGTCCTGGAGGGGGAGTGATGGGGCCTCCACCTCCCCCCCACCTCACTGCCCAGGTCTCCCTGGGGGCTGCCTGGGTGTCCCCACAGGGCAGGGGCATGGTGGCGCGTCCCCAGAGAGCCTGGGGAGGCCGCAGTGACCTTTGAGACCTGGTCTTGGAAGTCACACAGGCCAGCCCTGCTTCTGGGCGGGAGGGGATCACCATCCCAGGGGCAGGAGGAGGGCTGGAGAAAACGAACAATCAGGAGCTCACGGCTGAGAAGGGAGCTCACGGCTCAGAGTTGGGCAGCTGGGTGACTAGAAGCAAGCTGCCCCAGACTCAGGCTGGGACCTGGGGGCTCAGGGCTGAGAGAGGGTCCTGAGGGATCAGACAGACGGGAAGGACCGATTCCTCATCAGAGACACTCATGCTGATGGCAGGCTCTCAAAGGACAGCAGCGGGAAACCGAGAGGAGCAGGAAATATCTCCACAGTGCTTCCCGAGCGACTCCCTGTCCACCCACCGTGCTCCCCAAGCAACTCCCCGTCCACCCACCGCGTGCCCGTGAAATGACATTTAAAAGTGGATGAAGGCAATGTCAGATGCGCAAGATGTGAGCTGAAGCAACCCCACAGGCCCTCAAGAAAAGAGCTCAGAAAGAATGTGACGCAGGCGGAGAGAGGGCGGTCCAGAGGGAGAAGGAGGTGCCGGAAGGAAGGGTTTGCCAGGCCTTGTATAGAGACTCACATGTTTACCAAACACAGGGCGAGGCCGTGCTGGGAGGTCGGGGTGTGGGGTGCGGGGCATCCAGGCACAGCCCTAGTCCCCCGCAGGCCAAGGGCCTCCACTGTTTCTGGGGCACTCCTCCAGGCCTGCAAAGGCACACGCGTGTGCACACACACACGCACACATATGCATTCAGTGTGACTGGTGCTGCTGCTGGAAGAAATGGGAGGAAGAAGAAACCCAGCCGACACCAGCCTCGTCTACTGCGACTGCAGAAAACAGCTCTCCCGGGAGGGATACGAGAGTAGAGCTCAAACGCCGGCCAAGGATAGTAAGAAAGCTGGGACGGGTTTACAGCGGTGCAGGGATCATAGATTTCTCTTCTGGTTTCAGAGAAAGCTAGAGCCATGAACGTTCTGCGTAGGTAGGCCCGTCAAACCTATAAAGTGACGTGGAAGTGTTAGCCATTCGATTATGTCCGACTCTTCGCGACCCCACAGACCGTAGCCCGCCAGCCTCCTCTGTCTGTGGAATTCTCCAGGCAAGAGTACTGGAGTGGGTAGCCATTTCCTTCTCCAGGGGATCTTTCTGACCCAGGGTTCAGGCCCAGGTCTCCTGCATTGTAGGTAGGTTCTTAACCATCTGAGCCGTTGTTAAAAACAAATAAAATGGAAACAGCAGCAGAAGGGAAAGTTGGAATTGAAAAGAAGCTCTGTCCATAGAAAGGCAGGACGGGGGCTCTGAGATCCTGGATGGTCAGAGGGAAGAGCAAGCACGAGAAGATAGAGTGATTCCAGATAGACCTGTGAGTAAAGTGAAGTTGCTCAGCCGTGTCCAACTCTTTGCAACCACATGGACTGTAGCCCACCCGGCTCCTCTGTCCATGGGATTCTCCAGGCAAGAATACTGGAGTGGGTTGCCATTCCCTTCTCCAGGGGATGGTCCCGACCCAGGGGTTGAACCCGGGTCTCCCACATTGCAGGCAGACGCTTTTACCGTCTCAGCCACCATACCTGTAAACTTACCAGTTAAAAGACATTGACGGATTGGAAAAATATAATAAACCTAGGCTGTGCTGTTTACGTAGGAAATCCCTCCCAAGGGAAGAGAAGAAACAGGGCCACCGAGGACCTGGGTCTTTGGCGAGCGACGTCTGGAGTCGTCTTGCCAGCAGAGGTCATGCAGAGGTCAAGGGGCAGGGGACCGCGAGGTGCAGGGAAGCCCCGCCTTGCTCCTGCCCCCGCCCCTTTCCGCTCTCCGGGGCAGCGAGTCCTGCAATCACGCCTACGATGAAGTGGTGGCTCCTGGAGCACCGCCTGTCCTCTGTGCTGGGACGTGAGTTTTCTACCAGAGGGAGCACAGACTGGATGCGTCCGAAGGGCAGAGGGTGGGATGTGTCTGTTTTTGTTTTTGTTTTTTAAAGAAAACAACTTTATTGAGTTGTAATTTGCATACCAAAGCACCCCCCGTTTTGATGCATGAATCAGCGGCATTAATTCCCTTGATGATGTCGTGCCGTCGGCACCACTCTCTGTGTTCATCACCTCAACAGAAACACTGCTAAGGGACACCCCCATCGCCCCCGGGCCCGGACACCTCCCACCTGGCTCCCTCTCTGTGAGTCTGCCTGCTCTCCACATTTCATGCACGGTATCTGTGCTCGTGTCTGGCTTCTTTCTTCGGCATCACACTTTCGAGTTCATCCCTGTGGTCGCGTGAACCAGTGCTTCACGTCTTCTCACGGCTGAGTAACGTTCCACTGTAGGGATGGGCTGTGTCTTACGGGTCCTTGGTCTGCTGGTGGCTGCACGGGTCTGCACTTCAGCTGCTGTGGAGGTGCTGCTGTGAGCCTCTGTGTCCCTGCTTCGGGTTCCTTCGGGTCTGTACCCAGGGTGGAATCCCTGGGTCATCTGGAAACTCTACACAGAGCTTGAAGATTTCCGTGGCGGCTGCACCCTTTTACATCAGTTGGTGTTTCGCTCGCCCCTCTGCACCCACGGTCTGTCTCTCTCCCCTCTACTGTTGGGCGGTCCTGGGGGACCCCTCTGACTTCCTGGTGGGTTCAGCTACTGGGTGATGGGGAGAAGAGGAGGGCGGGGAGGACACGGGCTGAGGGACACCCCCCGCCCATGAGGTCATCTCGGCGGACCGTGTCTCTTCTCAAGCCGGCTTCTCCACCTGGGGTCTGGAAAATGCTTCTCTTCCTCCCTGGGGGCTCGGACGGCAGCCCCCAGGCACCGTGCTGTCCGTAGGGTGCCCGCTGCAGTCGCTGCTTTGAATCCGAGCTCTGCTGTTCCCTCGTCGCTGTTTTGGGAAGAAACCCTCCTTGAGTTACATCTCCATCCTCCAAGTGAACAACCCGCCTTCCAGCCCCTGCCTCCAGCTCTGCTTCTGGAGAAACCAGACTGCGCAGAACCCCCATGAACGCTGGGACCTGTGGCACCTGGGTCGTATTCTCTGAGTCCGTGCTGTCCCGCGTGGGTCATCCTGCAGGCCCCCAGGCCAGGCGGGTGGTGGTCGTGCATCCAGTGGTCCAGGCCCATGTGTCTGTCCAGTGGCGGCCAAGCTGCACGGGCAGGGGTTGGCCGCCCCCCACCACTCTTGCAGCCCCATCACAGAGAGGTCCACTGGACAGCTCTGCCCTGTACTTGGTGAGGTGTTTGCAATATTTTATACCTAAAACTGTAAATCTTTTCACTTAAAAATATGCCATGTTTGCAGCCTAAGGGAGCAGGTGATGGGGGGTGGGGGGGTGCAGAGCCTGCTGGTAGGGCTGGTGCTCTGGGGGGAGCTTCCTGGGGAAGCTGGGCCTCGGTCTCAAAGCCTGGAACAGGGCCCCGCGAGCCGGGCAGGTCTGGCGACATGGGTGGGCCACCCTGGGGTGGGGGTGCTGCTTTAGTGCCCTCATTTTTGGAGCAGGAACCCCTTCTGAGGTCCAAAGCCAGGACCTGCGGGCCAGAGCGTACCTGGGCTGTTGGGGAAGTGGCACAGATGTCTGTGTACCTGTCACCCTGCGGAGCTGCCCCGGGTAGGGAGAGCAGATGCTGTGACCTGGGGAGCAGACCCAGGCCCTCAAGGTCCTTTCCAGAGCGTCTGGTTCAAAGCCATATCCGCCCACCTGCTGGGCCCCAGGGCTCCGACTCCTCGGCTCCTCGTCTGGGAGACGAGGTCCCCTGGCCTTCCAGGACATCCTCCTTCTCCTAGGTCTGGCCTCCTCTCTTTCGCATTTTCTTAATTTAACCAGCACTTCCGAAGAACTTGCCACCTGCCTTGACTGCTTTTAAACATCCTGCAAATTTTAGCTCACTGAGTACGTGACAGCCCCATCAGACAGGCGCCTTTACGAACTCTGTTTTATGAACAAGGAACCTGCGGCAGTCAGAGCGTGTGCACGAACCGACCCTGAACTCGGTCAGGGTGGCTGAGTCTGGCTCAGGGTCCCCCTGCCTTCTGACTGGGCTGCAGGCACCATCTTCTTTGACACTTTAAACTGCCCTGGAGTGAGATATGGGGGGCGCTGGGCTGCCGTAGCTGGCCCCCCTGTGCTGGGGCTGGACGGAGGAGCTTCCGGCCAACGAGGGACCTGGCAGCTGCAACCTGCTGGCCGGGAGGCCGCGGGCTCGGCCTCTCTGCCCCGGTGGGGCTGGCCCCGGCAGCTCCTCCATGTCTGGGGTCCCAGCAGCCCAGCACATGAGCTCATCCCGCCCGCGCCCTGGACTCTCACCAAACATGGCCCCTGTGTCCTGTCTTGTGTGAGCGACTTCAGTGGAGCCTCAAGGAAGCAGAACTCCCCGAACACTTGGAGCTGGGCTGGACTCATGTCCACCCAGCCAGCCAGGCGCCTTTGCTGCATGCTCTGAGTCTTCTTTCCCGGGCCTCCTGGACTGCAGCGGTCCCCTCCCTGGAATGGATGTTTGGGGACTGCTCAAAGAACATTCTAGAGGAGTGACGTGACATCCACCCATCAGAGGGGCCTTGCAGGGTCTCAACACTCCCCTCCTTGAGCTGCTTGCAAGTTCAAGTTTCTTGGGGGGGATTCTCCCTCAACCAAGCACGTGGGGGCCTTCCTCCTGCCCCGCTCACTTCCCCTAGGAGCTGGAGCGTTGGCCCCAGACTGGAGATGATCAAACACACGATGCGGGAATAAAGTGCAAACAAGGGTGCCAGAGACCACGGGGGCCAGCTCTGTGCTGGGTCCTCCTTCCCTGGGTCTCCCAAGACCGGTCATGTGGAAATAAAAGCTCCATCTTCCAGGAAATTAATGAAAACCGCATTTATGAGCAGCTGTTCTCGGGTGTGATCTCTGTTAAGGGGCCGGTGGGTCCAGGAGTGAACTGTGGAAGCCTTGTCCATCTTGTGTTTGTAAAGGGACCTGGGGGAAGCAGTGCTGGGTGGGGTTGGGGCGGCCGGCGGGGGGCTCCTCGGTCAGGGCAGCTGCAGGCACGCAGTGACTGGATTCAGTCTCACAGGGAAACACCCGAGAAGCTGATCTTCTTTTAATGCATTTGGGGTGCTAAGTGCTGGTAGAGGAGTGGGGTTTACTCTGGGGCTCAGTGTGCACCTCTAATGCGTCAGCAGCCACCGGGGTACCCAGCAGCTGTTACTCTAATTAGCAATCCAAGCATGTTTTTGTTCCCTGAAGGGGTGGATGAAATTTCTAAGATTCCATATTTCTGGCCGCTTCTATTGCAGCAGCCCGAGCAGTGTGCTAAGCATTTTACAAGCATCACTCGATTCTGTGCTTGCAACAAACTGTGAAGAGGGTTCCCTCTCACATCCAGTTTACAGAGGGGAAAGCAAGGACCAGAGAGGGGAAGCGACTTCCCCAGGGTCGCTCAGCTGGGAAGCGGCTCCCCACGTCTGCCGTGGGGACCCCTGCGCTCCACCCAGTGGAGGGGTCTTAGGGACGTGTGTCCCAACCCTGGGCCAGGTGGGGCTGAAGCATCAACTCAGATGCTGACTCCCTGCTTCCTTATCCCGGTGGTGCCACCTGCCAGCCGCAGTTCAGGGAGGGGGCAATTCCCTGGGTTTATCCTGGTCCAGACGAAGGCGGGATGTTTTGCCAAAAGCTCGCCCTCTGGCTGCTCACCTCATTTACCTTTTCAACTCCCAGAGAGACTGCCATGTTGGATCGAGGGGCAAAAGGTCTTTTCCATGTTGTGTTAGAGTCATCTGCATGGGAGCCTCACAGATGATGGAAATAAAATATTTACCATTTGGAGCAAAAAGCCCTGGGAGCAAAGGGGGTGCAATGAGCGGAGGAGGCTTAGCCGCAAACAGCTGTTGCCCAGCTGTGGCCGTGGGGGCGGGCACTGGGCCCTGAGGCTGGGCCAGGGCTGCTCTGTGCCTCCGGCCATTTGGGGCTCCCCGGGGCACACCTGGGGCGCGTCTGCCCACCCCTCCAGGCCCAGGCCTCTTTCCCGGCGCTGCGAGCCTCAGGCCTGCAAAGCCTGTCCTTGGACGCCGCCCGAGCCCCTCCACCGTGCCCCCCTCTCTGCCCACCCCCCTCCCCCCGGCCCATCAGCTCCCCTCCCCGGCTTCCTCACTGACCAGCTGTGGGGTTGGTGAGGCCAACCAACTGTGACCAGCCTCACTCCCCCGTCCCCGTGGGCCCTGCAACCCCTGCAACCCCGTGGAGATGCCCAGGGAGGCCCTGGGGGGCCGGGGGGCAGGTCCAGCTGAAAGGACCCATGAGGACTCCGAGGGCCAGGCGGGAAGGGGGTTGCCCAGACTGCTGGCTCCTGGAGTGCAAGGCTGTGTCCAGTCCCTTCCCCAGCCCAAGCTCCGTGTCCCCACCCCTCCACCGCTGCCGTCCTTGGCTCTGGTAACGCCAGTTAGGGTATGCAAGGTGGTATGTGCTGCCACGTCAGCTGTGCTGGACCCTCGTGACCCTGTGGCCCATGACCCTGTGGCCCATGACCCCGTGGCCCGACTCTCGTGACCCTGTGGACTGTAGCCCGACTCTCGTGACCCCATGGACCATGACCCTGTGGACCGTGGCCCGACTCTCGTGACCCCTGGACTGTGGGCTGACTCTCATGACCCTGTGGACTGTGGCCCAACTTGTGTGACCCCCATGGACCGTGGCCCTCCAGAAGTGAGGCTGAGGCTGGAGAATTACTCCCTTACTAATGGAGTGCACACTCTAACCTGCTCTCGGTTCCCAGCTGGGCAGTCCATCCCCCACTCCCGGCTGTCCCCTCTCCCGGGACGGGGGACTCAAGCGTGGTGAGAAGGCTGACCTGTTGTCTGGACGGTGAGCCCCGAGCTCCTTGCCATCAGGCCATGCCGCTCCTTCTAGGGCCCCTAAAGCAGCCCCCGGTGTCCCTGCCCTCATGAGAACCCAGGGAGGGTCTGGCAGTGCCTTCAGGGAGGCGGGTCTTAGAACCCTCCTGGGTGAGAGGACCCAGAACGTGGCCAGGGGAGACCTCTGTGAATGGTCCCCAGACCCTGCCCCTGAGTGACCTCCACACTGGCTTGTGGTGACCCAGGGACCCACTCCTCATGTGCAAGACAAGGGCCCTGTTGAATCTCAGGTTCAACCAGAGGGAAGAGTCCACCCAGCCTGTGGGGAGGGCTCTGGAGCCAGAAGCCATGGGAGGGGTCCTCGAAGCTTTAATGGCCAGCCTCAGACGACCTCCTGGAGTCGGCCGAGCGCGGACGCGTGGCCCCTCAGCCTTGCTGGGGAGCAGCGTTCTGTGCAGGGGAGGGGGCTGCTCGGCCAGCCTGGCTGGGTGCCAGCAGGCTGGAGTGGCCGCATCTCTGCCTGGAGGGGCAAGGCCCCTCGTCCAGCATCTGCGAAGCCCGTGGCACCCCAGGCTCCCTCCCAAGACGGCAGCACCTCCCCGCGCTCTGCAGGACGGGGCAGTCGAGTCACCACGTCTTCCTGCTTTGCAATCTGGTCCACCCTGCAATTTGCTGTTAGTCAGAGTGCTTAGGTAAGCGGGATCAGCCTCAAACATTTTGTAAGGGTGATACAGATCGTTTCGAGGAAGGAACCGTTAGCCAGATTCCACCCCCGCTCCCCCGCCCCATGCCCACCGTGATAAGAACGGCACGGCTGCCCAGGAGTGGTTTGCGCCACGTGCCAGGCTCACCTGCTGGGTGATCTTGGGCAGCGACCTAGCCTCTCTGTGTCTGTTTCTCGTCCACGTTGCAGGGATGGTGAGGGTGCCCACATCCCAGGGAAGCATGTAGAGCGGCACCCACGGCTAACCTCTCGGTGCTGGGGCGACACCTCCATGGCCTGCGGTGTTCTTGCCTTTACAAGCAGTGGGGCCGTGAATGCTCTCCTGTGTGTATCTTGGCCTCCTTCCTTAAAAGAAAGTGAATGTGTGCTGCGGAGTTGCCAGCAGAGAGGCCGAAGGTGCATTTTAAGTGTGGATCGGGAGGAGCAGAGTGTCCTGCCAACAAGAACAGGACTCAGTGTCACACCGGGCCTCAGGCCTGCTTCTCTCCCAAACCCTCGCCAACAGCAGGTATTGAAAGCCTTCACAGTTCTGCCAGTGTAATAGCTCAAAAAAATTTGAGTCGGGTTTCACATCTTTTCATGTAATTGCAGACTTCTTGATTTGTGCAAGCTCTTGGATTATGAGCTATTTCAAGTCCTAAAAGATGATGCTGTTAAAGTGCTGTGCTCAATATGCCAGCAAATTTGGCAAACTCAGCAGTGGCCACAGGACTGGAAAATGTCAGTTTTCATTCCAATCCCAAAAAAAGGTAATGCCAAAGAATGCTCAAACTACTGCACAATTGCACTCATCTCACACACTAGCAAAGTCATGCTCAAAATTCTCCAAGCCAGGCTTCAACAGTACATGAACCAGATGTACTGGAAGCTTCAGCAGAGTTTCCAGATGTTCAAGCTGGTTTTAGAAAAGGCAGAGGAACCAGAGATCAAATTGCCAACATCCGCTGGATCATGGAAAAAGCAAGATAGTTTCAGAAAAACATCTACTTCTGCTTTACTGACTATGCCAAAGCCTTTGACTGTGTGGATCACAACAAACTGTGGAAAATTCTTAAAAAGACAGGAATACCAGACCACCTTACCTGCCTCTTGAGAAATCTCTATGCAGGTCATGAAGCAAGAGTTAGAACTGGACATGGAACAACAGACTGGTTCCAAATAGGGAAAGGAGTACATCAAGGCTGTATATTGTCACCCTGCTTATTTAACTTATATGCAGAGTACATCCTGAGAAATGCTGGGCTGGATGAAGCACAATCTAGAATCAAGATTGCTGGGAGAAATATGAATAACTTCAGATATGCAGATGACATCACCCTTATGGCTGAAAGTGAAGAGGAACTGAGGAGACTCTTGATGAAAGTGAAAGAAGAGAGTGAAAAAGATGGCTTAAAACTCAACATTCAAAAAACAAAGATCATGGCCTCCGGTCCCATCACTTCATAGCAAATAGATGGGGAAACAATGGAAACAGTGTCAGACTTTATTTTTTTGGGCTCCAAAATCACTGCAGATGGTGATTGCAGCCATGAAATTGAAAGATGCTTGCTCCTTGAAAAAAAAAAGCCATGACAAACCTAGACAGCGTATTAAAAAGCAGAGACATTATTTTGTGGACAAAGGTCCATCTAGTCAAAGCTATGGTTTTTCCAGGAGTCGTGTATAGATGTGAGAGTTGGAATATAAAGAAAGCTGAGTGCTGAAGAATTGATGCTTTTGAACTGTGGTGTTGGAGAAGACTCTTGAGAGTCCCTGGGACTGCAATGAGATCAATCCAGTCAATCCTAAAGGAAATCAGTCCAGAATATTCATTGGAAGGACTGATGCTGAAGCTGAAACTCTAATACATTTGCCACCTGATGGAAAGAATTGACTCATTGGAAAAGACCCTGATGCTAGGAAAGATTGAAGGAGGGAGGAGAAGGGGACGACAGAGGATAAGATGGCTGGATGGCATCATGGACTCAATGGACATGAGTTTGAGCAAACTCCAGGAGATGGTGATGGACAGGAAGGCCTGGCGTGCTGCAGTCCATAGGGTCACAGAGTCAGATGTGACTGAGAGACTGAACTGAACTGATTTGTGTAAGCTCTTGGTTTATGAAGGAATTGAACCTTGGTTTATCCTGTAGCAAGTTTTTGGGTTTTTTTTTGCTGGGTTATCTTTGTATTTGGATGTGTATGTGAGACAGTTACGTCCCTATGCGTGTATGTGCACACACACATGCGTACACACACCTTCGTCTGCACGTAATAGCATCTCTACGATATACAGGTATATATATGCATGAGTGTACACGCTTTGCAGAAGCCTCACATTTTATGTATGCAAATCAATCAATATTTTGGGGGCGGTATGGTCCAGAATGGTCTTTTCCACTCCAAGACTGTATTACAAATCCATATGTGGCTTGTTTCCTGACTTTTTACTGTTTTATTTTTCATGTTTAAAACTCTGTCCTTGTGGAATTTGTTTTGGTGGAAGGAGAGAGTAGGAATTCAGGTCTTCCTTAAGCTTTTTTCCTCCAAATGACTAGTCATTTGCTCGACCATAATTTACAGGGCATCCCATCTTCTCCCTCCAATTTATCGTCTTCTGCAATTCCACATGTCTTTCTGGGTTATTTCTGGATTTGCTCACTTCCTCTGGTGGCCTGAGGTCTCCAGCTCCCAGCTGTTTCAAACGTGCAGGCTTTAAAGTTGGGGAGGGCTGCTTTGGCGACTTAAGTGTCAAAGCAGAAAGTTCTGGTCTGTCCTCATGGAGCCATTGTCTTATTTAAACTAAAAAAAATAATTTCTTAAATTCATTGCAGTACCACCATAGTATTGTAACGAGGATTCAGTTCCCACAAATAGATAATTTCAGGAGGAAATGACATCCTTATATTTAATATGCCTTCTGTCCACGAAAAGGTCTCTCTTCCTTTTTCATCTGATTTTATAGAACTTAGGTTTGATGCTTTCTTCCTATGGATCCCACACAATGTTGTTTCATAGTCTTAGTTATTTTGGAAAGTTTTAGTTTTTTGTAAGCTGGCATTGCTTCTTTTTATTTGTTTCTTTTTTTAAAGATTTCTCGATTTGGAGCACTTTTAAAGTCAGTATTGAATTTGTTACAATACTGCTTCTGTTTTATGCTTTTTTGTTTTTTTGGCTGCAAGGCACGTGTAATCTTAGCTCCCTGAGCAGAGCGTGAATCTGGGTCCCCTGCACCGAGAGGTGGAATCTTGCCCACTGGACCCCAGGGACGTCCCTTCCTTTACACGCTCTGAGGGCTTTGTTTCTTTATAGGAAAGCAGCTGATGCTGTTCACTTGAGTTAGTGACCAGGCCCTGGTGGCTCAGATGGTGATGAATCCACCTGCAACGCGGGAGACCCGGGTTTGATCCCTGAGTCAGGAAGATTCCCTGGAGGAGGGCATGGCAACCCAGTCCAGTCTTCTTGCCTGGAGAACCCCCTGGACAGAGGAGCCTGTCAGGCTGCAGTCCATGGGGTCACAAGAGTCAGACACGACTGAGCGAATAACACCATCGCATTTCACTGTCCCCGCGCAGGGTGGACGCCAAGCCCGAGCAGCTCTTGGGCACTCTCTCTGCAGAGGACGGGGCTTGGGTGGGGTGTCCACGCTCCAGAGGAAGGGAGGGCATTTGAAACTGGAGGACAGCTCATCTTTTGAATCCTAGACCAGTTCTCTGCCTCCTATCATCAAAAAATGTAGAAAGTGGGGGCAGGGAAAGGAGAGGATTACCCACGCTGGACCATCTGCTGGGAGGCGCTTGTAATTAGCACAGCCTTTAATAGCTGGGATTCCTTCGCCGGCTTGCTGGAGGCAGCCTGCAAATACCAGCGGCCTGAGTCACATTCGGGTGCCATCGTGGAGGATGGGCGGGAGAGCCAGACGGGGGTCACTGTCCCCCCAGGGGGCCGCCCCAGGCCGGTCCTCCCTCCCAGAGCTCCTCCCCACCACCCTGGGCAGGCTTTCCCTTCAAGCAACAAGCTAACTTTCTTTTCTTCTAAATAAAGGCCTCAATGGGGTTACACAGCAAAGGGAACAGGAGTGTCCCCAGACACACAGATGGATCTCACTTAAGGAGGCCTTAGAGGCGGTGGGGCCGCTCTGGGGTGGGGTGAGGGGACACAGGTAGGCGGGGCTCCGAGCTCCAGTGAGAAGGTTGGCTCCGTAGCGGCCACCGCCTGGGTGTCGCACCTGCCACCACCCCGTGATCATTCATTAAGCCACACTTTGGCAATCTCTGCATTTTTCCGTCACGCTCATCCCATTAAAAAGAAAGTTCCAGAGAAGTTCCAGGGGGCATTTTACTAAAATCTGTTGTTCTGAGCAGTGAAGTCTAAACCGGGAAACATCTGGATTTCCAGGTCGCAGGAAATTACAGGCCACGTTTGGAATACCAACGACACGGCGGCCACGTCCATCAGAGACGGGGCGGAGAGCGGAGACTTCTCTCCCGAGGAGGCCCAAGAGCAGGCTGATTCGTTTCCTCGAAAAGCCCCTAAGGATTTTTTTTTTAGCATCTGAAACTCATCTTTCCCTGCTCAATTTGAACTTCGTGTGGCAAGGAAGCGAGCCTGTGTGCCTCCCAGAGCATGAGGGCTCATTGAAGACACGGAGCCGCGTCTGTGGCCTCAGCCAGTGGGAAGCCAGACCCTTGTGCTTCAGTGGGTTGAAATTTCATTCTGACGAACCAGTGCCTTGGTGGTTTGGCCCAATTACAGGCTTCAGGCCCTCGGCTGGCACAGTCCACAGCTCCTTGTGGCTCCGGGAGCTTTTCAGGTGGGGAGCCCCCGTGCTTTGACCTGTGGGGACCCTTCTCCAGGCAGTGGATCCGAAGCCGAGCAGCCTGCACCTTCTCAGGTTGCAGCCTGAATGGTGGAACCCCATCCGTCATATTCCCCAAGGCCCGGGAAGAGGTTTGGTTGACTAGGAAAAGTGCAACGTGAGCTCCTTCTGGTGGGTTCTGCATTCTTTCCTAGTGAAGTATTGTGCATGGAAAACCAGAATATATGGTCAGCATTCTTCCTATAAACAGAGCGATTGTACATTGTGGAGGAATTACTTAGCGATGACTGGGGGGAGGTTGCCATGGTTACCCTTCCCCCACCCACGTGGTCCTGGCGGCTGCCTACGTGGAAGCCGGTACTGCGGTACCCAACTGGCACTTGGCCACCGAGGCTGTCTTGCTTCTCTGTTTCTGCCGGGACCTCGCGAGAGCGGGCAGTGGTTCTGGGCCAGCACGTTTCTGAGTTTCCTTGGCGTCTGACACAGGAAGTCCCGAGGAAGCCCAGAAGGCGAAACGGACTAAAGTGGGCTGCTCTCGTCGACACCCGGGGGAGCCGCCCCCTCACCCCTCTGGGGCAGCCTCTTCCTCCCCAGTGGACCCCTTGGGGCTCCTGAAAACACCATTTGAAAACTACTGGTTTCTCCAGTGTCTGCCCAGAGGTCCTGCTTCTCAGCCCCGTCTATGCTGCCCTTGAGAAAGTTGTGGTCCGTCTGTATAGACGCAGGAGGGCCTGAGATCTTTCCAGCTTGAGGCTGCCTGGTGTGGACATAGAATTCTTTCCTTGCTGTTTTTCAGTAGAATCTCAGATGTTTTCCTGGAGGAATCTAAGCCTGGCTCCCACACGTGTGCTGCAAATCCCGGTCAAGAGTCGCACGTGCACTCGCGGCAGCAGCAGGGCCCTCTTCCACGCCTAGCGTACGTGCGGCGTTTCTTCCAGCAGACCCTAGAAGCGCAGTCAGTGGCCACTCAGTCCCCACGGCTTTCTCGTACAGCTAATCAAAAGCACACTCGCCCCGGGAAGAGGCTCCTGGCACTGTCCTGCCCCCTGCCCGCTGGAGGGAGCCTCTGGGGACCATCAGGGATGCTGCCTCTCCAGCCCCCAGCCCCCTTCCCCTCCTCCCCCGCCCTCCCCCAACCCCATGCAGGGTGCGGCCCCAGCCCCTCCCTCTACACCTGGTCTGGCATCGCAGGGCTGGGGAGATGGATTCTCTGGAGGCCTTGAAAATGCAGAGTGGTCTGGGGGGCGGTCCTCCAGGCACCAAGGCCTGAGAGAGTGAGGGGCCCCAGCCCGGGTGGAGGGAGAGCCGGGCCAACCAGCCGTGAGGCCAGGGCCGCAGGCCACCCCGTGGGGAGGCTGGAGTGGATGGCGGCCTCGGGAAAGGGGCCGGGACTCTGTGCCTGGCCCAGTGAGTCGCTGGAGGCACTGGACCGTGGAGGGGAGACCACGCGTAGCAGGCTCCTCCAGTCCAGAGCAGGGGCCCAAGAGACGGAGCCTCCAGGGGGCCGAGCGCCCCGGGCGTCCCTCCTGCTGCGGGGTCCTGGTCCAGTCACCGGGTGCCTCCTGGCCCCCCGGCCTGGGGAAACAGCTCCTCCTGGGGCTGCGGTTGAGCCCTTTCCAGGGGTCCTTCATAGAACAGGCAGGGGGCGGGCACAGAGTGCCTCTCTGCTGGCCCCAGCGCGCCACCGCCACCGTATCAGAGAGAAAGGGTTTGCAGGGATCCGAGCCCCAGGCCCGGAGGGCTCATGTGCTAGAGGTGTGCATGGAGCTGGCCCTTGCTCCCTCCCCGCCCCCGCCTCGCCATGCACACTCGCACCCAGCAAGGCCGTGTCAACAGGAGGCCATGGCGGGGGTGGCTGGTGGGGCCCTGACAGCCTCTGGTAGAAGTGCTTCTCTCCAGGAGCCTGGAGTTATGTGGACAGACAGACAGGACAGACCGGCTTTCATTTAATTGCCAGCAGCGCTGGCGAGCAGGCCCACCCCCGCTCCCTTCCCCGGGCTCTTAGACCCCTCCCTGCGTTGGCCCTCTTGGGGGCGGGCCGTGGGTTTAGGGTGGGCGCCGTGTCCTGGAGGGCCCCCAGCCTCACACTCACGGGGTGTCGTCTCCGAGCTGGTCTCAGCTGCCTCTTCAGAGGCCCATCTATGGCCCCGTCAGGCCTCACTCCCGGGGCTGCACTGTCCCAGCCGGGGCGGCCGGAGCCGACCGGCTGTGCCTCTCCTGAGCTCTGGGTCAGAGACATCACGATGGGAGCATGGAGTCCGGCCAGGTGGGAATATTGATGCCATAGAGACTGGCAAGTGGTTCTGATACCCACCAGGGCGCTCGGCCTCCTTAATCACTAGAAGGGGACTGCAGGCCTGCGGGTGCCAGAGGCGTAAGGGACGCGGGCTCGATCCCGGGCTGGAAGATCCCCCGGAGGAGGCAACGGCAAGCCGCTCCAGTATTCTTGCCGGGAGAATCCTGTAGGCAAAGGGGCCTGACGGGCTCCAGTCCATGGGATCACAAAGAGTCGGACACGACTGAGCGACTTACAGTAACCGAGGCTGTATCGGGGCGCCTGCTGCGCACGGGGGAGCGAGACCCGTAACTGGCTCCCCTGCTCGCCTGCCCCCTGACACGTCAGAGGAGGCAGCCCTGCTCCAGCCCTGGAGCTGCTGTTTAACATTTCCTGGCATGCAACTGAAGGGCCCGCGGCCACGCTTCCCCACAGGCAGCGTGTGCACGCGTGCGTGCCTCTGTGTATCACACGCCTGTATGGTACTTCTCTCACCCTCACTGCCAACCCAAAGGGACAGGCATCGTCTCCACTTCCCTGATGAGAAAGTCGGTGCAGAGGCGTCAGACCACTTCCCAGATTCACACACTGAGCCCAGGCGTGTCTGAGTCCAGACCCCAGTGTCCCTTGTGTGGGCATCCTGGGTGGCACTGGTCCAGAGCCCGCCTGCCACCGAGGGAGACACAGGAGGTGCAGGCTTGATCCGGGGTCGAGAAGATCCTCTGGAGGAGGAAATGGCACCCAACTCCAGTATTCAAGCCTGGGAAATCCCATGGACAGAGGAGCCCGGCGGGCTGCAGTCCAGGGGGTCACAGAAGAGTCGGACACACGAGTGTGAGCATGAGTCCCCTGAGCGTGTCTGGTTGTGTTTCCCTTCTGGCTGAAACTCGTTCTGTTGCTGGTGCCCAGACCACTTCTGCCCACGGAGCTCAGCAGCACGCTTCTTCCCTGAGATCCTCCTGGTCTGAACAATGACTTTGGCTGCTTGGAGGGTGAGTGGCTGGGCAAAGCGGAGCGTCAGAGCTTCTCAGGTTCTTGCTGGCTTGCCCTGAATCTGTGGAATCCCCGTGTATCCCAGGCCAACCTTATTAGGAGGGAGCCCTGGAGCTGACCGAGCGTTTGGTCTGGTGGTTCCACCGGCCCAGCGGGGGCCGTGTGCCAGCCTGGGGCAGTGGTGGGGTGGGGTCCATAGCCTGGGGCGGGGGGGGCGGTCCGTAGCCGGGGGTTGGGGTAGGGATGCCATACAGGGGACAGGACCCTTGTCCCCTGGGGGAGTTGAGGGTCCCGGCCTACCTTTTGCCCCTAGAGTATTGGGTGTGGTTTATGGAAAAACCAGAAAAAGAAAGCCATACTTCGCAGCCCTGCATGGGGCTGAAATCAAGTGAAATTTGTAGTACGAAAGTAAAGGTTTCATTAGGCTTCTTTCCCCGTATTTTAGGGTTGTTTTACATGATTGTTTTTGGTTTAGAACTGTGTCCCAGGGGGTGGAGGTGGGTGGGCACTGGCCTTGGCCACCTGGGGGCCTCTGAAGGCTGTCCCTGGCCGTGGGGGCCTCTCCTGAGCCATTGGAGCCGGGGGGCTTGCTCCGACTCTCCCTGGGTGAGTCGTGGGGGCCTCCCTGAGCTGACCAAGAGGTTCTTGGCACTCTGACTGAGTCTCCTCCTCCGTCTCTTGATGCCTCTGGGATCTTTCAGTCACTTAAGTCCTCAGTTATGTCTGACTCTCTGCGACTCCATGGACTGCAGCATTCTAGGCCTCCCCGTCCATCACCATCTCCCGGAGCTTGCTCTAACCCATGTCCATCGAGTCGGTGATGCCATCCAACCATCTCATCCTCTGTCACCTTCTCCTCCTGCCTTCAATCTTTCCCAGCATCTGGGTCTTTTCAAATGAGTCAGGTCTTTGCATCAGGTGGCCAGAGTATTGGAGTTTCAGCTTCAGCATCAGTAGAATATTCATTTAAAGTATCTGGTTCAAGTTCATACTCTTTCCCCACCATTAGAAAAAGAAGAATTTCTGTCTAATGGCAATGCTAACTTTCTCTGACCCTCGTCTCTGGTTGGTTCGGGACCCTGCTCCAGGGCAGGTCCCGGCGGCCAGAGACGGCGACCTCGCTGCTTCTTGGTTTCTGATCCCTGACAGCCTCCCGGGTAAGCCCGGCTCAGGAGCCCACCGTTGGCATCATGCGTTCAGCAAGCATCAGCCAGCGGCTCTGGGTCAGCCCGGCTCAGGCACGGCCCACCGGGACGGCTCAGCCCTGGGGAGCCAGGGCGGACTTCTGAGGAGACCCAGGGGAAACGCGGGCTGCAGCTGTTGCCCGTGGGAGACCCTCACTCCCAGGCCCTGGGGAGCCTTCTGCCCCCCTCCCCCGCCAGCTAGGGTTCCACTGAGACAGGGGACACGGGGGCACGCCCCAGGACCTGCACTCACGTGTCCCCACCCAAGCTGGCTGCCTCCTCTGCAGCAGTGCGGGCCGCTGGCCTGGTCGCTCCAGCCCTGAGAGCCCCACAGCCTTCTCTGTGCTCATCCATGCCTCCTCCCAGGACCAGGGGCATCTTTGTGTCCAGAGCAGCTTGACTGGTGAGAGGGAAAGTGCAGGGGTGGGGACACCCCCCTGATGATGGGCTGGGTGCCGCACCCGGGAGTATCCTCGAGCCGCTGCCCGTCGGGTCCTGCTCCACTCACGGCCCCCCACCTTCCTGCTTCTGCCCCCCAGACTCTTCCCTCCGACTCGTCTCCTCCTGGCTGTCCTGGACCATCGTGGCTTGGGGTCCCCTCCAGCGCCGACTCTGAGGGCCCAGTCAGGGCCTTGCTCCTCCGCCTTTCGCTGCCTCCGTCTCTGTGTAGGGCAGCGTTTTTCACTGAGCACCCCAATCAGCTACCAGAGGCGGCCTCGGGCCGTGCGGAGGATCCAGAGGTGCCCCGGGAGAGCCGTGGGGGACCAGCCGCATCTGTTGTGGGACTGAGAAGCAAGGGGGCCCAGATTGCTGGGCACTCGGGACAGACGGGGGCCTGTCCTTTGCTGTCCTGGGGCGGACAGCTCCACCCGCCTGCTGCCTCCGTGAGGGCGACGCACGGTGACCCTGCTTCTGGAGCTGGGGGATCCGAGGCGGGAGACGCTGCGCCCCAGGCACACAGCCAGGGCCCCGCCTGCGGTCAGCTCCACCCTTCTGCTGCCTCCGTGAGGGCGATGCACGGTGACCCTGCTTCTGGAGCTGGGGGATCCGAGGCTGGAGACGCTGCGTCCCCGGCACACAGCCAGGGCCCCGCCCGCGGTCAGAGCTGGTGCCAAGGTGGACTTGAGGCTCTGTCGCCCCGGAAGATGAAAAAGCAGGGTCACCGAGCTCTCTGGTCTCAGCTCCCCACCAAGTGGAGACTGCGGAGGTCCCAGGAGCTGCCCTCTAGGAACCCCCACTGCCAGAGGGTGCCCTGCCCCAGTGAGGGAGGGAGACTTGGCAGGGAGGGAGGGGCACGGCCAGGCTCCCGCCCGGCTCGGTTGCATCAGCCTCCCCGGCCCCACCCGAGGCTGCCGAGTGGTGGTCACCATGTAGGGAGTGATGCTGGGCGGCCCCGAGGTCCTGAGACCCGGAACAGCCTGGCCTGACGGGCCCCGCTCCCCTGCAGCCCCTGCTCTATAGGCTCGGAGGGGACACGGCCACCACGGTTTAGTTGTTTAGATCTGGAACGTTCTTCTTCCCACAAGTTGTCTGCTGTGCATAAGAGGTTTGTCTTATTCATCCTGCCATACCCAAGGACTTGGCACAGGCTGGGGATGCAGAAAAGCCATTTTCACGACTGATTTATGTCCCCTCTTGTGAGAAATTGGGGTCACTGTGATAACGAGCTGGTGACAGAGCTGACGGAGGCCCTGCCGGAGCCTTCCCTGGGGAGCTCACCTCCTCGTGGAGATGGGGCAGGAGGTCTGTACACCCTTCTCTGACCAGTCCCCCCCCCGCCACTGCACCCCTGGTGGTCGGTCTGGGGGCCCCTGGCCCCCTGCCTCCACCCAAGCCACTTTGAAAGCCCCTCCCTGACGACTCAGCCCTAGCACAGAAGAACTGTAAATCAGCCTTCCTTCTGGGACGATTAAAAAAATCACTCTATTAGCGGTTGACTCACAGTCTAAAAATGTGCTTCACGGCACATCTGCGGCCACCGCGCACGGTTCGGTGGGACGAGCCCCGAGCCGTGCTCCGCGGCCCTTCTGCAGGGAATGGCCCTTTCCCAGCGAGCGCCTGCCTGCCTGCCCACCGCCGCCCTCTGCCGGGCCCTCCCCATTCCCAGCCCTGGGGTTTGGCCCGAGACCCTGGTGAAGGGAGACGGGGAGGAAGCCATCTGGAGAGGAATCAGTGCTCAGACAAGAGAGGAAATTGCCCTGAGATGATTGAAATGGCAAAAGGGGGGAAGCCTGGACGGCTGAGTGGAGTGAAAGAGGGCTGGGGCAGGGCTGGGGGCCCGGCGGTGCCCTGCGCTGCTGACCCGGGGCTGGTGGCGGGACCTGGACGGGCGTCCCTCGGGCAGCGGGCTGGGCAGGCAGGGGCAGGACCCCTGGAGAGGTGGAGGGTCTTTCAGGAGCTGAGGGGCGGCAGGTCAAGGAGAATGCCCCCAGGGTGTTCTCCCCGGGAACCTGCTTGCTGTGACGGGAGACATCCGCGTGGCCATGAAGGGCCCACCAGCTGCCGCCCAGGGCCACTGCCGGCCTTTCACACAGCTCCCCGCGGGGTCTGCGGGGCCCTGCCCTGCTTGTCCTGTAAGCAGGCAAGAAAACAGAGGTTTGACCCACCCGCACCGGTTCCTGCAGCCAGGCTTCCCGGACCGTGCCGTCCAGAGAGACAGGGCCGCGTGTTTCGGGGGCCTTGCCTCAGGCTCTTGGGAACATCCTGAAGGAGAAACTCAGAGCTCAAGCAGCAGCGCGGGTCAGGTCCAGGGCCTGTCGAGGCTGCTGAGCAAACACAGGGCCCTCGTCCGGGCCAGCCTGCGTGGTTTCCTTTCAGGAAACCGGAAGTGACCGGGTAGGGGCTGGAGGGACCTGACGCCGCCACCAAGCCTGACAGCTTCTGACAGTGGCCAGACTGACTGAGGTCAGCAGCCTGGCCGTCGGTGGCTTCCCGGGCCCCAGAAGAGCCTGGAGGCTGGACGGCAGTGGGGTTCGGGACTCGGGTCCCCGGATGCCTCCTCTGGCTCCTGGGGCTTCGCTGCGGCTCACAAGCACTGACGGGCAGATGACACAGCAGGACTCTACCCGAGGACACCCCCGGGGCCTCCCCTGCCGTGGCTTTCACCCCCAGACCTTCTGAATGCAAAACAGACACTTCTAGAACACCTGCTGCATGCCAGGCACAGGGCCGGCCCGGCAGAGCAGCAAGGTGGGCCAGGCCCCTCCAGGTTAGGTCTGGAGACGGGAGGCAAGGACTGTGGTTCCCGCCGCACTTTCTCCCTCTTCTCCTGGGCTCCCTGCTTCCTGGGCGCTGGAACAGAGAGTGGGGGCGGCCGAGGCAGGGCCTCCCATCCCGACCTTGCTCTCAGATCTCCTGTGAGGCCCCTGTGATGATGCAAGGGGTTGCTCCCAGCCCCCCGGGACTCGATGGACTCACCGAAGGGTCACGGCGGTGTGGGCTTCCCCACCCCCCACCCCGCCTGGGCTCCTCCTCCCGGCAGCCCCTGGAACCCAGCTCCCTCAGCTGCCCTGCCAGAGCCTCAGGGAGCTTCCCAGCAAGCCCCGAAGGCTCTAGGCCCCTCCATCTTCACAGAAAAGTGTGGAAGCGCCCCTGGGGACAGCAGCGACCTCTTGCTGTCTCCGACATCCCCGACGAGCCCCCAGGCAGAGCAGGGTGGGGGTGGGGGACGGTGAGGGAGGGGCGTTTCATTTTCCCGTGAATACACAGGGTGCTGTGGCCACAGAGGACATCCACCCACTCGGAAGATCTTGAGGGGCACGTAGGGTGAGCTGGGTCCACGGCCTGGGGAGGGCTGGGAGACACTTCGGTGTCCCATCTGCATAGACCTGGGGGTCTGCCCTGGGCAGAGGCTTCTCACTGTGAGTGAGGAGCCCCACCCACGGGTCAGGGAGCAGCGCAAACTCCAGGAGCTCAGGGGCACCTAAGGAGGCACAGGTGAGCCCCCCTCCATTCAAGACAGGACGGCCGTCACCGATCCATCCCCGCTCTCGCCTGCCCTGTGGGAGGTGGCTGCGCCCTGCCGTCCTGTTGGCCCCGTGGGGTCACCGCAGCGGCACACAAGGGGAGGTCCGTGGCCACCCTGGCCGGGGGTCCAGCATGGTTCCCGGGAGGAGCTGACAGAGAGCAACCATACATGATGTGTGACCTTTGTCTTCTGAGGACACACCGTGGAATGTGTGCTCGAGGCAGGGATCAGAGCGGCCTGGGATGGGGCATCTGGAGCACAGACGCGCAGGCTGAGCTCATTCTCATGCTGGGCAGCAGCTCCCATGGGGCTGCACAAGCTTGGGGGGGACATGGTGGGGTCCAGGGGGCCTGAGTTGGGGTGTGGACACAGTGGGGTCCAGGGGGCCCGGGCTTGGGGGGCACACGGTAGGGTCCAGGGGGCCCGGGCTGGGGGGACACAGTGGGGTCCAGGGGGTCCTGGCTGGGGGGGACACGGCGGGATCCAGGGGGCCTGGGCTGGGGGACACGGCAGGGTCCAGGGGGCCTGGGCTGGGGGGACATGGCGGGGCCCAGGGGGCCTGGGTTGGGGGGACACAGTGAGGTCCAGTTTTCCAGGGAAGCCTGGAGACTCAGGGGTCCCCAAGTAATCAAGCATCATGGGGAATGTCCAGTGGCCATAGGGATTTTCAGATGGTTTGGGGTGGAGAAAACTGCATCTTTGGGAGGGTGCCTGAGGGATGTGGTGTAGAGAGGACGACTGAGGCCTGGCGCCCACCCCACTCACACGAGCTGCTGGCTGGAGCAGGTGGTGCGCCCTTGCTGGGCCGCTGCTTCCAGGTCAGATCTGTCATGCCCCTTGGTCACTGCCTCGTGGGCACTGCTCTCCAGGCCGACAGTTGCTGAGACTGCACTGATGCAGGGACGGCGGGGGAGCGTGGGACCCCGATGTGGCGATGCCTTGGAACATATTGAAGCAGACGGCTGAAGGTCACGGGAATTTTCTCTCTTGACTACAGAGCTGGTCAGGGTGGGAGGACATTCTGAAGCCTTTGATACACTGCTAACCACATTTTGCAGGGAGGCCCCGGGGCCAGCTGGGGAAGCAGATGAAACCAACCCCTCGGTTTTCAGATGGCCAAGTGAGGCCCAGAGCAGGCGGGGCCTTCCCTGGGACCCCCAGTTGCTCCCGGTGGGGCAGTTCCGACTGCAAAGAAATAGGGGGTCAGAGGTCTCTCCAGCCGAGCTGCCGTCTTGTTGGGTGTTTCCGGAAGAGGCTCCTTCCTCGAAGAGCTTCGGGTATCACGAGGCAAAACCCAACGTCTGGGTGAGCAGCACGGGTGGGCTGTGGGGGCGTTTTGGGGGCACCTGCTGAGAGTGGGTCCTGAGGACATCACAGTGCCAGGCGCCAGGGGCTGGGGCCGGGGGCACGGGCAGGGGCCGGGGCGCAGGCAGGGAACCGGGCGGCATCACCAGCGGCAGGGTCACTGTGTCCTCCCGGCAGGCTGGGCAGTGCTGAGCGCCCCGCTTTATATGTGGAAACACAGGGCCAGTGGCCTCTACCCGGGATTGGACGGCGAGTGAGGGGAGAGCAGGGTTGAGTCCAGGCTCGCCTGAGGCCGCAGCCCCCTCTTCAGCACTGGGCTCCGTGCCTGCGCAGATCCTTGCCAAGCTTTCCGGAATGCCTCGGGCGGGAGCTGGGAGCGAGCAGCGGTCTCTCCCCGACGGGGGCTGGACGGTGCCTCGCAGAGCAAGCGCCAGCCTGGCTGGGGGTGGGGCTGCCCGGACCACGTCAGCCCCACGTCGCCGAGCCTCTGGCCCAGATGGCCTGGCTGCTCCTATACGTTGTGTGTCTGCCTGCAATGTGCCGTCTGCAGAGAAACAGATTGACGCCAGAAAGCTGGGGGCTCAGGAATCCCCCAGGGGGGAAATGTTCTAATCGGCAGGAAGTGAGCTGGAGCTGGGCTGCGCTCCTCACGCACCGTGATTCAGATCCCCTGCCCAGCCAATCAGCTTCCTGGAGCAGCCACTTGGCCGGCAGATGTGTGTGGGGGACGGGGCCCACGTGTGAGAGCAAGGAGTCTGTCAAAGGGCAGCGTCATCTCCCCCTTCGAATCCCCAAAGCCCACCTGCACCCAGCGGTCACAGGGCCGGTCTCCACCCTCCATGTACCATCAGGTCCCCACACGTTCTATCTGTGCAGCTCTCCTGGGGCAGGGGGATGATTTCAAGGCCTGTGGACAGTCAGAGGAACATGTTGAAAAGATGAAGGGTTAGAAAGGTTTGCAGTGTCCCCTGTAACGTGGTTGCTGTGTCCTCCTCAACTTGCTTCCCAGCCAAGGTCTTCCCATGAAGATCTGGCCCCTGGGTGTTGATGAGTAAGGAAGCCACAGAGGGTGGGGTAAGGACCCAGCGATGGCGTCGGGCCCCTTGGGTACAAATCCTCACTCACCGCTAGAGCTGTGCCACCCTGGCAGCCATAGGGCCTTTGAACTTAGACTCCCTGGTCAAGACAACACAGTTATGCCTCCTGCAGGCAGAGTCCACCTTCACGGGATGTCGCACCTCTGCCCAGATCCCAGCACGGCCTCAGTAGAATCCAGGCACGGGGTTGCAGCTTTGGGTCAAGTCCTTCAGGGGACTCTGGAGTGGAGACAGATCACTGAGATCCAGGGACAGAGCCCACCCAAAACACGGAAGGACCCGTGGAGACCCTAGGGTAGGCCTCTTGCAGGGAAGGGCAGGGCTGTGGGTGCAGGAGCCTCTGGGGTAGATTGGGCTGCTGTGACCTCCACAGAAGAGCAGAAGACAGTCAGCTTCCGTGCGCAGCAGACGTTGTTCTAGAGCAGCATGATTAGCTCGTGGACTCCTCGTGACAGCCAGGCAGCCGTATTATTATTATTTTTTAATATTCACTTATTTAGCCGCTGTGGTGCATGGGCTTGGTTGCTCAGCAGCATGTGGGATCTTGGTTCCCTGACCAGGGATTGAACCCCCATCCCCTACATGGCAAGGCAGGCTCTTTACCACTGGACCACCGGGGCATCTGGCAGCTGTAATGTATCCTCACTTTGCAGTTGGGGAAACTGAAACACGGAGGCACGGAAGCCACTCAGCCATCTCACGTGTAGGAAACGGCAGAGCTTGGATTCAAATGCTAGCCACTGGCTTCCGTACCAGCTGGGTCCCTGGCAGCGGAGGCCAAGGGGAGAGCTGGTTTGTGTACGATTTTGATCCTCCTCACTTTGTTTTGTTTGGTCAGAGGTGTGTGTGGAAGTTGTTTTTAGTTTTGGTATGGTTGGCCAATGGTTACAGCAACGCTTGTTCAAAAAACTCTATTGCATTGTCTTTTTATTATTGTCAGAGATCAGTTGCGCAGGGCCAAAGAACAATGAATTCCATAGGCGTAAGCTTAATAAAATATATGTAGGCTCTACACATGGAAAAGCAAAATTATTGTTGGAAAAAAAACAAGCTCTGACTATCTGGAGAGAAGACAAACCACAGATGGCGATAAATATTTGCAAATCTTATATCAATAAAGGATGTGTTTAGAATATGTTAAGAACCCTTCAGGCTCAATGATAAGAAAACAACCCAATGAAAAAATGAGTAAAACCCTGAACAAACTTCGCCAAAGAAGGTTTGTGGCAAACCAGCACCAAACGAGGTGCGGAGCAGCAGGTGCCCCTTGTGGCCTGTGGGGCCTCTCCGGCCACTGCGGAAGGTGGTTTGGCAGTTTCTCCTGGAGTTAAACAAAGACCTACCCCGGGGTTTATAATCACATTCCCCTGTGGTTTCCCACGCGAGTTGCAAACTCACGCTCACAGATGCTATGCCTTTGTCAGAACGCATGCTCACAGAAAAGCCTCATAACGTTTAACCAGCGTGATTCAGAATCACCCCAAACTGGAGATAACCATGACGTTCTTCAACAGGTGAATAAGCAAACGGCAGTGCTTCTGGAGGACGGCACGCCATCGACAAAGAAAAAGGAAAACACTGCTAATTCCTGCAGCATCTCCACAAAGCTTAAATGCATTCTGCTAAGTGAAAGAAGCCAGACCAGAAAGCCTGCATATGGTAGGATTCCATTGATATGACGATCTGGAAAAGGCAGGACTGTAAAGATAGGAAACAGATCAGTGGTGGCCAGGGGCTGGGTGTGGGGCGAGACACAGAGGAATTTCGGGGTGGAGTCACTCTGCACGGCACAGGCTGGTGAACACAGGATGCTACGCGTTTGTCAGAAATCATACAGCTTGCCAGCACAAGGCATGACCTTTAATACATAAAATTTTGCAAAATCAACCAAGAGGTGAGGGGCCCCCAGGTTAGAAGGCAGACTGTGACATGCGTGGGATGTAACATCTCTAAAGGGGACGTGGAGAAGACACTGACCTAAGTGACTATGGAAAACTGTGTTTTGATCAGAAACTGTGAAAGATGGAAGGAATTCTGCCGTGATGCTGGGGTACTGCTTTGGGCATACTGTTCCTTGCAGGGACCTGGGTTAACAGCTCTGAAGGGGGTGCTGTGCAGCCTCACTGGGAGGGAACGGATAAGTGAATGTCAGGGAGCAGCGGAATCTCACTGCTGGAGGGGGAGGCTACACCGGAGCGAAGGGGGGAGCTAGCGAGGCTGCACAGTTCTGGATTGAAGTCAGAGACGTGAGCATGGACTCAGGATAGCTTGATGCAGATAGAGATGGACAGACACGGAAATAATCACAGGTGTTTGTCTGCCAGTGGGTGCACACACGTGGGCTTCCCAGCTCCGTCAGCTGAGATGCATGAAAGCCGTGCAGCCCCAGTAGCAGTGAGCACACCCGGTGCCCGGATCTTGGTTTCTAACACCATCCTCCCATGAAAGGGAGAAGCAGCTGAATCTCAGGCTGGGGCAGGAGAGACACACGACGAGCCCGGAACATCCTGCGGGGACAGAAGGCATGGATGTGTTCAGAAAACAAAGGAGGCACGGTAGTCAGCCAGGAAGAGCTGCTGAAGCTGGATGGCTGGAGCAACAGAAACAGCAGAAAGGTACATGGGATTGGAGTATAAAAAAATGATAACATAAATACAACTCCACACAGACAAAAATAAATGACTGAATAAAGAGTGAGTGGGAGCAGAGACACACTTCCTCCCAGAATTCCAAATAATTCCCTCAGACCCTTCTCTCTTTCTTGCCAGCCCTGGGAAGGGGGTGCACTCCGTGAGTTCCTTGCAAAGAGGGCAGCGTGGAAGGGGAAAGAGGAGCCTCATGGGGGAGAAGCCAGGCAAACACACCCTCAGCCAGGGCTCAAGGTCAGCTTCAAGGGTGACGAGTCACCTGGACGACCTTCTCCTCTAAGAGGGCGCAGCGAGGAGGGTGCCTCACCGTGGGGTCTCCCCTCCCCCAAAGCAGCACCATCATGAGAAAAACCCCAAACAAATCTCAACCGAAGAACATTCCCCCCAAATTACCTGCCCAGTCCTCCTCAAAACTGCCAAGTTCATCAAAAACAAGGAAAGTCTGAGAAACTGTCACGGCCCAGAGGAAGTTAAGGAGACATGACTAAATGCAATGGATGTCCTGGACGAGATCCTGGAACAAAAAAGGACATTAGGGAAAAATTGGTGGACTCTGAATAAAATGGAGTTTTGCTGCAGAGTCCAGACCAATGTAGTTACAAAGGTTCCCGTGCTGCTTCTTAGTTTTGACGAATGTCCTAACAAAGCAACGTAAGATGCGGACAGCGGGGGGACGGGCGCTGGGGTACGGCTGGGTGGGAACTCTGTTCTAGTTTTGCAACTTTTCTGTAAATTCAGAACGATTCTAAAAGTTTTTTTCTTATAAAATTCTCATTTAATCAATTTGCAGGATCTTTAAAATAAATGTATCTTGAACAAAGCAAAAGCTCTGGTCTCTGTATTAATCTTTTTTTTTTGCAAATATATTAGTTTAAGTGATAATTTCTAATATTCTGGGTATAATTTTTTTGCATCTTATGTAACATTGCTCCGTTTAGTTATGAGCCTTTTTTCTCCTTTTTCTTGCCCAAAGCAGTCAGGGATGTTTGTGCCTCTCTCTGGCCTTCGGTCTTACTCCCTGGGTCCCTGTGTCTTTCTTTTATCATGTGGTTTGTGGCTCTGGAACGTGTCTTGAAATTGGGCAGCAGGCATCCTTCCCGGGGGTGGAGACTGGGGTCACTTCCAGGCACCCTGAGCCGAGGGTGGGTGGAAGGCATGGGCCAGTGCTTCCGTGTGCCTGGGATACACAGAGAGCCTGGGCGTGATGCCAGATCCACCGTGCTTGCTGTGTGACCTGGGGGAACTCACTGGACCCCTGTGCCGATGTTTCCGCCTGTCCAAAGACAAGCATGCTGTTCCTCGCTCACTGTGCCGCCTACGGGTGAGGTGTGCTCACGCCGGGCAGACGCGGAGGACGCACCTTTGTGGGGCAGCTGTCTGGCGGGAAGGTTTTGATTGCCTGGGCGTCCACTTCAGAGACACGCAGGCCCAGCAGACACCTTCTTGGCTGTGCAACTGGACAACCAGCTGGGCTGCCCCACTCATGATGTTCTAGGAAATCCAGGGTGACCTACATATCTGACCTTTGAATGACCCTGCCTATCCCTTCCTGAACCTTAATGCCTGCACTTGGATTTAAAATTCGCCAATAAAAACTCATTGGAAAAGACCCTGATGCTGGGAAAGACTGAAGGCAGGAGGAGAAGGGAACGACAGATGAGGTGGTTGGATGGCATCACTGACTCGATGGGCATGAGTTTGAGCAAGCTCAAACGGGACATGGGGAAGGACAGGGAAGCCTGGTGTGCTGCAGTCCGTGGGGTCACAAAGAGTCAGACACGACTGGGTGACTGAGCAACGAATAAAGGGTGACCGTGAAGCCCTGGGCACTCCACCCTGAACTCCCCACAAGGCATAGCCCCAGTCTGTGTGCTCTGTACCCGGGCCCTTACTGCGGCCCCGGGCCTGCTGCAGACCCTCCAGGACTCGTGAGTCGCACCCCGTCTCCCGGGTTCCCTGGCTGCTGAGATGCGTGTTACCGTCAGGAGAACCCCGAGGGCAGCCCCACGTTGGCTCCGGTGGGGAAGCATGTGGGGAGACTGGTGCAGGTGGGAGGGTCCACACGAGTGTCTGCGGGCTGGCCAGTCTCCCCTTCCCAGCATCACTGCGGAGTGGCGGAGATGCACACGGGACAGCCTGGTGGGCAACGCAGCCAGTCATCCTTGTCTGATGGATGGCACGGGATAAGAGTGGATTGAAGGGGTGAGCGAATATGGGCCTCATCTGACTCATCTGCATCATCAGAGCAACTCTTCAAAGCCTCGGCTGTCTAGCGGAGACCTGGGTGAAGGGTCAGGTTGCCAACCTGGCACACGGGACCCCGGACGCGGCTCCCGTCCCCGCCTGCATCGTGGGTGGCATGGCCCGCCCGCCCTGCTCAGCCCGCGGGACTGTGGGAGGCAGCGGGCGGGGGAACACACCTCGGGGCTGCGACTGGCTGGCTCTGGGGGTACTTGTGGCCTCTCCGGGCTTTGCAACCTCATCATCCAAGACAGCAGCTGCTGCTGTGCCCCAGCTTTGCTGCGATTGTTGCGGTAAAAATAATAAGAGTGAAAACAGAACACAATGGAGAAGGAGCCCTGGAGCGCCCTGTGCTCCAGATGCGAGGGGTGGGGGTGCCAGCGTCATCCTTCGTTGCTGCCGCTCGTCCGCCATGCCCGTGGGCTTTACCGTGCTGCGGAGTATGAATCACAGCGAGACATCTCAAGGTCCCGCCAGACAGAGGAAAACGAAAACACCAGCTCTGTCAACATCAGGCGCTGGAGAGAGTGCAAGGCTCCGGGAAGCGTAACCTGTGCCTGTGGGAGCGGAACGGGAGAACAGGTGGGTGTGGCCTGGTGGACTGGGAGGGGTGCCCGCTCTTGAGCCAGGGGTCCCGTCCCTGGAAAAGCATCTCGACGGAGCCCGGGCTCGTGTGCGCAAACGCTCGTCAAGCGAGAAACGTAACGTGTGGCGTCTTCATGCAGGGAAATCGCGTACAGCGCAGGAAGCCAGGGACGACAAAACCCAGGACCCACAAAACCCACACACGTCCACACACGAGCAAGCTGAGCTCCATGGAACAACACGGATCAACCGAGAAACATAATTTTGAGGGAGGAAAAGCCCAGACATGAAAGAATACTCGCTGTCCGATTCCATTTATATAACGTCAAAACACAGACAAAACTCAACTATATCGTTAGGGCGGCATAATTAGATAGTAGAACTAAGAAGAAAAAGAAGGAAGCCGTTGCCATAAAAGTCAGGCTGGTGGTTATCTCCGAAGAGCCCGCGGGGGCGGGCCGCTCAAGAAGGTCACGGGGGAGGCGCCCGGCTGGCGGCAGCACCTGAGTCTTGGCCTGGGTGCTGGGTACATCGCTGTTTGCTTCACGATAATGTCTATACTCGTTTATATCTTTCAAAACGAGAATAATGTAAGATATTAAAGTCTATGGGAGAGCTGAAGAAATTCGAATGACCTTAAAAAACTATCCTAGAAAACAATTAAAGGAAGCCCCTGGTGGCTTTTCCGCACTGAGCTTCCTGGTTTTGTAGGAGGAGTAAGATCTTGAGAACGAGACGAAAGAAGCTCTGACCCTGGAGCTGCTGCTCCTTAGATATGCGGAACCTCGGTTTACCGTTCCATGAAATGGGACCAAAATATGCACCCGGAAGAGTAGGCGCCCAATGCCAGGTGCAGAGTCAACCCTGGCCACGCCCTCCGTTACGGGTGACGCTGATGTTGCAGCCAGGGTCTCGGCGGGCCACCGTCTCTTTCTTCGGCACGTTGGTGCCACTCCTCTGTCAAGAGGTGGAGCTCCTTTGCCCTCCCCTGAATCCAGGCTGGGCCCATGAGCATGCTGACTGATGAAACGTGGCAGAGGAGGTACCCAAGAACTTCCAGTTTCTGGCTGAAGGTCAGGCTTGTGGGAGAAGTTTCTTGGGGGGTAGGTTATCCCTGGGGCACGAAGCCAGCTCCCAGGGCAGGGTTCTCCCTGGTTAATGGGTGTCGGGCATCCTCAGGCACCTCTGGGAGGTGGGAGAAGGCACATAGAGGACATGGTCAGGGTGCAGCCTGCTAACAGGAGCGGGGACGCCTCTGTCAAGTGGCGTAGAGACGGAACGCTGGTCACAGCGGCAACTGCCCATGACCTAATCAGTTGCCACGTGTTTCCTGGTCCCGGGCGCTGCCATGCCCTGGGGATGCAGTGTGAACTGTTGGCCTCCTCGCTCTCCCTTGCAGAATTCACACCCGTGGGCCCGCTCAGATGAGCTCCACAGACTCTGGCTTGGGGGGTCCTCACTCAGGCTCTGCAGAGAGGCTGAAGGAGGAGACCCCCAAGCAGCTGCTGTCCTCTGAGCCCCGGTCAGTGAGACGAGCAGAGCGACCGCAGAGCGTGGGGTCTTGCTGCTGCTATGGACGCATGGTAGGGCACCTCCACCTTCGCCAGCCTGTGAACGGGGTCAGGACGAACCTAATTCCACGCCCCTGAACCCGCTACATACCCGTGAGGACTGATCCCTCCCCATGGAAACTGGTGCGACCTTTCCAGAAGGAGACCTGGCACCCAACCCCATGCCGGGAGCCCCTGTGTGGCCTGGCCAGCCCACCTCCAGGATGCGTCCCAGCCCTGCCCTCTCACGCCCATTCCAAGAGGCATGCCTGAGCCTCTCACTGCGGCATTGTTTACAGTAGAAAACCCTGAACCCCAGCGGAGCGCTCATCAGGGAAGGATTGCTTAAATCACTTTTGGTGCAGCCCCAGATGGAGTTCTGGGAAAACAGCTGGGAAAAGGGACTGAGGCGGTGACCCAGGCTCCCGGCGGGGTCTGCAGAGTCCTCCAGATGTCATTCGTCCTCGCTGCGTGTTTTGATTCCTTGGAATGCAATCTCAACAAGGCCTCTGTGCATTTGCTTTAATGGAGTTTGATAAGCTGGTTCTACCATGGGCGTTGCTGAGTAAGGGCCAGGGTTGGAATATAACCAAACGAGTCTGAAGAAGGAGGTGATGTTACTTGCATTTTCAACTGGTGAGTCTTATAAAGTGACAGCTAGATAAGGGAGACTGGGGCCGGTGGGACGGAGCTGGAAAAGCCCAAGCCAGGTCCAGTCCCCCAGGGAGGCTCACCCAGCGGCAGAGGGGTGGGTGGTCTTCAAGGGAACCCAGACAACACGTGGGGCTGAGATAACTGTTACTGGGGAACAGTAACAGTTTGCTGTTAAAAAGAGAGCCAGATTGTGACATCACATTGCTCACAATGATATGCTCCAGTGTGGAATCTAGATAAAACGGTAGAGAGGAACTCGTTTACAAACAATACCACGGGAAGAGTGGAAAGGCAAGCCTCAGAATAGCTGAAGGTGTTTCCATCAGACATGCAATAATGAATCATATCCAGAATGCATAAATGATATCCATCCATCTATAGATCAGTAGGGATAAGACCCCCTTCCCAGGGGGGAAGCAGGGAAATTGGCAAGCTAGGTGAACAGGAGATTCACAGCAGAGGAAATCAATGCGGCCGAAACAGGGAAATAAGTGAATCCGTTCTGAGAAAGGAAGCTCCATCTCCCTGTGGGGTCGAACCCTTTGAAACGACAAGTTCAATAGGTCAGCACAGCTGCTGCTGGGGCTTTCCCATGGCTCTGTCCTGGGAACCGGGAATCTGGGAAGTCAGCTCAGCTGGTCAAGAATCCGCCTGCAATGCAGGAGACTCCGGTTCGATTCCTGGGTCGGGAAGATCCGCTGGAGAAGGGAAAGGCCACCCACTCCAGTATTCTGGCCTGGAGAACTCCATGGACTATAGAGTCCATGGGGTCGCAGAGTCGGACACGCTGAGCGACTTGCACTTTCACTTTCAAGTCCAGTAACTGCCGTAGTAAGTGCCCGCTGCGCCCCCCATGTGGGGGTCAGAGTTCACGCCCGGTGACACCCTTCGCGCTGAGGCTGGTCCCTTCTCCCTCTGCCCTGGCAGCGGGGCTGACCTTGGGGGTGCCGCAGTGACCTTGTGAACAATCTGGGGTCTCTAGTGGACTCAAAGAAGCAGATGTCCAGTTCTCCGTCACTTCTGAGAGGAGGTGAAGTGGGGCAGCTGCCCTGGGAAACGGTCCGGTGGCCTCTCAGTTAAACCCAGAGCTCATGAGCCCCGCAGCCCCACTCCTGACATGAAGGCTCGGCTGCGCAGACGCTGGTGAGAGCCTCCTGACTCACCCGTAGCGGCCAGACCGCGGGGCCAGCCCAGCATCCATCAGCCGATGGACGCCTGAATCAGATGTGCTGTTTCCATACGATGGAATATTATGTGGCCGGAGAAAGGAACGAAGAAATGGCCACGCCCTACAGCCTGGGTGAGCCTGCAAAGCAAGCTGACGGAAAGCAGCTGGTCGTAGACGACACAATTCCATTTTTAAGAACGTCCAGAATGGGGAAATCCACAGGGACAGAGAGTGGGTTAGCAGTTGCTCAGGGCAGGGGACTGGGGGGAATCACTGAGACTTCTTTCTGAGTGATGAGAACAGATAAGATTGTCTGTGGTGATGGGTGCACACATCAGTAACTGCACTAAAAACCACTGAGCTGAACATTTCAAATGAGTGATTCGTACGGTATGTGAATTATACCTCAATGAAGATTTAAGGAAAAAAAAAAACAAAACACCAGGCTGCAGGCACATCACCAGGAAAACGGGCAAATAAATAAGTGTGGACTCCACTCAGTGGGGAAGTCCTGGTGGTGACATTCAGTGAGTAAAAAGTTCCAGGCATTGAAAAAAAAGCTTCTGAAAAAAATGCAACTTAATACATTCATGGAAAAGACTTCCAACAAAGTAGGTATTGAGGCAATATGTTGTTGCTGAGTCACTGAGTCGTGTCAGACTCTGTGTGACTCGTACCAGGCTCCTCTGTCCATAGATCTTCCCAGGCAAGAATACTGGAGGGGTTTGCCATGTGCTCCTCCAGGCGATCTTCCCGACCCAGGGATCAAACCCGCATCTTTTATGTCTCCTGCGTTGCAAGAAGGTTCTCTACCGCTGAGCCACCTGGGAAGCCCTGAGGCAATATACCTAAACGTAATAAAAGGCAAGCAACGAGCCCTTCTGCCCTTCCTCTCTCCCTCCCTTCCATTTATCTTTCTATAAGTGAAAGTCGCTCAGTCGTGTCTGACTCTTTGCGACCCATGGACTGTATGGTCCATGGAATTCTCCAGGTCGGAATACTGGAGTGGGCAGCCTTTCCCTTCTCCAGGGGATCTTCCCAACCCAGGTCTCCCACACTGCAGACGGATTCTTCAGCAGCTGAGTCACCAGGAAAGCCGTGTCTTTCTATAGTGATAAGTCATTTTCCATCTCACCTCCCCCCATCTCCTCCATCAAAAGACTAAAAAGAATAGATTTTCAGGAGCCTCCTGTTGGATTCTGTCAAGAAACATCACAGGAAGCACTAGCATGACTTTGAAAATCAAGGCTCTGCAGTCACGATGCCGCTGGTGGTTCTGGCTGAAGCCGCCTGAACTGCGGCCTCCTGCGGGTCCCAGGCCTGGCAGCTCTGGACTGACCCGGTGGGGCCCCGGATGACGGGGGAGTCGGGGGCTTCAGGAGCCCCTCATTCTCCCCCTTTCTCTCCATGGGCAGGATTTGCCCTGGTTTCCCTCCCTCAGCACCTGTCTTCCCACCACCCTCTTGTCCCTGTGGGGGTTTCTCGCCTGGAATGGGGCTTCATATGCTGTGCCAGCAATTGTCCACCTCCCTCCGGGCAGGGCAGCTCTGAGCAGCCCCTTCAGTCAAAAGCCCGTTGTGCAGAGGAGAGAGCTCTGGGTGGGGAAGGCAGGGTGCCAGGGGCCAGCCAGGCTGGGCGACCTGACCATCAGCCTGTGGCCTCAGGCAGAGCCTTCTCCTGGGCCCCGTGTCCTGAGGCTCAGGGAGGGTCTGGCCAGAGGCTCTCGGGGTCTGCCCTGACAACTCCCACAGGCCACGGCTGTGCTCGTGGAGCCACGTGGTGCCCCAGCTAGCTTCCTTTGCCCCCAGAGATAATCCCTCCTCTGTCTACCCCCAGGTATCTGGGGGGCTGGGGTGCAGGACCCTTGTCCTGGGTTTGATGTAAGGTGGGCGCCAACCCACCTCCACATCACCCCAAGGAACGGAGTGAGGATGGGACAAGTGCCAAGGTCCTGACGGCCCTGGACAGCCTGTCTCCAGAGCCCGGCGCTTTCTTGCATTCTGTGACGTTATTAATGCCCTAGAGCAGCTGGGAGCCCAAAGGGATCACCCGGCCAACCTGAAGCCCAAGGAGTGTGTTTAGTCTGTTTGATTGAACTTCAAATAAAAACCTCCCTCTCTCTCCATAAGTGTTATTTGCAACTGCTGAGTCCAGATATTTAATCTATGGCTATGTTTCTTTTGTGGTCCTGTTGTTCAGCTGCTAAGTCCTTGCAATTGTCCATTGAGTCAGTGATGCTATCTGACCATCTCATTCTCTGCCAGCTTCTTCTCCTTTTGCCTTCAATCTTTCTCAGCATCAGGGAAAGATACTTCTTTTGTAAAACCCTAAATAAAGATCCAAAATTACTACAGATGGTGACTGCAGCCATGAAATTAAAAGACGCTTACTCCTTGTAAGGAAAGTTATGACCAACCTAGACAGCATATTGAAAAGCAGAGACATTACTTTGCCAACAAAGGTCCGTCTCGTCAAGGCTATAGTGTTTCCAGTGGTCATGTATGGATGTGAGAGTTGGACTGTGAAGAAGGCTGAGCGCCAAAGAATTGATGTTTTTGAACTGTGGTGTTGGAGAAGACTCTTGAGAGTCCCTTGGACTGCAAGGAGATCCAACCAGTCCATCCTGAAGGAGATCAGCCCTGGGATTTCTTTGGAGAGAATGATGCTAAAGCTGAAACTCCAGTACTTTGGCCACCTCATGCGAAGAGTTGAGTCATTGGAAAAGACTCTGATGCTGGGAGGGATTGGGGGCAGGAGGAGAAGGGGATGACAGAGGATGAGATGGCTGGATGGCATCACCAACTTGATGGATGTGAGTCTGAGTGAACTCCGGGAGTTGGTGATGGACAGGGGGGCCTGGTGTGCTGCGATTCATGGGGTCGCAAAGAGTCGGACACAACTGAGCGACTGAACTGAACTGAACTGAATTGAACTGAAGTAAAGATCAACTTTAGAAGCCAAAGGTGATCAACTGAGGTTGATGTTTTAAACATCTGCCCTAAAGCAACAGATCGATGGTCACCGGGTTATTTTGCTTTAATGCTTTCTCTGATTCCATGCCTGATTTTGACACAGATGCATGGGTCGTGACTATCAGAAGGCTTCATTAAGAACTGCATGCTTTTTAAGAAAAAAGGTTTTGAAATGTTAGGATGTAGGAAACTCATAAAGCATTTTGGCCAAACAAAATGAACAAACAACCATCTGGAGGCTTTATTCACACAAAGGAAGCCCAGGAGGAGAGGCAAAGATGATTGAGAAACAGAAGCGTCCCTGGGATGACTGCCACAGTGTCATCCTCTAGGTGCAATGTCAAGGTGACCGAGACAACCGTGTTTGTAGGTTAAAAGGTAAGTTTGGAAGGTGGTGAAGCTGATGCTCCAATACTTTGGCCACCTCATGCCAAGAGCTGACTCGCAGCAAAAGACCCTGATGCTGGGAAAGACTGAGGGAAAAGGGGGAAAGGGGGTGTGCGGCAGAGGATGAGATGGCTGGATGGCATCACTGACACAATGGGCATGAGTTTGAGCAAACTCTGGGGGACAGTGGAGGCCGGGGAGCCTGGTGTGCTGCAGTGTGTGGGATCGCAGAGAGTCAGACACGATCCAGCGGCTGAACACCATCAGCAACAAAAAAGAGGTAAAAGCTCACCGAGAGTGCAACGTGAGTGTCCGTAAAAACAACCTCACTGAACGTGACAGACCGCATTTCCTGAAAGACAAACAGAAAGAACTAGACTGTTCCTAAAAGAGGAAACAGGAGCGAGGGACCCTTCAGCCAGGCGTGTCCCGGTGGCACTCTGCACCCTGCCTGGCACGTGGGTGTTCATTCAACAAGCCGCCATCAGCAGGGAGGAGGGACGCTCAGGGGGTGAGGGTCCACACGGGGCTCCTCCAGAGTTTCTGCGAGGCGAGAAGATGCCGAGGACCCCTGTCGGGGCCTCCGCCTGGCCTGGGTTTCCTACGACTGAGCGCCTCAGAGCCGGCAGGCGTCTGCAGCCACCTAGTCCACGTGTCCCAAATGCGGGTGACGTTTCCCAGGTCACGGGCAGCAAGCTGAACGAGGACAGCACACCCAGGTTTTCACAAAGCTCATTCACCCTGTGCTCGGCAGCGCCCTTTATTCTGCGGGCACGAGACAGAGGCGACATTAACTCGTGTTTCAGAGTGGGCAACTGCTGGGTTCTGAATGTTTTCAGACGTTACTGATTGATGACATTCCCACACCTGGCAGGCCCTAGGCTGAGCGTCAGCACCGTGAGGCTGGAGAAGGGGGTGTTGCTCTGGGGACAGGAGGATGCTGAGGGCAGAGCTGGGACGTGGGCATCTCTGGGCAGAGCTGGGATACTGGCATCTCTGGGCACAGCCCTGGCTCCTCCTTGGCTCCTCATTCTCCCCCGAGAAGTGAGGCCTAGGAGACCCAGAAGGAGTTAGGGCTCCCGCTGTGCCGTATACCCCTTGGGGGCAGTCAGCACAGCTAACAGGTGGGGACCTCCCTGAGAGGAGCCCCAGGCAGGACCCTCCTCATGCTCTGGCTTCTCTCTCACAGCTTCCACTGCTGAGGACGAGCTCTGCGGCCTCGGGCTCCGCAGCACTTAGGATGGAGGCCAGCAGTTTAAGAGGCTGGCCAGAGAGGTGGCCGGCGGTGGACAGATGGGTGCCCTTCCCTCGAGTTAATGAGATGGGCCAGTCTGGCTGTGGGAGACGTCTGAATAAACGGGCCGGTGTCAGAGCGGCTGTCTGGCTGGGATGCAGGCCGGGGGTTTTGGAAAGGTGTGTGTCGGTTATTGGAAGTCGTCTGCTGGAGATCCTTAAAGGACCAGGCAAACCAAACAGGGTGGACTCACTTCCTGCTTCTGTGCAAACAGTCAAGAGAGGTTTTGAGAGAGTGTCAATGTTTTCTCAGACTCGCCAAGGGCTGCTTGGCAGTACTGCTGACATGAGTTGCCCGTGAGGAAGCGGTTTGTTCAGAAAAGGCCCCAGGTTTGCAAAGCAGAATCAGTGCTGCCCAAATGAGGGACCCTTTGTGGTTTCGTTTTTCTTGAAAGATAGAGGCTCTAGGTTAATTAGGCTTCAAATTTTTCTTTCTTCTGAGTATCAGAATTTAAGTCATGCCTTTCTCTCAGAGCTTCACTGCATTACAAAGATTTTTACATAAAAATTTTCATTGTTGTTGGTCGTACTCAGAGCTCAGTCATGTCTGACTCCTGTGACCCTGTGGACCGCGGCCCGCCAGGCTCCTCGGACCGTGGGGTTTCCCAGGCAAGAATCCTGGAGTGGCTGCCGTTTTCTCCTCCAGGGGATCCTCCGGACCCAGGGCTGGAGCCAGCATCTCTTGTGTGTCCTGCAGTGGCAGGCGGGCTCTTTACCACTGTGTCCCCACTGTGTACTGTCTATTTAGCATTTTTTAAATTTTTATTGGAGTATAGTTGCTTTAGAATGCTGTCTTATTTTCTTAATATATGTACTGTAATATTTTATTTGACTGAAGATGTTTGGTACTGCTGCTAAGTCACTTCAGTCGTGTCCGACTCTGTGCAACCCCATAGACGGCAGCCCACCAGGCTCCCCCGTCCCTGGGATTCTCCAGGCAAGAACACTGGAGTGGGCTGCCATTTCCTTCTCCAATGCATGAAAGTGAAAAGTGAAAGTGAAGTCGCTCAGTCATGTCCGACTCTTTGTGACCCCATGGACTGCAGCCTACCAGGCTCCTCCGTCCATGGGATTTTCCAGGCAAGAGTACTGGAGTGGGGTGCCATTGCCTTCTCCTCAAGATGTTTGCACATTTATAATTTTTCAGTTGTAGAGATATTTTATGTATCTTCTCATTTTGATTAAAAACCACATTGCTGTTTTTGTAGCTCTCATTGCAAGTCTCTGTGTAAATTCAATGGTGATTTCTTTTGTTATATCCTCCAACTCATTTATTTTTCTTCCAGCATGGTTTATTTAGTTATCAAATCAATCCTTCAGCAAAAAAAAAAAAAGAAAAGAATAAAGGCTGTAGGCGATGAGAATCACAGTAGAGCCTCAGGGTTAAAGGCCACGGCTTTGGAACGAGAAGCAGGTCCTTGGGAGGGAAGGATGGGGAGTTTGGGGTTAAGGGTGAAACTGGGGTGCACAGGATGGGTGCACAGCAAGACCCTACCGAGTAGCACAGGCAGCTCCGTTCAACGCCCTGTGACAAGCCGCAGTGCGACGCGAAGAAGAACACACATGCAAAACCGAGCCACTGTGCTGCACAGCAATGAACACAGCACTGTGAACCAGCGATGCTCCGATGAATAATAATAAAAAACACATCCTTTAGGGGTGGGGGCTCACCTGTGGGAGGGAGCAGCAGGCCGTCGAGACGGGGGTGCTAGGAGCCCCCATGAGGCTCATAATGGGACCTGGGGCCCAGAAGTGGGAGCTGTGGTCACGGGTGAGGCTGGTGTGACTGTTTTCTTCTGCATGAGCGGGTGGCAGTTCATTAAATACCGGAGTTCTTGGGCCTCTGTTCACTTAGATTCCGAAGCCCGAGATGAGACGGGTGGGGGAATGAATTTAGACATCAGGCTACTTGGAATCATGGTCAAAGAATCCCCGAGAGTCCAGTGAAATCGTCTTTTCGGCTGCTTGCCCCAGCGGGGAGAGCTCGCCTGTGTCTGGGGAGGGGGGAGCCCGTTAAGATGTGCCTCCTGCATCCGGAGTTGAAATCCACACCCGCCCTCCTGAGCATCTTCCCTGCCACCCCGCAGGCCCCGTCCGTTCCCCTCCCCTCGTCCCCACCGAGGCTGCTGTAACGGTTGACAAGCGGAGGGGCTCTAAATAACACACATTTACCCTTTCATGGTCCTGGAGGCCTGAAGTCCAAAATCGTCTCACTGAGCTAAGATCCGGATGGTCCAGGAGGCCTGGCTCCTTCTGGAGGCTCCGGGGTGACTGCCTCCTTGCTTTTCCACCTTCCTTGGCTCACGGCCCCCCTTCCATCTTTAAACACCTCCCTCCAACCTCTGCTCCTGGACTGAGTCTCCTTCTCTCATCTCCTGCCTCCTTCCTATAAGGAGTTCTCGCAGTGACACTGGGCACACCTGGACCATCCGGGTGACCCCCCAGTCCTGCTCAGATCCGCACCATCCGGGTGACCCCCCAGTCCTGCTCAGATCCGCACCATCCGGGTGACCCCACAGTCCTGCTCAGATCCGCACCATCCAGGTGACCCCACAGTCCTGCTCAGATCCGCACCATCAGGCGACCGTCACAGGCTCCAGGCACGTGCGGACGTGAGCGCTGGACGGTCAAGAAGGCTGAGCACAGAAGAATCGATGCTTTTGAACTGTGGTGCTGGAGAAGACTCTTGAGAGTCCCTTGGACTGCAGGGAGATCCAACCAGTCCATCCTAAGGGAAATCAACCCTGAATATTCATTGGAAGAACTGATGCTGAAGCTGAAACTACAATACTTTGGCCGCCTGATGCGAAGAGCCGATTCATTGGAAAAGACCCTGATGCTGGGAAAGATTGAAGGTGGAAGGAGAAGGGGATGACAGAGGATGAGATGGTTGGATGGCATCACCGACTCAGTAGACGTGAATTTGAGCAGACTCCAGGCGGTAGTGAAGGACAGAGGGGCCAGGTGTGCTGCAGTCCGTGGGGTTACAAAGAGTCGGACATGACTGAGCGACTGAACAACAATGACTGATACGTGGGACCACATGGGTAAATCTGAAAACCATTACATTAAGTGAAAGAAGCCAGGCGCCAGAAGCCACCCCTGTGTGATGCTGCTTCTTCGAACCCTCGAGAGTAGATACACTACAGGGACAGGACGCAGATTGGCGGGTGCGGGGGTGAAGAGAGCTTGGGCTTAATGGACGAGTTTACTTGGGAGCAGCGGAGACGTCGGGGAACCAGAGGTGGCATTTGCAGAACTCTGTGGACGGACTGGCCGCCCTGGGGTTGTTCGCTGTGAAATGCCGAATTTTATGATGTGTGCAACTCACTCCATCAATTACTTTGGTAAAAACCACTATCAAGTACCTGCCAAAATGGCTCAAAACCGGCAAAGCATGTGTTGATGAAAACATGGAGCAACTGGAATGCTCACACATGAAAACACGCAGACCAGCGATTTAGCGACTCTGCTCCTCGGGACCTGCGCAGTGGAAGTGTGCACACAGGCGTGACCAAATGCCTGTGTAAGGGTGTCCAACCCAGCTGCTTTGTGGTCACTCCAAGCTGGAAAACCCACATCCATCAGGAGTAGGACAGGTCCACGCGGGGCCGTACTCCACCAGAGAATACTGTACAGCCACATGGGCCCGTTTAGCTAAAGCTCTCGAGTAGAATGCAGAGGGAAAGAACTTTAGGCAGAGATGAAAACAAGCATGGACTTCCCTGGTGGCTGAGTGGTGAAGATCCTGCCTGCCAAGCAGGACACCCGGCTTCGGTCTGCAGGTCAGGAAGATCCCCTGGAGAAGGGAATGGCAACTCACTCCAGTGTTCTTGCCTGGAGAATCCCATGGACAGAGGAGCCTGGCAGGCTACAGTCTATGGGATTCCAAAGAGTCAAACACAACTTAGTGACTAAAAAATAACAATAACAACAACAATAAACACACCCACGTGTATCGCGATTCCACTCGTCTGTAGGTTGACGCAGGCGCATTTTATCCCATTGCATTTCAAGTTGGAACAGTGGGGCCCCATGGGTGCGGGTGAGGGACTGTTTTGGGGGGTGGGGGAGGGTGCTGACACCCTCATGATGCCTTTTGCGGTAGGACCAGAGAAGCAAGGAGACAATTACAAAACAACCTTCAGTGAGAGCAGAAGCAAGGCGAGAATGGAGAGCTCGGAGCAGCACCAGCTCCTGTCCATTCAGCTCATTCATTGGTTCAGCAAACACTCTCAGAGTGACCAGGACCCATCAGATCATATCAGGTACCTGGGAAAGACACATGAAACCGTACGACGCTGTTCTCCTGAAGCCACTTGTCTGGTGGGCAGCTATCCGGGTAAGCGATGACAACATGTGTGATGACTGTCTTCAAGCAAACAGCGCAAGAACGCACAGATGGGGTAGAAAGCGCCAGGTCTTCTCTAAGTGCCCACTGGCTGGGTGTTTCACAGGGTCTTCCAGGCCCACGATTGCCCTCTGAGGTGGTGTCCTGGCACCCCCTGACCAGGAGAGGGCAGGGGAGGACACGCCTCTCTGGAGGGGTGGGTGGGGCCTGGCCAGTGGGTCTCAGGGGCTCCTCCGTGCTTCAAGCCCAAGGCCAAGATGAATCTCCTGCTTGTGGGCCCCCAATACCTCTCGGGTCCTCCCCTCCTTTGCTGGGGATGTACGCTGGCCTCGTCCTGGGCAGTGAGGTGAGGCAGAATCCAGGCCAGCTGGAATCTTGCCTGGTGTTGCCCTGGGGCAGGGGGGTGGGGGGCTCCAACAGCTGCCTCTGGCCCGTGGCCATGCTTAGCCCCAGAGGCACCACCCACCTCCAACCCGTCTTCCTGCCCTCTAGGAGGACGGTGATGGGGCTGGCGTGGGTGGGCTGTCAGCTGAGCAGGGCCGTGGGTGAGGGGGGCAGAGGTGGGCAGCCCTGCCGGGCCCTGCATGAGTGCCATCATCCAGCTCCAGGGGACCGGGCCCCTGGTCACCGTAGGGAGCAGGCGCTGGGGGGCCTGCTGCAGAAAGGCTGCCTGACTAGAGCTCAGACATGGGCGCCTTATTTCACCAGGAGCCCAAGAGGCCCTGCATGGTGACTTCCGACAGGCCATGGCCTTGCTTCCCGTGTGGCATCCCCGCATGTGAAGCTCCCCTGGGGAGTGAGGGGTGAGGGGCCCACCTGAATGGCGTGGCCCAGGAGGTGGGGGGACATAACCCTGCCTCCCAGCTCACTGGGTGGCTTTCCTCCACACCAGACTCTAGTTTTCTCCACTTCCTGCTCAAGAGCTGCCAGGGGTTGCAGGCCCGTGGGATGAGGGGCTCAGGCCCCCAGACTGTGCCTCCTGCCTCCTTTCTGCACACCCTCGCTAGGCGCCCCCAGGCTCCTGGCAGAGCCCCCTTGTACCCCTCTTTAGCCCACTTGTCCCACTCACACTCCTGGTGCCAGGCCCCTCCCGAGACGCCCCGGGCTGTCTTCCCGCTGCCCTGAGCAGGCCTTGCCCTCGGCTCTGCTCTGCTGTGGCCGCCTTGAGAATGTCCCCAGTTGCTGAACAAGGGCCTCACAGCAGCAATTTGCACTGGACCCTGCGGGTTCCACAGCCAGCCCTGCGGGGCAGACAGCTTTCCTCCTGACTTGGACGCCCCTGGCATCGCAGGGCACAGAGGACACCTGCTGATGGTGTCACCTCTCTCGAGAGCCAGGACAATGCCTGTGTCCAAGGCAGGGGGCGGGCCAGCCCCCAAACAGATGCTGTGTCCTTCTGGGGCTTCTCCTGACGGCCACCCGCCCCTGAGGGGCCTGCACTGTGCACACATCGGGGCTCTGTCTGCAGGACTCCAGTGGGTGCTGCAGGACCCTTGAGCCGATTCCTCGCGCCCCCCGCAGCCCCTGGCTGGACGCTGGGCTTCCGGGGAAGTGATGGAGGCATGCAGTAGGTGTGCAAGCACCGTCCCTCTGCTTGGTCACGGCCCTTCCCTAACCGGAAGCCCCAGTGCGGGCACTGGCCAGCCCCTGACCTCTGGCCATGCTGGCCTTGCTGCCTCACCTGGGGCCTCCCTGGGCCCAGCAGTGGGGTCGAGACAACACCCAGTTGGACTCTAAAGACCAAGTCCCAGGCTTGGTCCCTCTACCACACAGCCTCCTCTTTCTGGACCTCAGTTTTCCTCCCTAAAAAACAGGGGCTCAGACAGAGTGCTCTCTCTGACAGTTGTCTTTCCCAGGAAAAGAGAGCTGACCTGCCTGGGAGCCTTCCTGGTTAAGAGCCCTGGCCCTGGACAGGCCCTGAGGCCTTGGACTTGCCTGCGGTCTCCCTGTCACCTCCACTAGATGCTCTTTACCCATTTTGGAGGTGCCAGGCACTCCCTAGGTGTCCAGGCATCTGGGCTGGGAAAGAGACAAGCAGATACAATGGTCAACACAGGAGGGGGGCTGGGGGGGATGGGCAGGGCAGGAGGGGTGCTGAGGGGTGGGAGGGGAGCAGTGGGGCAGAGCAGGAGCCCAGGCTGAGGAGGCTGGGCTGTGGGGCACAGAGGGCTGTCCCCTGCAAAGCCCTGGAGGTCAGAAAAGGCAGGATGAGCCACAGGAGCCTGGAGAGGCTCTGCGCATGGGGGACGGGGGGCGCGGGCAGGGCTGAGGGCAGGGTCGGCCAGGCTGGAGTGTGGCCGGGCTTCTGGGAGCAGGGCCTGCCGGGGCACACGTCCACAGGTTCTGGGTCTAGGGCCAGGCCAGCGCGGGGCCTGGGGGGTGAGGCTGAAGGAGACACGTGCTCTCCAGGTGGTGCAGGGGCCTCGGATTTGGGCAGGGGCTCGAGGGGGCGGCTCAGATGCTGGCTGGAGGGAGGGCTGGGGTGGTCAGTCTGGAGCCAGGAGGCAGGCGGGCTGGAAACCAGAATCCAGGACCGACGCTGTTGTGAGAGGGCAGCTGGGGGCCATGGAGGCGTCTGGGGGTGGTGTGGATGGGGCAGTGGGGATGGGCTGACCTTGAGGTTTGGGTGATAAGGAAGACAGAGGGTGGTTCACAGAGACGGAGCCCGTGGGAGAAGAGATCTGGGACCTGGACAAGGCCAGGGGCGCGGGGGCACGTGGAGCAGTGGGGCAGGGCTCAGGAGATGGGCTGGAGGCCAGCGGAGATGGGCACCCATCACCTGTGCTGCCCTCGGAGGGGGGGATCAGAGCAGAAGACCACCCAGGACCAGCCCCTGAGTGTGTCCCAGGAGACTCCAGGAGCAGAAGGCTCCCGAACTCCAGGGGAGGCCATGCCAAGGCCTGGGAGTAGCCAGCTGTGTTGAGTGCTCTGGAAAAGACCACAAACCCCTGACCAGAGATGCATCCATCTGTCTGTATAAATCACGTGTAAAAGTCTCTGGATCCTACGATGCTTTGGCATCTTGGGGGCCTTGCTGGCTTGGGAGAGACTGTCTGTCCCTCCCCAAAGGGAAGCATATTCCTAGAGACAGCAAGCAAGTCTGGCACACGGGCCTTTCACATCCAGACCAACATCCAGAGCCCACCGTCCATGCCCACCTGCTTCTTCAACCCTCACACAAGCCAGGGTCCCCAGGCCCTAAGTCCCCAGCCAGATAACTCGACGACCAGGGGTACCTGGGTTCCAGAGCCCACTGGAATGACTCAAACCTGCTAGAGCTGAGCCTACCTCGCCAGATCCCTGAGCAGAAACCCTAGTGGAGCTTCTGGCCCACGCTCTCCCCTCCCTCCTGGGGCTGGCCGACCCTGGGGCTTCCCCGTGTAGCCCTGCGTGGCCTTGAGTGGCTCCTCCCCTTGAAAACCGCTTCCACGTCTTTGATCACCGGCCTTCTCACCCGGTCACCTCTGTAGATGAAGTCCGGGTGCCAGGGAGAAATGCAGCCCGCTTCACCCCTCTTGGGTGGGTAAGCTGCATCGCTTCCTGCCTGGGTCCTCACGGACGCCCAGCCCAGCGCTTCCAGCCGGGTGAGCACTTGAAGGAAGTGGATGACGTCCTCGGTGTGAACATGCTGTCTCTCCAACCTCCCTCTGTCTCCCGCCTCCACCCCTGTGGGGGGCCAGACACTTACTGCATCTTTTCTGGTTTTTTCCTTAGTCTTTTGGCCAAAATATGCCCCAGGATAATGAAATCTATGTACAGTAGCCGTATTCAGTCTGATGGCTTCTGGAATGAATTAGCCACAGGAGAATTTCCGAGCAATTTTTTTTCCCCCCCATGTAGGGCAAGCCGCGGGCAGGACCAGAGGACCCAGAGCCGTCCAAGGAGCCCAGCCCACCGTGCGTGTGGCCATGGGGTAATCAGCCCCGCAGAGCCGCTGTGACCCGGGCGGCAGGGAGCCGGCCCCAGGGCGCCGCTTTCTTGTCCCTGTAGCTGTGTCCCCCACCCGCTGAAGGACCCAGGATCTGGGAGCGAGTCATTCACATCTGCGCCTCAATCAGGCCCCGCAAGACGCCGGGCTGGTGGTGGCCCTGGCCGCTCATCTGTGGACGCCTGTTCGAACAGACTTGGGTTCTTAGAACAAACAGAACTTCCTTCATTTCGGATGTTCCCTAATTTAAGCTGCCCCGGGTCACAGGCCGCGCGTCCCGCCTTTGTCTGCGGCCGCCGCCCCGCCCCCACCCAGGGCCTCTTCGGCGGGAGGAGCCATGGCTTTGGCCGCAGTGAGCTGGGCTGCGGCCTCCCTGGACCCGGGTGTAACGAGAGCCCACAGCTGCTCTGACTCACTCTGCAAACATCCTCTGCCTGCAGCCCTACCGCCCCCTCCCGCGGCCAGCGGGCCCCGGAGGCTCCCAGGCCCGGACCCCAGGGTCTCCCGATGGGGGCCACCAACCACCCTGTGGACCAAGCTGGGCCCCCGGCTCTGGAGTGGAAGCCCCTCCTGGACAGCCTGAGGCCTGCCCGGGGAGACCGCCTCTGCCAGGGGTTCTCGGGAAAGACACGGGTTGGTTCTGTCTGCTCTCAGGGCCGGGAGAGGCCTGGCGGGAGTGGACGTCCACATTCAAGTGAAGTTGCCTCGGCTTCCTGCTCTGCTCACGCCCCGGGGCTGTGCCCCCTCCCCTCCCCCAGGCTGGCCCCTGCTCGGGGCACCACCACCCGAGACCCCCACCCTGCAGCCCTGCTTCCCCTCCGCGCCGACCCGCGCCAGCGCCGTGATCCCTGCCTGCCGTCTGCTGTCCTGAGCTCAGGCCCCACCCTCCACCCACGCGGAGCACCGCAAGCCCTGGTCACTGTCAGAGGAATAACGGGCCAGACCCGACTGCGTTCACCCGCCGGCATCTCCCGCAACCCTGTTTCCTCTGCCCCGCTCGAGGGGAGGGGGCGTCCTGGGCAGGGACCCTCCCTCTCTCCCTCCTCCCCTCTCCCCTTCAGTCCTGCCTTCCCCTCTGTGTCTGACCACCTCTCTCTTCTTGCGCCGGTTTCCCGGGGGCTCAGCAGCACGCCTGACACATAAAGCAGGCCCCATCAGCACGTGTAAACGGCCACACGAGTGGAGGGGCCTTGCAGAAGCCCCTGCGGGGACCCAGTCCTGCCTTCAGCAGATAGACAAGCATCTCCAGAGTGCCAGGCACACCAGAGGGGTGCTGGAGCCCACGCCAGGGGCGCCCTGTCCAGTCTGCCCGGGCGTCCCCGGCTCTGTCCCGGGAGGGCCGGTCAGGGCGGGGGGCCCACGCGGACCCTCACAGCCAGTCTGCCCTGTGAACGGCTCCCCGGGGCAACCCTCCAGGCCAAGTGCTGACTGCAGGCTCCTTCTGTGCTCGGGGCAGGAGCTGGGCATGAGGGCTCTGGAGCCGGGGCATCCTTTGCTACTGGGAGCCAGGGTAGGAGCCTATATAAGTCGGGGGCTGCAGTGCTGGGAGGCTGTGCCCACCCCCTCCGCTCCCAACACTTCAGAAGGACGCTCCCCACACAGGGCTGGGCACAGAGGGATGTTCCCCCCGCCACCCCCACAGGAGGCTTGAAGGGGTCATCCGCCTTGTCCAGCCAGGTGGCCACAGAGACCTCATTGTTGGGACCACGAGGGGTTCCTGCAAGGGCTGGAAGGATGTCGGGGCACAGAGGAGCGGGAGGAGATCCAGGCCGGGCTTCAACCCTCCAGTTGCCCGGCGTGGCCGTCGGCAGTCACAGGGATGCCTGCCGTGGACGGAGGATGGGCAAGGCCTATCTCAGTGGGTGCTCCATGCAGGACTCTGGCACCCATCACCCCCTGCCTTCTTGTGAGAGGCCCTGCCCGGCCCCCGGAAACACGTACTTCAGCCGATGCACCCAGGAAGGTCGGGTCTCGTGGATCAGCTCATCGAGGACCTGCCCCAGCCACCAAACACTGAGCCTGCCCAGGACACTCATCTGAGTCCCCATTGCCCCCAACCCAGCCAGAGACTCTCGGAAGGGGGGTCACGTTCCTGCCAGAACACTGCAGAGTCTGGGGCAAGAGCAAGCTCCCAGCTCTCCTCCCCGGGGAGCCCGTTTACTCTCTCATCATCCTGAGCTCAGCTTCAGTGCTGCTTTCCAAGAAGCCTTTCCTCAGCCCCGCCAGTGGGGTCCCCCTTGTCGCATACCCTGGGGCACCTTCCCTCCGCTGCGTGAACTACTGCTCTGTCTGGAGCCCACTGGGCACCCTGCACGGAGGGCCCCGAGGACCGCCTTCATGCAGAGGGACAACCTGTCGAGGTGTCTGTCCCCACAGAGGGGATTCCTGGGGGCTTGGCCCTAAGTGAGGCTGCCGGGGGCCTGCAGCGGAGGTGGGGCAGGCGGGGATGGAGCCCACCCCCCTGCCACGGCCACAGGCCGGCCCCTTGACCCTGGCCGAGCGGCGGGTCCTCTCTGGGTCTCGTGCCACTCTTCATCAGCAGGGTGACATCAGGCCTGCCAGTCGTGGATCCACTTGGGGAGGTGCCGGAGCCCAGCGATCAATCACACGGCGGCCTCGGTGTTTGGTCCAGGGGATGACAGTTCAGAATCGGTTGACTCTGGTGACGACCAGCTTCCTTGATAATCCAGGAGGTGAGGGCCTGACTCACCAGGGCAGAGTGGAGGCTTCCCTGAGGGGCAGAGACCCTGCCCCTGAGCGCCCAGTTCCGCCGCGCCCTCCCCCACACTGGCAGTCTGCCTGGTGGGCTTCCAACCTGCCCAGCCAGTCCTCAAAGCCCATGGGCCAAAGCCTGCAGGTAAGTCCACTCCATCTGCTGCTAGTCTGCGTCTCTGCTTGATGCTGACCAATATGAGGTTTAAGGAGCCCACAGGTCTAAGCGTCCAGCTCTGACTCTGCATGTGGAGGGCGCTGGCTGAGAGCCGGGCCTGGCGACCCGTCAGGTCTGCATCGCAGGAGGCTGGTGGCAGGGAGCTCAGGATCGCGAGCAGTGACGCTGGCCCACGGAGTTACCCGGGGGCCCTTCGCTTCACCGTGAAGTGGCCTCGCTCTCTGGCACCTCAGGCCCCAGCTCTCAGCCCTCAGAGGCTGCAGAGCCCAGGGCCAGTCTCTGGCCTCGGAGCCAGACACGCCCAAAGTTCTGAATTTGAGGGTCTAACTGTGCTGCCCGCCTGCAACTCGAGGGCAGCAAAGCCTACTGAGGGCCTCGCAGAGAGGACAGGATCAGGTCCTGTACCTGAGTGGGCGGAGTCATTCCGGGCCCATGTCCCGGCGCAGGCGGGGCTTCTCCAGGCCTGCTGGGCTCCTGCCGCTCTTCACTGCCTTCACATTCTCCTGCATCACCTGTTTGTTAAAGGAGGTCCCACCAGCAGGGGGAGAGCCCCAAATGCAGGGCTCAAAGTGGCCGGTGGGTGCGAGGCTAAGGCTCACCACGGACGGCTGTGCAGGTTGCATACCACAACCTCAGGGCTCTATCCACGACCAGGATGTGACCTGCGTCCCCGGGGGTTGTGCAGTGGCAGTCTGCGCCAACACCATTTCCATCCGGGGCACCACGTATCATGGGTTGAACATATGTGTCCCTCCAATTCCACAGGCTGAAGCCCTCACCCCCAGCCCATGGAGATGGTATTGGGTGTGGGGTCTTTGGGAGGTGATGAGACTTAGCTGAGGTCCTGGGGGGTGGGGCCCCCAGGCTGAGATTGGTGTCCTCACTAGAAGAGGAGGAGAGACCAGAGCTCACCCTCTATGTCGTCTGAGCGGTAAGTGACCCAGGGAGACGGTGGCCGTCCACGAGCCAGGAGCAGAGTCCTCACCAGGAGACAGGTCTGCGGGTATCTCGATCGCAGACGCCCAGCCTCCAGACGCAGGGGAGACAGATGTCTGTTGCTGGAACCGCCCAGGCTGCGGTTTTTGTTCCAGCAGCAGAGCTGGCTACCAGGATGGTCATGAGTGACCCCCGTCCTGCCCACTCCTTGTCTCTGCCTCCGCGGCTGGAAGACACTGCACGCTGAGCCGTGGCCTTGACCCTTCCCCAGGTGGCTAAGATTTAAAGGAAACATTGCCGACGAAGAATCAGGAGACGGGACAGGCCGGGGCTGCGTGCCAGTCACTCTCCACGTGTGCCTTGGTTTCCCCTGGAGATTCTCACCCATGGCCTCTCCTAGGGCCAAAGCTCCATCTGTAACACTGTGGGGGGGTGGGCTGGGAGACAGCCTGCAGCTGGTGCTCGGCCCAGCGCGGCTCCTGCTGCTCTGGGACTTCCCGGGCATCCCAGGCCCTCTGCCTCTCACGCTGGTCTCGCTCGGGGGTAGGGTGGGGCAGACCCCGACACACTCCCTCCACCCACCCACAGTGAGGACCCAGCCTGGCCTCAGAGCTCCGAGACTTCTTCCCCTTTCTCTTCTTTTTCCTATCTCACCTGAAATTCCTTTGTGCCTCTGTCAAGATGAAAACCTGGAGTCATTTCCCCTCCCTTCTTTCTCCCATCTTCAGACTTTTCTGCCTTGAAAACCTATTCAAACAAAACTGAGATGGAAAGGAATAGACGCTTTTCTAGCCTTTAGTCCTGTCTGAGCCCGGCCTCCCTGTGCCCGCCCTCTTGTAACGAGCAAACACGCCATACGCGCCTCTCAACAAGCGCTGGGGGTTCCCGACAGCCCCGTGGGGCTCTGACGATTCGCTGGTTAGAAAAGCTGAGTCCAGTGCTCGCTTCGGCAGCACATATACTAAAATTGGAACGATACAGAGAAGATTAGCATGGCCCCTGCGCAAGGATGACACGCAAATTCGTGAAGCGTTCCATATTTTTTTACAGTTATGTAAAGTTTAAAAATAAAATAAAATTTAAAAAAACAAACAAACAAACAAACAAACAAAAAAAAAAAAAAAAAAAAAAAAAAAAAAAAAAAGAAAAGCTGAGTCCAGGGCTAGACACTTGCATTCACACTGCCTAAGGACACGTAGGCTCTCTGCTGCTCCGTGCCAAAGGCGCTCCCTGTGGACAGGAGTGGCCATGTGCGTTTGCAGGTCCAGCGCCGCCTCTCCGAGTCACGGCCCACGCGGGAGGTGAGAGGCCGTGCGTCCCCACCAGGCCCACCCGGAGCGCAGCGCTTGAACACGGAGGCCTGGAAGGGGAAGGTGGTTCCGTCCGCCTGTGCCAGGCCGGCCGCTGAGCCGGGCCTGTGATCGTCATTAGCGTGCCGTCGCCGGCAGCCACGGCCAGCTTGTTAGCAGGGCTGCTGGACGGGAGAGACTGGCTGTCCCGGAGCGAGGAGGGTGCGGGGCTCCCGGGGGTGCACACCCCTAGCTGGTCCTAGCGGGGTCTGGGGGCTCTGCTCCATGGGGAACGGGGCCCCCAGGTGTGACTCGTCCTGTCCTGTTCCCATGGGAAAGAGGAGGTGATTCTTCTCTCAATCACCTAAAACATGTGGGTTGTTCAGCTACAAGCTGGCTGCTTAAGATCCAAGTTACATCATTTGTGGTTGTCTGGCTTGAGACAGAGGAGGAGACAGAGACAGACACAGAGAGAGAGACAGATGGAGGGACAGAGAGCTACAGAGATAGACGCAGAGACAGAGATACAGAGACAGACGCAGAGACAGAGAGATACAGAGAGAGAGACAGAGACACAGAGATAGACGCAGAGACAGATACAGAGATAGACGCAGAGACAGAGAGATACAGAGATAGATGCAGAGCCAGAGAGATACAGAGTTAGACACAGAGACAGAGACACAGAGACAGAGAGATACAGAGTGCGAAACGGGGGAGGGAGACACAGAGAGATGCAGAGACACAGAGATACAGAGATAGATGCAGAGACAGAGACACAGAGATACAGAGAGACAGAGACACAGAGATACAGAAAGACTTGGATACAGAGAGACCCAGAGTCGGAGACGAGGAGCCGCAGACGCAGACGCAGAGCGAGAGGCGGAGGCGGGGAGGCCAGCAGAGTTGCAGCGGGAACAGGAGCCTCGGGGCTGGCAGCCCCCGCCAGGCCGGCCGAGACGCGCCTTCCTTCCTGGGGTTTTTCCAACAGGAGCTCTGTCACATCTCCAGCTTCAGCTAAAAACAAGTTGATTCTGAACGATCAAGCGGAACCAGGGCTTTAGAAAATTAGACAACTCCATCTTTGCCAGGTTGGAGCAGGCTTCCTCTCCAAGCGAGCCCGCTGGAGATTCCCGCTCAGAGCAGTGTCTCTGACCCACAGGGGCTGCAGGGAGGCCTGAGGACGGAGCTTGCAGGGGGTCAGGCCGTCACTAAGAGCCGCCGTGGGGCTGGCCCAGCCTCGCTGTCCGGATCCTACCTGCCCAGGCTGCCCTCAAGCCCACCTGCCCCGGATGCCCTGTCCCTCTCCTCCTGGCCTCCAGGTGGGGGAAGCCCCACCCCATCACCAGGCTTTTGCAGGTTCCGACCAGTGTTAACTGGGGTGGCCTCTGCCTGGGAATCTGGCCTTGCTCGCCTTCTCTGGACAGGCATGGCAGGTATCTCCGTATTCACCAGCATCCAGCCCCCTCCAGGCCTGGGTGGGGGGGAGGCTGGTCATTTCTCCACCGAACAGCTAAAGGGCTGGTGCCTGGGTTGCTGAAAGTGAGCGTCAAGAGGTACATGCTACCTGTGGGAGAAACACTCCCTTGTTCTTTTAAACCGTGAAGATAGTGGGAGATGTTTGTTACTCAGCGTAACCGAGCCCATGCTAACACACACAGGAAGGAAATATTCCCTCCTCACTGAAAAGGACTGAGGTGTCCTTAGGGAGGTGACATGATGGCTCAAGATCACAGACCCAACTCGTGGCAGAACAAAGTCAAGACCCAAGTCTGGCCTTTGACCCAAAGCAGGAGCCTGGGGGCTGAGGGGAGGGGGCATCTGGGTTGACTTGCCCCTCATTTCTCCTGGGAATTACTCAAGGTCCCTTCTTATGATTCCATCCTCATAGGATGAGGAAAAAGGTTTGTGTACGAAGCAGCAGAAGCCAAGATGGTCTTAAGGTTTTTCTGCAGCATGAAATGCCAACCGAACCACCATCCTAGTGACCTTGAGAGACACTGGATTTCACGCCCAGCGGTTGTAACCCCGTGCGGTAGCAACAGGAAGGTGTCCTCCTGTAGGCAGCAGCCCTTCTTGAGGATCTCCCTGAAGGGTGCCCTCCAGCTGTGCACGGGGGCCAGATGCGGAGCCCCACTGAGGGGAGGTCATGGGGTGGGCAGGGTAGTGAAAATTCCTTCCAGATAAATCCTTGCACATTTGGTTATAAAGCTGAAAAATGCATACCTGTCTCTGGAGGTCTTTAAGGAACATACGGAAGAGTGTGCATTTCTAGAATAGTTGCGTGTATTGTGCGATGCTTTGGGACCTGCGGGGGTGAAGGGGGTGGGGGTGAGTCTGTTCCCTTGTTTGGGCCTCAGTTTTTCTGTTTCTAGAAGAAAAACGTAACAGTCATCTCTCAAGGGCTACCTTAGTCCACGGCTAGATTATTGGACGCAGGTGACGGTTTGGTAAGGAGGCTCTCCCATCCCCCATCCTGGTCTCTCACCAACACTCCGAGCGTTTGGGCGATAATTCCCTATGGGGTTTTGCGTGATTGCTTAAGGAACGTCCTTATCCGCGGAGTTCCAGGACACTCCGAGACATCATCTGCGGCTCCTCAGGGAGTCGTAGAACCCAGGGTCAACAACAGCCACGCTTGTGGTCTGAGATAGTGAAAGGGCTGAATCCAGTTTCTGGGAAGGTTGACCTGTGACTAAGGCCTGTCCAGAGCTTGCCAGCCCCTGTTGCCACCCCCAGATGGAGCAGAAAGTGACTCGGCCCCGAGAGCCTCTGGAACAGCCCCCCACAGCCCACCCGCACGGTGGGCTAGCCCCAAGCCCCTGTTGGTTTTGATTCTGCGGCTTTTCCAAACCCAAGGCATGATTCATGCGCCAGAGCAACTCGTGGAATTTTTGAGAGCGGAGTGCCGAGGAGTCTGTGCTTCCGAGAGGCTCCCCTGCTCCCACCTTCAGCAGTGGCTGGAGAAGGAAGCTGGGAAAACACGCACCGCATTCTTCCTGCATGAAGCACCGTCCCCATCGGGGAGGACGTGATGGCTGAGAGCCTGGGTAACTCCCGGCGTCTCCGCTGGCGCTTTGTAAATTCACTCAGGCTGATTTTATTTGACAAGCCCAGTGGTTATCTGAACCCACAGGACAGCTCACAGTCCATAACGCTGCCGTTTGCTGGCAAAACCCGTGGGTCATCTCTTCTTCCCATTGCTGTTGTTTTTCTTCTCGGAACAAGAGGATGCCAGCCGGAGTGGAGGTGGGAGGTCCATCCCCTGTCCTAACTGAGGACCACGGCCATCCCCCGGCCAGGCAGTCTCCTGGGAGGACCCTTGGAGCTCCCGTACAGCAGAGGGTACAGCAGAGCTGGCGGAGAGATGAATAAACCTGTCTAGTTAATTGCTGTTTGATTTCCCCATGCCAATGAGAACAGGCTGTTTTCTGCTGAGCTTTTATCTGGAGTGGGTCTCACTCCTGCCCTGGAGCAGAGTGATGAGAAATAAAAGCCCCAGAGGAGCAGCGGTCTCTGTGGGCCTCTGAGCCTTCGGGGGAGCGACAAGGCCGCCTTTGTGCCGCCCACAAAGGGCCACAGGAGAAGGACTCGCCAGAAGGAGGGGGTAGCCCATGGGAACTCGTGCAGACACTGGGGTCTGCCATGTGGGACACGCTCGGGGTGTGTGGGCACTTTCCCTACACCTAAATAGTTCCTCGGGCTTCCCAGGGGGCTCGGTGGTAAAGAATCCGCCTGCCAGTGCAGGAGACTCAGGAGATGCCAGTTCCATCTCTGGGTCAGGAAGATCCTTGAAGAAGGAAATGGCAACCCACTCCAGCATTCTTGCCTAGGAAATCCCATGGACAGAGGAGCCTGGTGGGCTACAGGCCACAGGGTCTCCAAGAGCCGACCAAGTGTACTGAGCACAAATAGTCTCCGACTCTGATGTTTTCCATCCATCCATTCATTCATTTATAGGCTTTATTTTTTAATTCTGGAAAAACGTCCACTCAGTCGTCTGCACCAGGTCTTCCTCGGCACTCGGGACCTTCCATCTTCCTGGCGGCAGGAGGGATCTTTATTTGTGCCACGAGAACTCTTAGTGCAGGATTTGGCATCTAGTTCCCTGTCCAGGGATCAAACCCAGGCCTTCTCCATTGGGAGCATGGCATATTAGCCACTGGACCACCAGGGAAGTCCCTAAGCTTTATTTTTAAAAGTGGTTTTAGGTTCACTGCAAAGTTAAGTCAGAAGTGCAGAGGATTGTCATACACCCCCTCTCCCCCCACGCACTCCACTGCAACCCTCCCCCACCCTCACCACCTCCCACCAGAGCTGTGACGAATGATGGGCGTTATCACCGCAAGTCCACGGTTGCCACTGAAGGCACTCTTGGTGTTGGACGTCCGTGGATTTGGACAAATAGACACCGAAACGTATTCATCCTTATGGTTTCACACAGAGTAACTTCACTGAATGAATTCACTCTGAGAATCCTGACAGTCCTCTGGGCTCGCTCCATTTGTCCCCTCTTCACCCCGATCTTTTTTTTTATACTGTCTCCGTAGTTTCGCCTTTTCCAGAACGTCGTGTAGCTGGAATCACACAGTGTGCAGCCTTTGCAGATTTATCTTCTTTCACTAACAATGTGCATTTAAGTTTTCCGCTTGTCTTTTTATGACTTGAGAGCTCATTTCTTTTTAGTATTCCACTGTCTGTATGGACCGCTGTTGATTTATCCATTCACCTTCTGAAGAACATCTTGGCTGCTCCTAAGTTTCAATAATTATGAATAAAGCTCCTGTAAAGGTCTGTAAAGTCAAAGCTGTGGTTTTCCCAGTAGTCAGGTATGGATGGGAGAGTTGGACCATAAAGAAGCTTGAGCGTCAAAGAACTGATACTTTCGAGTTGTGGTGTTGGAGAAGACTCTTGAGACTCCCTTGGACAGCAAGGAGATCAAACAAGTCAATCCTAAAGGAAATCAACCCTGAATATTCATTGGAAGGACTGATGCTGAAGCTGAAACTCCAATACTTTGGCCCCCTGATGTGAAGAGTCGACTCATTGGAAAAGACTCTGATGCCAGGAAAGATTAAAGGCAAAAGGAGAAGGGAACGACAGACGATGAGATGGTTGGATGGCACCACTGACTCAAAGGATGTGAATTTTGAGCAAAACCAGGGAGATAGTGGAGGACGGAGGAGCCTGGCGTGCTGCAGTCCATGGAGTCTCAAAGAGTCAGACACGACTTAGTGAATGAACAACAAAAACTGCTATAAACATCCATATGCAGTTTTCAGGGTGGATATGTTTTCATTCATTTGGATAAATATCAAGGAGCATGATTGCCAGATGATATGGTGAGAGTGTGTGTCATTCTCTGGAAACAAAATACTGCCTTCCATGGTGGCCGCACCATTTCGCCTTCCCACCAGCCGTGAATGAGCTCCCGCTGCTCCATATCCTCCCAGCGTGTCGTGGGGTCTGTGTTCTTAACCTTTCGTGTGCTAACAGGTGTGTGGTGGAGCCTCAGCTCACTGTTGCTTTAACTTGCATTTTCCTAATGACATGTGGTCAAGAAGCAACTTAGAACCCTGTAGGGAAATGACTGGCTCAAGACTGAGAAAGGAGCCCGACAGGGCTGTCTGCTGTCAGCCTGTTTGTTTAACCTCTGCGCTGAGCGCATCATGAGAAATGCCGGGGTGGATGAGTTACAAGCTGGCATCAAGATAGGCAGGAGAAACATCATCTACCTCAGAAATGCGGATGATACCACTCTGATGGCAGAAAGCGAAGAGGAACTAAAGAGCCTCTTGATGAGGGTGCGGGAGGAGAGTGAAAGAGCCGGCTTAAAACTAAATATTAAAAAACACTAAGATCATGGCATCTGGCCCCATTGCTTCGTGGAAAATAGAAGGGGGAAAGGTGGAAGCAGTGACAGATGTCCTCTTCTTGCGCTCTAAAATTGCTGCGGATGGTGACTGCAGCCATGGAATCAGAAGATTGCTCCGTGACAAGAAAGCGATGGAAACCTAGAGAGCGTGCTGAAAAGCAGACGTGACTTTGCCGACAACGGTCCATATAGTCAAGGCTGTGGTCTTCCCGGGGGTCACATACGGCTGTGAGAGCCGGATAGGCAAGAAAGCAGAATGGCAAAGAATCCATGCCTTCAAACTGCGGTGCTGGAGAAGACCCCTGAAAGTTCCCCTGGACAGCAAGGAGATCAAACCACTCAATCTTAAGGGAAATCAACCCTGAATACTTGTTGGAAGGACTGATGCTGAAGCTGAAGCTCCAGTACTTTGGTCACCTGATGCGAACAGCTGACCCATTAGAAAACTCCCCAATGCTGGGTAAGAGTGAGGGCAGAAGGAGAAGAGGGCATCAGAGGATGAGATAGCTGGATGGCATCACCAATGCAATGGACGTGAACTTGGGCAAACTGCAGGAGTTGGCGATGGACAGGGAGGCCGGGGGTGCTGCAGTCCGTGGGGTCGCAGAGAGTCGGACACGACCGGGTGACTGAACAACAGCAGCATCTTTCCATGCACTTACTTTTATCAGATGTGTCTTTGCAAATATTTTCTCCAAGTCTGTGACTTGTCTTCTTGTTCTGGATATTCTTTTTGGCAGAGCAGGTTTTTAATTTTAATAAAGTCCAACTTATCAATTCTTCCTTGCATCAGTTATGATTTGGTATCATATCTAAAAATTCAGAGGAGGCTGGCATGCTGCTGCTCATGAAATCACAAAGATTCAGACATGAATTAGTGATTGAGGAGCAACAACAGTAATAAGTCATCACCAAGGTCATCTAGGTGTTCTCTTATGGTCTCTTCCATGGGTTTTGTAATTTTGCGTTTTACATTTAAGTCTGTAATCCATTTGAGTTCATTTTTCTGAAGGTCTGTATTTAGATTTTTTCTTTTTTTTGCACATGGCTGTCTAGTTATTCCAGAACCATTTATCGAAAGGCTGTGTCTCCTCTGTTGCTTTGAGTCTTTAAACAAAGCCTTATTTTTAATATTTGATTCATCGTGTGTCATATTCTTTGGACCTGCCATAATGTGTTTATCCAGTTTCTGTGTTGGATATTGATTTTGTGTTTTTGTATCACTTTGCTAGTAACTGTCACTGTATCACGTGCTTAACCCAGGGTCTCCACTAAGTCGGTCTTGGAGTACTTTTGTGGCCCTTGATACACTGTCCTCAGAAATCTCAATTCAATTTGCTGTCAAGACAGGAAAGGCTCATCCACCCTAAACTTGCCAGCACTGAGGAGTATCCTTGAACAGGCCTTGATGAGTTGGAAGCTATACTGTTTCAATGTATCCTCCTTTGGTTACTAGTTAACGTGGATGTTTAGTTCAAAAGTTTATTGAGCGTGTTTTGTGTGTGTTAATTTTCTGTTCATGTCATGAATTTGTAATAGTTTTTCAAAGGCAAGGAGCATCAATCTCTGTCTCATGTATTTCCACAAGTTTCTCCAGCTTGCCTTGGCCTTTGCTATGATTCATCATGTTTTTTTGCCTTTTTACTAATGGAGGTTTAAATATATTTTTTATGTTTTTTTCCCTTTGCTTTTTATGCTTACCTATGTCTTTCCTACCTGCAATTTGCGTAAATATTGTCCTTTGCTTTTAATGTTTTATGTTTTCACTTTTTACATTTGACTCTGATTCATTTGGACTCTGTTTTGGCTTAAGATGGATCTCTAGCCGACTGTTTTTCTAAATGATCAATCAATTATCCAACTCTTGGCTAGGTTTTAAATTTTATTTTGCTTGTGTATTTCTGGCTGTTCTGGGTCTCCACTGCGGCGCTCGAGTTTCTCGGCGTGGTGGCTTCGCCCGTCGTGGCGCGCAGGCTCCAGGGCACCTGGGCTTCAGTGGCTGTGGCTTGCGGGCTCCATAACTGGGACGCGAGGGCTCTCGAGCCCGGGCTCAGCAGCCGTGGCTCCCAGGCTTAGCTGCTCCACAGCCTGTGGGATCTTCAGGACCAAGGACTGAACCCGTGTCTCCTGCCTTGGCTGGAGGATTCTTTACCACTGAGCTACCGGGGAAGCCCTTGACTAATTTTTTAGTGTTTATTTACTCGCTTCTGGCTGCATCAGGTCTTGGTTGTATCATGTGGGATCTTGCGCTGTGGTGTGTGGCCTTTCTCGCCGTGGTGTGTGGACTCAACAGTTGCTGGTCCAGTGGTTGAGAACCCACCTTCCAATGCGGGGGACTTGGGTTCCATCCCTGGTTGGGGAACTAAGATCCTGCCTGCCACTTGGAAGCTCCACGTGGGCTTGATTGCCTATGTGGCATGTGGGGTGAGCCTGCGTCCCCTGCATTGGGAGGTGGGTTCTCAACCACTGAACACTAGGGAAGCCCCTCAGTCTTGGGTATTTGGTGAAGAATCTTCTGTAGCTCCACTTATTCGAAAATCTACTTCTGCACTGTCTGCTCCTAGACCTTTTGTTCATTCTTACTGATTCTTAACTGTTGTGAAATGAGCTGGTGCCGCACACTTAAAATTACTGAGGATCTATGTATGTATACACACACACACACACAACTTCGTTATAGTAATTGGTTCACATGATATAGAGGATGAGGTTTCAGGACTTGCCTTCAGGCTTAAAAACCAGGAAAGTTGACGGTGTGATTCAGTCTGAGTCCAAGACCTGAGAACTGGGTGAGGAGGGGTCTGGAATGCTGATGACTGAGGACTGAAGATTGACCTCCCAACTCAAGCAGAGGGCAAATTCTCTCTTTCTCCATTTTTTGTTCTATTCAGGCCTTCGATGGATTGGAGGAGGCCTCCCTGCCTGGGGGAGGGCCATCTTCTTTTTCAGTCTACCAGTTTAAATGCTAATCTCTTTCAGAAACACCAGACATACCCATAAATAACATTTTAATAGCTATCTGGGCTTCCCTTAGACACATATAATTATCAGGTTGGCACATACAATTAACCATCAAAATGTGGGACAGTGTATGTCATGACTCACTATTATTTTCCCCCAAAGGCCTTGGCAGTATTCTCATTCATTTATTTGAGATTAATTTTAGAATTGCTTTGTCAAAATGCTCTCCTGGCAAGAACAAAGGGATTCTTTGAGGCAAAATGATTCAGTACGAGTGGGCATTGATGCACCAGAATGGGCCTTCACCATAATGATCTTAGGTGACCATCAGCTTCTGTGATCCTGGCCTTCCAGGGGCCAGTTCAGTTCAGTCGCTCAGTCGTGTCCAACTCTGTGACCTCATGGACTGTAGCACGCCAGGCCTCCCTGTCCATCACCAGCTCCCAGAGTTTACTCAAACTCATGTCCATCAAGTCGGTGATGCCATCCAACCACCTAATCAAGTCGTCCCCTTTTCCTCCTGCCTTCAATCTTTGCCAGCATCAGGGTCTTTTCAAATGAGTCAGTTCTTCTCATCAGGTGGCCAATATTGAAGTTTCAGCTTCAGCATCAGTCCTTCCAATGAACACCCAGGACTGACCTCCTTCAGGATCGACTGGTTGGATCTCCTTGCAGTCCAAGGGACTCTCAAGAGTCTTCTCCAACACCACAGTTCAAAAGCATCAATTCTTCTGTGCTCAGCTTTCTTAATAGTCCAACTCTCACATCCATACATGACCACTGGAAAAACCATAGCCTTGACTAGATGGACCTTTGTTGGCAAAGTAATGTCTCTGTTTTTTAATATGCTGTCTAGGTTGGTCATAACTTTTCTTCCAAGAAGTAATTATCTTTTAATTTCATGGCTGCAGCCACCATCTGCAGTGATTTTGGAGCCCCCCAAAATAAAATCTGCCACTGTTTCCCCATCTATTTGCCCTGAAGTGATGGGACTGGATGCCATGATCTTAGTTTTCTGAATGTTGAGCTTTAAGCCAACTTTTTCACTCTCCTCTTTCACTTTCATCAAGAGGGCTTTTGAGTTATTCTTCTCTTTCTGCCATAAGGGTGGTGTCATCTGCATATCTGAGGTTATTGATATTTCTCCTGGCAATCTTGATTCCAGCTTGTGCTTCATCCAGCCCAGCATTTCTCATGATGTACTCTGCATATAAGTTAAATAAGCAGGGTGACAATATACAGCCTTGATGTACTCCTTTTCCTCTTTGGAACCAGCCTGTTGTTCCATGTCCAGTTCTAACTGATGCTTCCTGACCTGCATATAGGTTTCTCAAGAGGCAGGTCAGTTGGTCTGGTATTCCCATTTCTTTCAGAATTTTCCACAGTTTATTGTGATCCACACAGTCAAAGGCTTTGGCATAGTCAATAAACCAGAAATAGATGTTTTTCTGGAACTCTCTTGCTTTTTCCATGATCCAGCGGATGTTGGCAATTTGATATCTGGTTCCTTTGCCTTTTCCAAAACCAGCTTGAACATCTGGAAGTTCATGGTTCACGTACTGTTGAAGCCTGGTTTGGAGAATTTTGAGCATTACCTTACTAGCATGTGAGATGAGTGCAATTGTGAGGTAGTTTGAGCATTTTTTGGCATTGCCTTCCTTTGGGATTGGAATGAAAACTGAACTTTTCCAATTCTGTAGCCACTGCTGAGTTTTCCAAATTTGCTGGCATATTGAGTGCAGCACTTTCACAGCATCATCTTTCAGGATTTGAAATAGCTCAACTGGAATTCCATCACCTCCACTAGCTTAGTGATGCTTTCTAAGGCCCACTTGACTTCACATTCCAGGATGTCTGGCTCTAGGTGAGTGATCACACCATCGTGACTATCTGGGTTGTGAAGATCTTTTTTCATACAGTTCTTCTGTGTATTCTTGCCATCTCTTCTTAATATCTTCTGCTTCCGTTAGGTCCTGTTGTTTCCAGGGGCCAGAGCACAGCAAAAGACCACAGCATGTCTAAGATTCTAATAGAGTCTATTGCTGCAACTCCAAAGGACTCACAACTGTTTATTAAATACACCTGTAATGTCCTTCTGTGGACACCAGGAAAGTGGTATAAAGAATTTGGTGTTGAATGGAGAAAAATTTCTCCCTGAGAATTTATAAGCACAAAAAGCCCACACATGGTTTGCAGCCCAAATTCACACTACGGATGATCCAAAGAGTCTCACCTAAAAACTTAGTTTAAGGTGGTTACAGTGTGCGTGGTCATGGTTCGGCAGCACTGTGATGTACTTGCTAGAAGGGAATATAAACCTTGTCTGGGGAAACGCACCTTTAAATCAGGCCTCAAAGCACCCCCAAGTTAAACTCACTTCAAGAGTGTTGCGTTTATGTCAAAATCACACAGCACACAGGGAAGCAGGGCCCCGTGAACGGAACTTAAATGAAAAACAAAAAGCAAAATACAGCCACGGGCAGAACCAGACATACTGGAAGTATTGGAGAGAATATAAGTATTCTAACATGTTTAAAGAAATAAAGAGGAGACTGAAATATGGGCAAGGAGCAAGAGCGTATTTAAAGAAACAACCAAGCAACTGTGAGAGAGAGCCAAGTGTAATCACTGAAAATGAAAAGAACTTCAACCGAAATTAAAAACTCAACAGATGGGTTTAACCACAGATTAGACACAATTAAAGAGAGAATCACTAAACCGGGAGGCAGAGTTTTAGGAGTTACCCTGAAAGTAGCACTAAGAGCAGGAGATATAAAAGGGAGATAATAATTTATGGAAATAACGTGAGAAGAATTAATGCAGTTCAATCATAGAGAGCAGAGACAATATTTGGTGAAATAATGACCCAGAATTCCAAGAACTGACAAAGTGACTCCAGTCTTCATGTTCTGGAGAACATGAAGAACATGAATATCAATCCCATCAAATCCAAATCAGGACATATAAAAAATGATCTCAGAGACATATCTGTGAAAGTGCAGAGCCCTAAAGTATAACAGAGTAGATTAAAAATGCCAAAGGGAAAAAGGCAAATTTTCCACAAAGAAATGGCAACTGGACCGACGTCTACTTGATCATTATAAACAGTGGACACAAGAAGAAAATGGAATCGTTCTCACATGGTAAAAATATAATTATTTACCTTGAATATATATACCCAAAGGGAGTATCTTCCAAGAATACAGGAAAAATAAAACTATATTAACAAATCTTCCCTGGAAGAAATGCTAAAGGATGTATGTCTGACAGAATGAAGGTAATCTCAGGTGGGTGATTTGATGCAAGGAGAAATGGTAACCAAATTATGTAGGCAGGAAAGGTAACTAGACATTGACAATGAAAAGCAATAAAAATATTTTATTGAGTTTAAAAAATACCGTAATAGAAAAGTCAGGGGACTTCCCTGGTGGCAGAGAAGATAGGAACCTGTCTCTCAGTGCAGGAGACATGGGCTCGATCCCTGATATGAGAAGATTCCACAGGCTGTGGAGCAACCAAGACCAAGCTCCACAGCTACGGGCCCTGCGCTCTGCAGCCAGGGAGCTGCAGCTACTGAAGCCCTTGCCCCCCAGAGGCTGTGCCCAGCAGCAAGGGAAGCCCGTGCAGCCCAGCTAGAGAGTGCCCTGCTCTGCACAGCCAGAGACAGCCCTCGCGCAGCAGCGAAGACCCCACACAGCCCTGGAGAAGGACACAGCAACCCTCCAGTGCTCCTGCCTGGAGAACCCCAGGGACAGGGGGGCCCGGTGGGCAGCCACCTATGGGTCACACAGACGCAGACACGACTGAGCGACTTTACTTTCACTTTTCACTTTCATGTATTGGAGAAGGAAATGGTAACCCGCTCCAGTGTTACTGCCTGGAGAACCCCAGGGACGGGGGGCCTGGTGGGCAGCTACCTATGGGTCGCACAGAGGCGGACACGACTGAAGCAAGTAGGCAGCAGCATATATATATATGTACTTAAGTCAGGAAGGAATGTTTGAGTCAAAGTGTTTTAAACCTTTATAGTTTGGGAGTACAGCAAAATAGCAATTGACTTTGAATTCTGAAAAGTTCAATATATATGTTAAAAAGTCTAAGGTAGCCATTTACAATATAAATAGTGTGTTTAACTATATAAAGGGAAAATTGGAATCGAAGATTCAATCAAATAAAAGAGAAAAGAAAGACAAAGAAGGCACGATAAATATGTATAAAATAAATGTTGCAAATAAATCCATATATCATCGATTAAAATGAATGTAAATAGACTAAAAACTCCCTTGCAGTAAAAAGACCACCCAAACTCCTAGCACACATGGTGGCACTGATGGATTTAAAATTATCCTGAGTGAAGGAAGCCAGTCACAAAAGAATAAATACTGCATAATCTTGTTTATCGGAAATTCACAAAAAAGCAGGGCTAATCTGCAGTGATCAAACTGATGACATGGTTACCTCTGGAGGTGGGTGGGTGGTGGGTGTGGACCAGAAAGTCAGGACAGAACCTTCCTGTTCTGGAAGGAACAGGAAATGATGGGAAAGTCCACTATTTGATCAGGTTAGTGGTCATATGGGTGTAGACATGTGCAATTCACTGAGATGCGCGCTGAAGATGCTGTGTATTTTACCCTGTTTAACTATGTGTTAATAAAATACTGTTAAAATTTACCATTAAGGATAATAAAATTTGAAATAGAAAATACTTGGAAAGGAGTCTAATAAAGTGTGTGCAATACTTTTGGGGAAGGAAATTACAAATTGTTTTAAAAGACGTGGACAAATTTAAATAAGTGGAAAGCCATTATGTTCAGGAATGATTGAGTATCATGTCAATCCTTCTCAAATTTGTCTATTGATAATGCGATTCCAACAAAACTCCCAATGGGTGACATATGTGTGTGTGTGTGTGTGTGTGTGTGTGTGTGTGTGCATGCGTTTATGAGTACATGACTTGAAAACATTTATATTTGAAGATAAAGAATTTGAATAGAAGATCAAGGAATCATAAGCAATAGAGATGTTCCTGAAAAAGAACAGCACTGTGGGAGAATTTAGCCTTCCAGATCTCAAGGATGGTTACAGAACTAGAGTAATTAGGTCTCAGAATGTTGCAGGAATACACGGATGACCAACGGCACCACACAGAGAGCTCATAAACGGACTTGTTCAGAACAGCGCTGCAGACGGAGAGAGGAAAGAAGGGACTTCTAAATGAATCGTTAAAGGGGAGCTGGTTGTCCATGCAAAACCAACTAAATAAAATAAACTGGACCCCAGACATCTCACAGTGTTTTGAAAAATTAATTAAGTTTAATTAAAGATCTTAACTAAAAGGCAAAATGGTACAACTCTTAGAAGATAATATATGGTGATATATTTATGAGTTCTGGATAGGAAAAGATTTCCTAAGCCTTACCACAGCAAATACCATCAGCATAAGGCTGGATTTCACTGCCTGGGTTAAAATTCAGAGCTTTTGTTCATTAAACAGAACTTGGGTGAAGAAACCACTTGTAACCCTTCTAACCAAAACAGTGCTAGTGATCAAAATTTAAAAAGGCTTTCTAGAAATCAAAATGTAGAAAATGGTCACAAGACTTCACATATGCACTTTCAAAGCAAGACACTTGAATGGTCAATAAACAGAGAAAGATATTCAGTATGGTCAATAACGAAGCAATGCAAATCGAATCCAAAATGTTACACACTTGCATATATACCATATTGGTAAAAATTAAAAATTATAAAAATAACATGCTTGGCAAGGATATGAAATAGTAAGCATTCTTATTATTGTTTCTTGGGATAGAAACTGCTCTTCTAAGTGCTTTGGAACAAAATTAAGCATTGTCAGGTCAAGCCGACAGGCGCCACCGTACGACCCAGCGTGTGACCCGCCGCATGGCCTGTGCCGGGCGTGCACTGAAGGAGGAGCTGCAGCGCTGTTTCAGGATGCTGTGTGCTCTTGGAATGATGTTTATCATGATAAATAACAAAAAAATCCCCCCAGTCTTCACTGACCGGGGGTAGAATACAAAGATGGTATCACACTCCTAGCGTGGAATAAACAAGAGCAGGGATGCACAGAGAACCGAGGTTGCACTGGACGGAAGAGATGAATCTCAGAGATAAAATGTTGGCAAAAAACACAGGAGGAAGAGAGACACACAGGGTGAGTCCATCAATGTAGATTTCAAGAGCAGGCACACTGAGACACGCCGGGACAGAAGGACACAGGCGGAGCCCCACGGGAGCCACGGAGATGGACACAGGACACCGAGGAGGCGCGTCCCCTCCACTGGGAGCCCGAGGCGGGGGGCGGGGGCCACACAGCATGCCCAGGCCACCGTGGCCTGGCTCAGGGTCCACAGAGAGTGGCCCCTCAGTGGTGACTGGGCCAGCGAGCAGGGGCGGCCCAGAGGCTCTCTGGGGGTGTCTGAGCCCTGCCCTACATGGTGACCCTCTCGTGTCAGTCAGTGAGGCACCAGTGAGGGGTCTCGTCCTTGCTTTCAGCACAGTCCAGAGATCCTGCTGTTCTTGAAACAGCAGTGGGAAGGGCAGGAGGGGATTCTGAGGGTGGAGGCATGGTCCTGGGAGGTCTTAACTCTCAGAACAGTTCTCAGAGAGGCTGGTGTGTGAAGATGCCCGGGGCTGCCTGGGGCCAAGGAGGCAGCCAGGAAGGATGGAGCGAGCTCAGCCTTGGAGATGCCCTGAGCCGCTGACCTGAGCGCCCACAGCTGCACACTTGGCTCTTCTGCGTCTCCTGCCCCCGCCCCCTAGGCCTCAGAGCTAGCATCCCGGTGCTGCCGACGATGCTGTTCCTCCGTCTCATGCGACCTCTGGGCAGAGCCGCCAGCCCCCTACCCTGATGGTTCAATCCCCAGCCCCTTCCCTCGGGCCCTGTCACCGGCCGGCACGTCCAGCCTCCTTGGCCCCAGAGAACTCATCTCTAGCTTACAGTACTAGATTTTGCGAGATGCAGCAGAGAACCAATCCTGCCCTCTGGCCCTGTGGTCTCCAGAGTCCCCGGACACAGCGCTCTGGGGAAGGCCGTGCTGGAGGGTGGCCCGCAAAGCCCTCTCTCCATCACCCCGCACATTGCTCAGGCCACCCCGCTCCCCCTTCCTGCTTAGAACCGGCGGCGTTGATGAGCTTCCCGCAGGCCCGCACACGTGGGCTTCCTCGTCTGGAATGCCAAGGGCCAGCGTCCCCCTGATGCTCAGACCATCTGCGCTGGAGCCCAGCAGCCGGGCTGGAACCCTTCTTGGTGGCGCTCAGCCCTCCTCTTGGCTCTCCTGCCAGAGAGCGGGTTTGATGTTTCCCATTTCCTCCGGTGCCCCAGCACTCGTCTATCCTGAGGCTCCTTCACTTCCCCTGCTTGGGACGCGCAGACGTGCCCAGCCTGCCTGGCCTCCCGCGTGGACTGGGGTGGACGTGGAGGCCCCGCATGGCGGCTCAGGCCCATCCCGGCAGCTCCAGGATCCTGCGGGGCCCAGGATCCTTTGCAGAGGGAAGAGGGTGTCCGTCAGGCTGTGGGGCAGGTTCTGGGTCCTGGAAGGATGGTCCAGCTTTGCAGAGAAAAGCGTGGGGAAGGGAAATCCTCGAGAGACGTGCTGAGGAGGCCCGGGCCCTGGGGCATGGGGGGCGGCTCCGCTCTGCGTTGCTGCTCCACCTGCTTCCACACGTGCTGCTCTTGTTCGGTCCTCAGTCGCATCCGACTCTTTTCAACCTCTTAGACGGGCAGCACGCCAGGCTTCCCTGTCCTCCCCTGTCTCCCAGACTTTGCCCAGATTCATGTCCATAGACGATGCCATCCAACCATCTCATCCTCTGTCGTCCCCTTCTCTTGCTGCTTTTAATCTTTCCCAGCATCAGGGTCTTTTCCAATGAGTCGGCTCTTCCCATCAGGTGGCCAAAGTATTGGGGCTTCGGCTCCAGCATCAGTCCCTCCAATGAATATTCAGGACTGATTTCCTTTAGGATGGATGGGGTGGATCTCCTTGCAGTCCAAGGGACTCTCAAGAGTCTCCTCCAACACCGCAGTTCAAAAGCCTCGGTGCTCAGCCTTCTTTACGGTCCAGCTCTCACATCCGTACCTGACTATGGAAAGCCCGCTGTCCTGACCAGATGGGGAGTGTCGACCCTCTGCCGGCCCGGGTGTGAGCGCGCTCTCTGGCAGGGCTGCTGCGCTCCAGCCCCGTCCTGTGGGTTGCTGCCCCCCCACCGCATTCCGAGGATGTGGGGACGGGACTTGGCCGTCAGTCCTCGGTCTGGCAGAGTCAGGCCTCACCCGGGTCTCCAGGGGGCCCGTGGCCCCTCCCACCTTGCCCACAGCAGACTCTAATGACCTGTCTCCATGTCTGTGTCTCCAGCGGATGGGGCTCCTCGTGGACGGGGGGCTGTACTCTGCCCCCTGGGAACCCCAGGAGCTCGGGAACTGCCCTGGAGACGGAGCTGGCTCAGGGTGGGAGAGGATGCGAGCACCAGGCTTCATCCTGCTGGGCGGGCCCTGGGGGGACACAGGGGCACAGAGGTGTCCGTGTTTGTGGCAACCTGTCTCCACCAACCGTGGGTACCCCCAGCACCTCGGCCTCAGCTCCGCCTCCTCCATTTCTGACGCGTAGCACTGGGAGCGTCTTGTCTTGCTGCACATCCAGTCTTCTTGGGGGGTTTGGACGGGATACCACAGCAGCCATGCAAGGTCTGAGGGGCTTCCCCTCCATACGGCCTGGACGCGGGGCCGCTCGGGGGAGCCCAGCGGCCTCCTGGCTGTGCTTCTCCCGGGTGCGAGGGAAGGGAGGGGCTGTCTGGAACAATAAACTATCTGTGGACCACCCCTCGACCTTGTCAAGAACCACCCTGACACTTGGGGGATTAGGAAAAGCGCTGCTTCACAAAGACCAGACTTGGGATTGAGCTTCCTGGGGGAGGGTAGAGGGCAGGGGCCAGCTCGGTGGTGACCGTGAGCCCAGGTTCACCCTTGAGCACAGCCTCTGGAGGAGGCAGAGTCTGACCCCACGGCAACGCTGTAACTGAGCCTCAGACCATGCAGTCCAACCCCCTCTGTTCTGGGCAAAAGAAAGAGCACCCAAGGGTCCCAGCCTGCTGGTACCTGGACAGTGCCAGGCCTGATGCTGGTGCCCTTCACCTGTGCTCCCATGGCTCGCGGGCTCCAGCGAGACGGGCACCCAGGTGAGTTGCTGGTGTCCTTGGGACCCATCTCCTGCTTCAACCCGTATGCAGAGTCTCAGCAAGACCTGGAGGATCCCGCCTGTGGAGCATCCACTGTGGGCACCCGGACACTGGGAGCTAAGAGCGGGGCCCTGGTGGACCCTGTGGGGTGGGGTCACTCTGGGCATCTCTGTGTCCTGCCGGGGCCACAGCCTGCAGCTCGCCCAGCAGGACACACACCCCAGGGCTCGGTGAGGGCACCCTAGGTCCCTGAGACCCACGCTCCCCGCCCCCGCCCCGGGTTTTGACAGGCAGAGCTCATCAAATGCCTAGGGTTAGGCATTCTCGCTGAGAACGGTTGCCTACACGACCTCCTGGGCTCCACCCTCGCCCACAGCCGACGTGTCCTGCCCTCGGGCGAGGCCTAGCCACCCCCGCCTGGCAGCCGCCCCGTCCCCAGCTGGGCAGGCTGGCAATTGTGGTTCCCGCCCTCCCTCTGCTGACCTTCAAGTACTGGTTTGGTGTGGAGATTTATGGACTGGTGTGAAATTGCTGTCTTGAAAAGGCCCAGGAAGCTTTAAATAGGACAGCCTGTCCCTGGAGGCTGGGCTCCTTTGGGGGTGGAGGTGTTTCAGACCAGTGCTGTGTGGGGGGCAGAGTGGCACAGTCATGGAGACGGGCCCTGGTGGACGCTCTCGCCCCGGTGACCGAGTGGTCCTTCCTCCGGCCAGACCTGGGGAGAAGCCCCGGCTTCTGATAAACCAAGTGTTCCTGACAATGTGGTGACTTTTCTCACGGGTGGGATCAGGCCAGGATACAAATTAATCCAACCTCTCCTAGTAAGGTCAATCCCTTCCCTCTCACCACCGAACACATCCTTTCTTTCAGGAAGAAGACCGCATGTCCAGCTTCAAGGGTGTCTGGGAGACAAGGCCAACTGGGCTGAGCCTCCTCTTGGGATTGGGCGTATAAGCCAAGGGCCAACTTGCAGGATCAGAGACCCCCAGGGCTTCAAGACTGGACATCTGTGCTTGTACTTCACAAGGGCTAACGGTGGTTTTTCTGTTTTTAAATGGTTGGTATAAAAAAAGCACCAAAGAATTGGTGTTTTTGAACTGTGGTGCTGGAGAAGGCTCTTGAGAGTCCCTTGGACTGCAGGGAGATCAAACCAGTCAATCTCAAAGGAAATCAACCCTGAATATTCATTGGAAGGACTGATGCTGAAGCTCCAATACTTCAGCCACCTGATACAAAGTGCTGACTCATTGGGAAAGACCTTGATGCTAGGAAAGATTGAAGGCAGGAGAAGTGGGCAACAGAGGATGAGATGGTTGGATAGTACCATCAACTCAGTGAACATGAGTTTGAGCAGACTCCAGGTGATGGTGAAGGGCAGGAAGGTCTGGCGTGCTGCAGTCCATGGAGTTACAAAGTCAGACACAACTTAGCAACTAAACAACAAATTTAAAAAAGGGAAAAGACTGTTTTATGACTTGAAAAAAGTATATGAAATTTGAACTTCAGGGCCCATTAGTAAATTTTCACTGGAAACAGCTACACCCATCATTAATTTGGTTCAATTCAGCTCGGTCCCTCAGTCGTGTCCGACTCTCTGCAACCCCATGGACTGCAACACACCAGGCTTCCCTGTCCATCACCAACTCCCAGAGCTTGCTCAAACTCATGTCCATTGAGTCAGAGATGTCATTAATTATTACTTATTATTGTCTATGAATTATTAATTATTGTCCATGAATGCTTTCACCCTATAACCACCAGCTGAGGAGGTGCAACAAGCGCCCTTTGGCCGACAAAGCCGCAAGCATTCACCATCTAACCCTTCGCAGGGAGAGTTCCTGGCACTCTGGACCACAAAAGGCTGTGGGCCCTGCGAGTATCTGCTCAGTTCAGTTCAGTTCAGTTGCTCAGTCGTGTCCGACTCTTTGCGACCCCATGAATCGCAGCACGCCAGGCCTCCCTGTCCATCACCAACTCCCGGAGTTCACTCAGACTCACGTCCATCAAGTCAGTGATGCCATCCAGCCATCTCATCCTCTGTCATCCCCTTCTCCTCCTGCCCCCAATCCCTCCCAGCATCAGAGGCTTTTCCAATGAGTCAACTCTTTGCATGAGCTGGCCAAAGTACTGGAGTTTCAGCTTTAGCATCCTTTCTTCCAAAGAACACCCAAGACTGATCTCCTTTACGATGGACTGGTTGGTTGGATCTCCCTGCAGTCCAAGGGACTCTCAAGTCTTCTCCAACACCACAGTTCAAAAGCATCAACTCTTCGGTGCTCAGCTTTCTTCACAGTCCAACTCTCACATCCATACATGAAAACCGGAAAAACCATAGCCTTGACTAGACAGACCTTTGTTGGCAAAGTAATGTCTCTGCTTTTCAATATGCTATCTAGGTTGGTCATAACTTTCCTTCCAAGGAGTAAGCGTCTTTTAATTTCATGGCTGCAGTCACCATCTGTAGTGATTTTGGAGCCCAGAAAAATAAAGTCTGACACTGTTTCCACTGTTTCCCCATCTATTTCCCATGAAGTGATGGGACCAGATGCCATGATCTTTGTTTTCTGAATGTTGAGCTTTAAGCCAACTTTTTCACTCTCCTCTTTCACTTTCATCAGGAGGTCTTTTTAGTTCCTCTTCACTTTCTGCCATAAGGGTGGTGTCATCTGCATATCTGAGGATACTGATATTTCTCCTGGCAATCTTGATTCCAGCTTGTGCTTCATCCAACCCAGCATTTCTCATGATGTACTCTGCACATAAGTTAAATAAGCAGGGTGACAATATACAGCCTTGACATACTCCTTTTCCTATTTGGAACCAGTCTGTTGTTCCATGTCCAGTTCTAACTGTTGCTTCCTGACCTGCATACAGGTTTCTCAAGAGGCAGGTCAGGTGGCCTGGTATTCCCATCTCTTTCAGAATTTTCCAGTTTATTGTGATCCACACAGTCAAAGGCTTTGGCATAGTCAATAAAGCAGAAATAGATGTGTTTTTTGGATGATCTTGCTTTTTCGATGATCCAGCGGATGTTGGCAATTTGATCTCTGGTTCCTCTGCCTTTTCTAAAACCAGCTTGAACATCTGGAAGTTCATGGTTCATGTATTGCTGAAGCCTGGCTTGGAGAATTTTGAGCATTACTTTACTAGTGTGTGAGATGAGTGCAATTGTGCAGTAGTTTGAGCATTCTTTGGCATTGCCTTTCTTTGAGATTGGAATGAAAACTGACCTTTTCCAGTCCTGTGGCCACTGCTGAGTTTTCCAAATTTGCTGGCATATTGAGTGCAGCACTTTCACAGCATCATCTTTCAGGATTTGAAATAGCTCAGCTGGAATTCCGTCACCTCCACTAGCTTTGTTCGTAGCAATGCTTTCTAAGGCCCACTTGACTTCACATTCCAGGATGTCTGGCTCTAGGTCAGTGATCACACCATCGTGATTACCTAGGTCGTGAAGATCTTTTCTGTACAGTTCTTCTGTGTATTCCTGCCACCTCTTTATAATATCTTCTGATTCTGTTAGGTCCATAAAAGTTCTGTCCTTTATCGAGCCCATCTTTGCATGAAATGTTCCCTTGGTATCTCTAATTTTCTTGAAGAGATCTCTAGTCTTTCCCATTCTGTTGTTTTCCTCTATTTCTTTGCATTGATCGCTGAGGAAGGCTTTCTTATCTCTTCTTGCTATTCTCTGGAACTCTGCATTCAGATGCTTATATCTTTCCTTTTCTCCTTTGCTTTTCGCTTCTCTTCTTTTCACAGCTATTTGTAAGGCCTCTTCAGACAGCCATTTTGCTTTTTTGCATTTCTTTTCCATGGGGATGGTCTTGATCCCTGTCTCCTGTACAATGTCACGAACCTCATTCCATAGTTCATCAGGCACTCTATCTATCAGATCTAGTCCCTTAAATCTATTTCTTACTTCCACTGTATAATCATAAGAGATTTGATTTAGGCCATACCTGAATGGTCTAGTGGTTTTTGCCCACTTTCTTCAATTTAAGTCTGAATTTGGCAATAAGGTGTTCATGATCCGAGCCACAGTCAGCTCCTGGTCTTGTTTTTGCTGACTGTATAGAGCTTCTCCATCTTTGGCTACAAAGAATATAATCAATCTGATTTCGGTGTTGACCATCTGGTGATGTCCATGTGTAAAGTCTTCTCTTGTGTTGTTGGAAGAGGGTGTTTGCTATGACCAGTGCATTCTCTTGGCAAAATTCTATTAGCCTTTGCCCTGCTTCATTCCATATTCCAAGGCCAAATTTGCCTGTTACCCCAGGTGTTTCTTGACTTCCTACTTTTGCATTCCAGTCACCTATCATGAAAAGGACTTTTTTTTAGGGGGGGGTGTTAGTTTTAAAAGGTCTTTTAGGTCTTCATAGAACCGTTCAACTTCAGCTTCTTTAGCATTACTGGTTGGGCATAGACTTGGATTACTGTGATATTGAATGGTTTGCCTTGGAAACAAACAGAGATCATTCTGTCGTTTTTGAGATTGCATCCAAGTACTGCATTTTGGACTCTTTTGTTGACCATGATGGCTACTCCATTTCTTCTGAGGGATTCCTGCCGCAGTAGTAGATATAATGATCATCTGAGTTAAATTCACCCATTCCAGTCTATTTTAGTTTGCTGATTTCTAGAATGTCGACATTCACTCTTGCCACCTCCTGTTTGACCACTTCCAATTTGCCTTGATTCATGGACCTGACATTCCAGGTTCCTATGCAATATTGCTCTTTACAGCATCAGACATTGCCTCTATCACCAGTCGCATTCACAACTGGGTATTGATTTTGCTTTGGCTCCATCCCTTCACTCTTTCTGGAGTTACTTCTCCACTCATCTCCAGTAGCATATTGGGCACCTACCGACCTGGGGAGTTCCTCTTTCAGTGTCCTATCATTTTGCCTTTTCATACTGTTCATGGGGTTCTCAAGGCGAGAACACTGAAGTGGTTGCCGCTCCCTTCTCCAGTGGACCATTCTGTCAGATCTGTGAGCATCTGCTAACAGTGATAATTACTCTCCCTCAGTGCATAGGAGACACCTGTGCACGCAGCTCAAGGCGGGATAAAGCAGCCAAGGACCCCAGATCCCTGGGTATCAGTGGTTCTCAACCAGGACTGCTTTGCCCCCTGGGGACATGTGACAAGGCCTCTAGATGCTCGTTTTTCTGTAAATGGGAGGAGGCTACCGGCATTTGTGGGTCCAGGGCCAGGATGCTGGCAAACCTCCTAGAGCGCACAGGACCGTTATGCCAGAGAATTATCTGGTCCCAAATGTCGGCGGGGCTGAGGCCGTAAAGAAACCTGATTCCAGCGTGCGTCATCAGGCCAGGCCTGCATCAGTGTGAGCGCCCATGACGGAGCTGGGAGGCAGACCCGCTAGCTGGGTCGGGAGCACCGAGGCTGGGGTGCAGTGGGCTGCTCCCTGTCTCTGGGAGTGCTGCCTCGGTCGGACAGCCCCGAGCCCTCTGTGGTGCCAGCTCCGTGCTCACCCCGAGGAGCAGGGCACACAAGGAAGCTGGCGTGTGATTTTGGTTCATTTTAATGAAGCTGGGGGAGAGAAGGTGAAACAGGTGGGGAGGGAGAAGGACACGACCGTGAAAAGGGCGATGCGGCCAGAGGACCTAGAAAGGGCAGCCGCTCCAGCATCCTCGCCTGGGAATCCCATGGACAGAGGAGCCTGGTGGGCTGCAGTCTATGGTGTTGCAAAGAGTCGGACAAGACTGAGTGACTCAACTTCCACAAACAACAAAGCCACAGGACGCGACAGAAACTGCTCAGAACCAACTAGGTCCAAGATGGAAGATCTGACGTCCAGGGCACCTTCAGCCTCAGTACGTGCTTGACGGAACACACCAGAGAAAGCTGCGTGACATATCCATGGGCGCTGCGCCAGTTCTGAGGCTGACCATCAAAGACCAAAAAGTGGGTGGTGAGTCAACTCCTGGAAATCTGGGCCCCTCCCCCAAAGAGCTGGACTAATCCTCGCCCTCATTAGCCCATGGAATCACCCATCCCGCATCTCAGGACCTCTTGCCTTCTGTGAGGGCCCACACTCTGTCTGTGGAGTTTCTCTCTAAATAAATCCACTTCTTACTCATCACTTTGTCTCTCGGAGTGATGTCTCCACTCCAAGAAATCAAGATCCTGAGCTTCATTAAGTCCTGAGACCAAATGTGTGATTCTCAGTTTAAAGACCATGAGTTCAAGTCCCAGATGGAATTGGGACTTCAAAACTGAATAATGGATGGCAGACAAGGCCCTCTGTGCGCCCATCACCCGCCCGGCCCCCGGCCCCATCCTGGAAGCTGTCTGTGCTTTGCCCTCCCTCCGGCCTCCCTCCAGCCTCCTCCTCCTAGAATTAGTCTCAGTCTCCTCCGAGCTTACACACCACTTTGGACAAGCTTCCAGGAAGGAGCTCTTAGGGTGCAGCATAGGGAGCTGCCAACTGAGCCCCTAAAGGCAGGGCCCATGCTCTGTAGTAGAGCAAGACCTCATGCCAAACCCGGCCCAGGCCACCGAGCCTCAGCTCTGTGATGACGGAATGGGGGCCCAGAGCCATCTGACATCACGTGGAGTGAGCACGAGGTCCCGTGAGAGAGGCTGACTTTGGACGGGAGGCCACTGGGGGCTCCAGGTGACGGAGGACAGGTTCTCAGGGATGGCTGGCCGGAGGTGGAGGGCGAGCGGTGTCACTCAGAGCCCTGCTCTGGGTCCTGCTGATGGGTTTCCCAGAACTCAAGTGAATCCAGAGCAGATTTTACAGACTCTGAATGGATACAAGTCAGCATCAGCCGTGCAGAGACTGAGGGCCGGGCTTGGGCCAACAGCACATGAGTCATTTTCAAGAAACTAGTTTTTGGCTCCCTGGCTGATTCTCCCTCCTTTGGAAAGCTGTTTCCATTAAAACATTCTGGAGGGCTGAGGACATTTTTCAGTGGATTGGGCTCACACATGGGCTCTCTGACAATTACAGAGTTTTTGAGCCACTGGTTTTAACATCAAGATGAGCAGTTGTATTGCTCTTTACCCAGAGTGCAGCAGACCACAATTTGGAGAAGCCGAGGGAGCCCAGGGTGTGTATCCCTTCCACCTGCAGACATGGAGGAGGCCTCAGAGATGCAGAAGGAGAATGGATTGAGCCTTTGGGACCAACTGGGCTGCTCAGCGGATGATGGACACAAGTGAGAGCCCCTGGAGCAAAGCCCCATGCGTGGGAAGCCTCTTCACCAGCTTCGGGGT